>NC_135354.1:206457-517740 GCF_023851605.1 Tamandua tetradactyla | reverse complement strand
AACATTGTGTTTCATGTCCCTGAAACCTTAAGCTCTGTTGAATACAAGTCATAGTTCCAAATGGAAGAATGCCCCCAACAGGATACGCTAAAATGAATCCACTGAGTTGAAACTTAAAACTGCCACCCAGGCACTTTGGCCTCCCCATACCTCTGAATCAACACAAATAAAGGAATTATTTTATGGCTGAGGTGATTGATCTTGATTATCAAGAGGTAAAACACTGCTAATACACAATGGAGGTAAATAGGAGTCTGCTTGTAATAAACAAGATCCCTTAGGGTGTCTCTTAGTACTACCGTGCACTGTGATTAAAGTCAGTGGAGAACTGCAATGACTCAATCCAGAGAGGACTGATTATGTCCAGAAATTTCAGAACTGAAGTTTTGGGCACCACATGAGGCAGAGATCCAAGGCCATGGATTCACTGTTCATATTTTCAATAAATTGAAATATGATTATAATTTCAATAAATTAAGGAGTTTTACTTCAATCATGAGAGAAGTCTCATCCAATTAGTTAAAGGCTGCAGAGGGAGAATTGGTGATTTTAGAAATCAGAAGGAAAAATTTCCACATTGCCTTCAACCATCCAGCTTCTCCTAGAGAGGTTTCACTTGTACAAATATAAAAATCTCTTTCATATTTCCACTTCTCTAGTCTAAAATACTAAAGCTAATGACAATTTTCACGTTTTTGGTTTTCATCATATCCTAAATTGTATTAGATAATATGGTTAAACTATTATTTCTTGGTTTTCTTTTTATTTAAAAAGCACCACTAGATTTCCTTCTATGTCATTAAAATGGCTTAGAATATCCAGTAAAACTGGATTTCTCTTCCTCCAATTTCTGGTAATTATTATATTATGACTTCTTTTTATACCTCAGGACATTGAAGAAATATTTTAAGGTACTCTATGACTTAAACTATCCACTAATATAATTTGTCTTGAATATTGTCCATGTGAAATCATCCCTTCCCCTACTCCTTTGTTCTTGAACTTTGAATATATGAGTTTACTTAGCATTTGCAGTATTGATAATATTAGATTCTCTCTAGAAAAAATACTGAATTTTTAAGTTTTAACCAATAGTGCTAATTAAATGCTGAAAAACATAAGCATTATATAATCCTACTAATGTTGATCACATAAAAACAAAGAATTGTTCTAGATAAAATGTTCTGATGTTTGTAGCATTTGAAAAGTAGGTTCCTATGACAAAAATTTTTTTGATTATTTTTATACCCTATCAGTTTCTCAAAATCATTCTGATTGGCCTTCTTCATTTGAGCCAATAACTTTTTTTCTTTTTCCTTCACTTTGCCTTCTTTTCTCCTTCTCTCTATTCTTTCTTACTTTTTCTTCTTTTCATATTAAAATTATTTTTCTCTTCATCCTCCTTTCTTCTTTTTATTTTCATTGTTTGATTACCCATTTTTCCTATTAATAATATGTATGTTTTCCTAACTATTGAAAAAGTCAACTAAAGTGCTAAGAAAAATTTTGCATTGATTATATGGAATGTCATTATTTTATTTTTAATTATTCTCACACTTCAAAAAATGAGTGTAATTTCTGTTAATTTCCTTAGGGAATGCATTTATAGCTGTTAACCTGTATTTTATTTCTTTCCCATAATCAATGCATAAGAGTTAAAGTTTATATGATTTCACATATCAAAAAATGTATTTTGCCCTTATACCTGATTTTGTTGGGTATGGAATTTTAGAATAGAAACATATATCTTTACATGTTTCATGGCACTGACCCAGTATCTTCTTGAATCCTATGCATATGTGAATTTTGAAGCCAGTCCAATTCCTATGAATTTGTACATGATTTTTTCTCTCCATCTAGAAGCTCTTGCTGTCTTTCATGTATTTTGTATTTTTCTTTCAGGTATTTCTTTTTCTCTAGTATTCAGCTTTTCAAATGGCAGCAAATATCTTAAATTTTCTGGATGATTTAAGAAAGGAGAGTTATGCAAATTTTTAAAAGAAGTTAGTGCGTGCTTTCTTCAGTAGTGTCATTAGGTAAGGGGGTTCTTATGTTCTTGTTTTGTTTTTCCTATAGCTAACTGCCTCTTGAATTCTACATATGGGTAGTCTTTGGTATGAGCCGAGGAATTGTACATTAGTGTGAGAATTCAACAGACCTCTGGTGAACATTTTTTCAGTTGTTTCAGTTTGCACCCACAACTCATTAATGGAAGAGAAAGGGTGGAAGAATTGATGTGGAGAACTAATTTTCATTTTTAAGCAGATTTTTTTTCAGTCAATTTCACTACTGTGGAACACTTTCCCATTCCTATCCACTACTGCACTTGCTAACTCAGACTAAAGCCTTACTAAGCCCTTCCCTCTCCACCATTCCCAAACCACAAAGCTGCTCTCCTCCTCTGCTACAGGAACAACAAATATATTCTTGGCTTCTAATCCCATTATATTCCTTATCTGCCAATACCTTATATTGTGTTCTTGTCAAGATATACCAGTAGTCTTATTTTATGTTCATTCTAGGGAATATTAATTAATGTCTGTACATTGTCTTGTCAAGAAGAATGGAAGACTAAAGTTTATCATACTGAACCACCTCTGCTGAGCATGTTGTAAATTTTCTGTCCAATACTCAATGCCATTTATTCTCAAATCTGAATTCTCAGTCCTTAATCTACAAAATACCAGCTTTTACACTGTTATATATTTGAATTTGCAATTTATAATGTAAACTATTACATTTTAATTTTTCCTTTGCATCCATGAGGTTAAATAACGCAATGATTTAGAATGATTTCAGAATGAAAATACTAAAAACTGTTTTCTCCTTTAAAACTTTTTCTCCTGTTAACCAATTATCTTTTACAGGTTTACTGTTTACACAAATGTGATAAGCTAGCAACAAATTAGGAAAGATGAGGAGGAGAGAAGTGATTTTGGAGGAGAATTTGATGAGAGAAGAGAAAACAGATGAGGGAGAATGAAAGGTGATGCCTGCTACTGGGCAGTGGTCAGAGATATAAAACACATCCAGAACTATCAAACAAAACTGGGTGTTCATGTCTCTGCTAGGGCTGTATTACCTCATTCAAAATCTAAAAAACAAACAGAAACAAAAAATATGGATATTCATTCTTTTACTTTTAAAAATTGTGTTATATTTCAAGCCTATTGAAAATTAGATATATTCCCAGAGATGGTCCAGGCCCGTGTAAAATATGTTGAAACATTTCCTATACCTACCTCTTATGGTTCTGAACTGTAATTACCCCCAGAAAACAGGTTGTTAAATCTAATCCATTCCTGTGGATGTAAACTCACTGTAAATAGGATATTTTGATGAGTTTAGTTCAGTTAAGATGTGTCCAAACTTAATCAGGATGGATCATGATCTTCTGACTGTAAAAATGAAATTCATACAGAGAATGAAATTAAGACAGAGAAGGAGAAAAGCCACAGAAACAAGAGACTGAAATCAATGAAACTGGGAAGAGTAGTGTTCTAGTTTGCTAGCTGCTGGAATGCAATATACCAGAAATGGAATGGCTTTTAAAAAGGGGAATTTAATAAGTTGCTAGTTTACAGTTCTAAGGCTGAGAAAATGTCCCAATTACAAAGTCTATAGAAATGTCCAATCAAAGCCATCCAAGGAAAGATACCTTGGTTCAAGAAGGCCAATAAAGTTCAGGGTTTCTCTCTCAAGTTAGAAGGCACTTGGTAAACACAGTCACAGTTTCTCTCTTGGCTGGAAGGGCACATGGTGAGCAAGGTGTCATCTGCTAGCTTTCCCTCCTGGCTTCCTGGTTCATGAAGCTCCCCAGGAGGCATTTTCCTTCTTCATCTCCAAAGGTCGCTGGCTTGTCGGCTCTCTGCTTCTCGAGGCTATGGCAGTCTTCTCTGCTCTCTCTGAATTGCTCTCATTCTCCAGAATGTTTCCTCTTTTATGGGACTTCAGAAACTAATCAAGACCCACCTGAATGGGTGGAGACATGTCATCACCTAATCCAGTGTAACAACAACTCTTGATTAAATCACATCTCCAGGGAGAAGATCTAATTACAGTTTAAACAGCTGCCTTTATGAAATAGAATTAGGATTAAAACATGGCTTTTCTAAGGTACATACATCATTTCATATCAGCACAAGTAGAGAGAGGCCAGAAGGCATCACCATATGACTTGCCATTTGACAGAAGAGCCCAGGATCACTGGAAGTTTTTGCAAAGAAAATATTGCCTGAATTTGAACATTTTCTGGGCCTCAAAACTGTGAGTGAATGAATCCCTTGTTTTAACCCAATCTATTTCATAATACTGTTTTAAGCAGCTTTGGAAACTGAAACACTACCTTTGTGAGGACTAATTTAAACATATAAAAATGAAGTTCTTTCTAAAATAACCCTGCTTGGTGTCAGTTGTAAAGATATGAGGAAGGGTTTCAGAAAAAGGAAATGGAAAGGAACTCAATCCACATAGTCTCACTTTGTAATTTCAGCTGGGACCATCTCTTGACCTTATCCTATCACAATTACAAGTATCCTCAGTCTAATCTTGATTTGTTTTCCCTTTCCCAAATTATGGGATATTTATGTATCACCACAATGAAGCTGTAATTATAGAATATGGGTTATGTACCCAGAGGTTTACAGATAATAAGGACTAAAGATTAAATTACCAACTTTGTAATTACTCCTTGTTCTAGTTTGTTAGCTGCTGGAATACAATATACTAGTAAACATAATGGCTTTTAAAAGGGGAAATTTAATATGTTGCTAGTTTGCAGTTCTAAGGCTCTGAAATTGTCCACATTAAAACAGGTCTATAGAAATGTCCAATCTAAAGCATCCAGGGAAATATAGCTTGGTTCAAGAAGGCTGATGACATTCAGCATTTCTCTCTCAGCTGGAAGGACACATGATGAGCATGGCAGTGTGTCTACTAGCTTTCTCTTCAGTTCTCTTGCTTCATGAAGCTCCCTGGGAGGTATTTTCCCTCTTCATCTCCAAAGGTCACTGGCCAGTGAACTCTTGTGGTTCTCTCATCCTTCTGTTATGGTTCTGCAGATCTCTCCTCATTCACAAAAGGCACTCTCTCCAAAATGCATCCTCTTTTATAGAATTCCAGCAAACTATTCAAGACCCACATAGAATGAGTGGAGATAAATCTCCATCTAATCAAGTTCAATACCTACAATTGATTGAGTCACATCTCTGTGAAGATAACCCAATCAAGCTTACAACCTACAGTACTGAATAAGGATTAGAAGAAATTGTTGCTCCCAGAATATTGATTAGGATTAAAATATGGCTTTCTGGGTACTTAAACCTTTCCAAACCAGCACACCATTCTACTCACTTTCCCAACCTGACATGGGTTCTATGAAATTTGGGTATGCAGGCTGAAAAATGAGGACATACTATTGCAGTCTGGAATGCCAGATCAGATATTGGGTAACTCTTTACATCATTGGGATAACCAGGCAATGTTAACAACCTTTCTTTGAGTCAATTCCAGGTTGCTCTGGAAATAAAGCAGGAAGTTATTTGATTCTAGTAATACTTATATTTTGTCTGTTGTCCACAAATGAAAGAAACCCAAAGAAAAAATGTCTTCACTACTAGTACTGTGATCTTATCATGTTTGATAAAGCTGGGATTGTCCTATTCTCTTTTCTTCATTATTTTGGGGGTCACACATTTGGTAACCTTCTGCACACCTTTACCATCCAGACAAGTACACAGCTGCATACACCAATGTATTTTTCCTATTCCATTTAGCCTGTGTGGATATCAGATATACAGGCATCATTGCCCCCACCACACCCCTAGGTTCTATGAAAGGTCTTGGCTGGAAGTGTCACTATAGTCTGTACCACCGCTGTGGCATGAATTTATGTAATTGGTGCCATGCTCACTGGATCTGTGTCAAGTTTGCCATTGATCATGGATTGATGGTTTTTCTCTTCATGGGAGCCATGTTAGATTGCTTGCCCCATTTATCTTCTGTAGCCCCAACATCATTGACCATTTACTGTGTAAATTTATTTTCACTTGTAACACTCTTCTGTACAACACCATAATGGCAGAGAAATTACCTTTTGTTTCATCATTTCTATCACTCATACTCTTTTTTCAGACCTTATGATGTTATTGTCTCATTCTAGAATCCATTTTAAGGATTTCTTCTACAGGGAGGCAAAGAACTTTTCCACCTACTCATTGCACTTGATTGCTGCTACTGTGTCCTATTATACCCTGATTGGGATGAACATGAAACCAGCACCATAAACAAAACTCAATCTGAAAAACTTTTGTCATGTTACATACTATGTTCACATACTTTCTCCATCCCTCAGTTTATTGTTTGAAAACAAGGATGAGAAAATATCTGAAGAACAAGGAAAAAAGCACATCACTCTTCAAACAGTAATGCTGATTAAGAAAACTATGAAATAAAGAGTTTAGGACTACAGCAGAACATGTGCTTTATAGGATTTCCCCTCAGTTTATCATGATATATTTAAAAGTTACAATAATTAAAAGAATTTCCTTTTGAATGAAGAAAAAACAAACAGGAGGAAAAATGAGTGTTCAGAAAAATGAGTTCAGAAGTTACACAAATACAGAGACACTTCACCGAAGACAAAGGTAAAACAAACTCCATAAATGTTGTGTTAAAGTTCTCCAATGAAATCAAATCGACTATACACACACACACACACACACACACACACACACACACACACACACAATCTCTGAATGAGTATATATTTCTTACATGAATTGCCATATTGTCTGTGGGCATTGGCAAGTCCAAATTCTGTAGGGAACACCACAAACTGAAAACTTTGAAGAAAGTGAGATTGATTTCCCCAGGACATGCTGGTCAGCTGAAATAGAAGCAGAAATTCTTCTGACTTCTGAAATCCTCAGCCCTTGGTTTTAAAACATTCAACTAATTGGATAAGGAGACTGCTCATGATTCTGATGGAAGTCTTCTTTGCCAATTACAGGGGCAAACATAGTATATGAAAAACTAAGTGATTGAAATTGCTTTCTGCAGAGGTAGATTCTGAGACTAGGATGTTAGTGTCCCTTGGGTGCAGATCTAAGGAAATAGAGATATTAGGTAGAAAGGTGGTCAAACATGGGTCCCTTAATGAGAAGGTAACAAGTGAGTGTAACTGTAATTCAGTCACACTGAAGATATTCAGAAGAAGATTTAGAACAAGTCTCTGAATTGCTTCACTGACACAGGAATAACCCTGGGGGTTTATTACAAAGCATATTTGTTATTGGTGAAAGTCTTCTCCTGGGAAAACTAAGACACCCATAATCTTTTACAGAGAATCCATGGGTAACATATGTTTCTAGAGCCAGAGAAAACTCTGAACTTGAGGATTACTAGGTATTGGAGTAAGAAGTCAAGTGGTAGCCAAATTATGAACATGAACAAATTAATGTTCTCAATCCTAAACCACACTCTTGTGGGTGTAAAACATATATAGGGTGTTCTGAAGTTATTATTTTTATTAATATGTGACTGAACTGAATGACAGGTGGATCTTAATTTGGATTACAGGAGGAACTGGAAGTTTGCAAGAGACAGAAAGGAGCATATGTTGGAAGAAATAAAAGTCAAGGAGTCTCAAAGAATTGCTGGTATCCAGCACCAGAATACAACTGTTTTGGGGGAGAGGGAATAATCTTGCCAAATGAATTTGGACTTCTTCTAGTTTCAAATATACTCTAAAGAATCACAGAGTAGCAGAAGCAATGAGAATTTTGCAGAATCACTGTTCATGGTGCATTGTGCTGACACATATCATTTTGCACGGAATTAAAAGTTTTTAATGCCAAATAATTTAGAGTAAGTGCATTCAACTACAGAATATGCATATCATACATTGAAGAAATGTTTGAGAACTCTGAAAGGTAAATGGTCACAGATAAATTGAGAAGAGCACAAGGATTTAAATGAGAAATAACCAGAGACCTTGTGGAGTAGGTGAGGTGACCACATAAGATGCTTATGACCTCCTAGGTTCATACTGATTGATTGTAAGCATTTGGAATTTACAGGCAGCCAACTTCTCTTGGAGACTTCAATATCATCCTTCATTAAAAAGTTCTGCTTAGAGCTTTCCCTGAGAATTTCAGACATGCCAGGCTCCATGTTTGTATGAGTCAACCCCTTATAATATCTCATATAGTAAAGAACCTTGACTATTAGAGGAAGGCAGATGAAATAATAGCACATTCAGACAAAGGAAAGCTAAGGGTATTTATTGCCAGAACACTCTCTTCAAAATAAAGCCAAAAAAGAATTCTTCAGACAGAAGACACTTGCTACCAGAAAGAAATTTAGAATATCTGTAAGAAGGAAAACAAAAAATAATGCTAAATCTGTATAAATAAAATAAATTATTTCTCCTTCAGTTCTTTGCAATTTTGGCACGTTAAAACACAAGAATAGAAAATTGTCTGATGGAGTTTAAAGAGATGTTGATGTTAACACTTCAGAAAACTAAAAGAAGAGAAGGACATGTAGCAAAAATTCTACATTCCACTTATTGTATTCCACTTATTGTAAACTGACTGTAAAAATTAATGCAATACTGTGGTAGCAAAACTTCTAAAAATGTCTCCCATAAATTTTATGCTGAAATCTCTAGATCTTCTTAATATGAGATAACTCCTGTGATATGGAACAGTTGCCCTTATAAA
This sequence comes from Tamandua tetradactyla, assembly GCF_023851605.1. Lineage (NCBI taxonomy): Eukaryota > Metazoa > Chordata > Mammalia > Pilosa > Myrmecophagidae > Tamandua > Tamandua tetradactyla. Next base: position 509,017 of record NC_135354.1, on the reverse strand, counting down.
TGGATCATCATCATGAATTACATGGTGGTTCCAATGTAATGACATGAGTCCTTAAAAGCAGAGAGAATTTTTCGGATGGTGGCAGAGGAGGAAGTTGTAAAGATATGAAATGTGAGAATGACTCAACACAATTTTACTAGCTTTGCAGATGCAGATACAGATACCATTTGGGAAAGAATGCAGGTAACTTTTAGGAGCCAAGTGAAATACTAACAGCCTGCAAGGCCAAAGCAACTATTCCTACAAATTCAAGGACTAGATTGTGCCAAAAACGTGAATGAACTTGGAAGTAGATTCTTTCCAAGAGCTTTCAGTGAGAAAAACAACCCTGCAGACACCTTGAGTTTGGCCTTGTGAGATTATGAGCAGAAAATTCAAATCAATGTGTCAGACTATTGGCACATGAAAACTGAGAGAACTGTTTGTTTTGGTTTAAATTTGTAAGTTCGTGGTATTTTTAACATAATAATAGAAAAACACACAATACCCATACCCCCAAAACATAAAAAATTATACAAAATATATTTTCAGAAAAACATTAGATGAAGCCAGATGTAACAATGACAGAGATTCAAATATGACAAAAGTGATGAAAGAGAATATGAAGCAAATGATCTTGGAGAAAAATAATATAAAATAAATAACGAAGTGGTAGATTTAAATCAAAACTTCCAATAATGAGTTTTAACACGCATTAACCTAGATCTATCAAAACCTAGATAGTGTCAGAATTGACTTAATGACCAAATTAAAATATTGTGTAGAAGAAACTTCCTTCAAATATAATTATATTGATCAATAAAGAGTAAATTATTGAAATATATACCATGCATCATGAAGAAAAAGGAAAAATGCCTAGCTATATCAATATCAGGTAAAATGATAGAGGGAAAATTATCTGAAACCATGTGATACACTGCATAATAATAACAAAGTAAATTACCCATAACAGTAAAAGAATCCTAAATTATTATGCATCTAAGAATAGATCTTCTGCATATATATAAAAAATTATCTGAGACCATGTGATATATTGCATAATGATGACAAAATAAATTACCCATAACAGTAAAAGAATTCTAAATTTTTGTGCATCTAAGAATAGATCTTCTGTATATATAAAAAATGACAGAACTGGAAGGAAAATTAGACAAAATTAAAATTACGTTTGGAGATTTTACCACTCCTCTCTTAGTAATTAATAGAATGACTATACTGAAACCCAACAATCAAATAGAACCAAACTACATCTTTAACATTTATGGAACATTCCAACCAAATAACCACATAATACAAAATACTTTTAAGTGGAAAATGGAGCATTCATCAAAATATTTGATAAAATAAACCTTCACAAATGTAAAAAAAAATTTGAAATAATATAAAATATGTTCAAATACCACAATGGTATGTATTATGTGTGTATATATTTTTATATAACAGAAGATAATAGGGAGATCTCCAAGCTCTTGAAGATTAAACAACTGGTTTCAAAATAGTCCATGATTAAATGTGTAAATATCAAGGTATGATAGAAAATATTTAGAATGAAAAAAATGACGGATGCCGTCTGGAATATGGCTAATCTGTGCTTATATCATTAATAAGAAATGTCTCATACGAATAATATAAATTTGCCCCAAACAAATTAGAAAAAAGAGAAGAGCAAATCCAAACCATGCTCTAATAAGACTGGCAAAGATTCAAAGGTATCAGACATAAAGTAGTGATGCTGGATATTCAAGCAGTAGATATTCAATTAATAAGTGGAAGTCATGAACAAATAAAGAGATAAAACTGACAACACAGCTGACATTGAACAAGTCATCAAAATACCCTTGGGGCGCCTTGTCCCTTTCGATTTCTCGAAATCTGGACGAGCATATGATTCTCCCTTGGGCCACTCCCCCAGGCTTGTTACCGGCTGTGGGTGGGATCACTCGCAGCTAGCGGTCCCATTTCTCCCCACAGCGAGCATGCAGTGCTTCCCGGGGGAAGAATTCGAGAACCGCACATTGCCTTTCTCCGCCTCCGCCTGCTTCCTCCCCGGTCTGGATCCAACAGGGGACCAAACGCACCGGCCCTGAGAAGCACCCCCCACCCCCACCCCCACCCGGGCAGGAGGAAGATGGCTCTGAGGCAGCCTGCCTTGGAAAGGGGGATAAGTGTATCCCGGGCTCTAGGCACCGAGAGGCAGGAGCTGGAGAAGCCCGAGCGCCACGGCGGGGCAAAGTTTGCGGAAAATGCTCTTGTTGTGCGCCACCACCGTGGGTTCCCAGGCTCGAGCCCCGCGGTTCTCCAGCCGGCCCTGGATTCCCAGCACAGACAAGCTCCGGGGCGGGCCCGCCGGCTAGGAGTTATGTTTGGGGGTGGGGGTGGGGTGCTGCCCGCGCTCCCCAGAGCCCAAGGGTCTCTCTGCCCTAGCTGCCAGCCAGTTGTGCGCACCCGCTGGACCCACCCGGAGGTCACCGGCAAACAGCTGGGTGGGCAGCTGGGAGGGACCGCGCTCAGACCCGAGAAAGGGAAAGGGCCGGCGGAGTGGCTATTTAATTTTGTTTTTTCCCAACTCCCGCCGGCAAGGCTTTCCCCGGGAGCCGGAGCCCTGGCTTCCCCGTGCGGCCGGGACCCCAGCTGCGAGTCTCCGGCCCGCCGCGCCCAGACGTCCGCACCTCACTCGGGACCCGGAGCAGGAAGCGCGCCCGGGCGTCGGGCCAGGACACTGCGCTGCCGGGGAGTTGGGGCGGGTGCCCCTGTCGGGTCACGGACGCGTGGAATCCGGGAAAGGCGGCCGCTCCCTGCGAGGCTGCCAGGCGCGGAACCCCAGACCAGTCCTCCTCTGGCCGCCGGTCGCTCGCTAGAAGCAGCAGAAGTCTCTTTATTTGCAGCACTGAGGACCCAACGCTGGGTCCAACCCGACACACGCACACATGCACCCCGGCCCGGGCCGCGCTGGGTCGCTCACCTGAGTCCTAAAAGCTGTTGAATCCACATGGTCACGTTTCAGGGAGCCGGGCCTCAGACCTTGCTCGCCCCAGCCATCTGCGCGGCGCTCGCCCGCTGCTTCCGTCCCGCGGGTCTCGGCTCTCGGAGCTCCATGCCGGCCGGCGCGCAGTCGCCGTGGGGGCACATGGCTCAGGCGAGGTGGCCCGCGGGGGGCACATTCCTCGGCCGGGCGCGGGTCTCGCAGCCCCCACCCGGGGCGACCCTGAGAAGGTGAAGGCGAAGCAGAGGCGCCCGCGGCGGGCCCGGCAAGGGCGCGCTACGGCACTGTCGCCGCGAAGCGAAGGTCTGGGAATCCGAGCGAGGCTATGCCCTCTGCGGCTACTGGAGGGAGGCCGGGCGGTGCCGCCACGCAGGATGCGAGTCTCGCCGCGCAGGGCTCTTGCCTCCAGCGGGAGCCCCGCGTCGAGGAGGCGGCGCTGCCGGAGGGGGAGGCGGGCAGCGGCGACGCGGACAGACGCGGTCCCCTGGGCGCGCCGCCGGGCCAGAGGTCCTCGCCCGGGCTCTGCCGCCGACCGGCGCCGCTCAAGTTTCCCGGGGACTCCGTCCGGGCGCTAGCCCTGCAGATGGCCGCGGTAGGGAGGCTGGCAGGAGGCGGGCACGGTAGGCCCGCGGGCTGAGGGCGCCGCGTGGGGACGCGCGGCGGCGGCGGCTGAGGCATGGCGCCGAGGATGCTCACGGGGATCCCGGGCCCCCCAGCCCACGCCCACCGCGCCCGCCTGCCAGCCAGCCTGACGCAGAGCCGTCCGGACTGCTCGGCCGCCTCCCTCCGCGCATCTGCCTCGCCCCGCGCTCGCTCCCGCCTCTCTGCACGGGTCCCAACTCCGCCCGCCAGGCCCGGCTCACGTCATTATTTGTGTATAGAAATATTACTGAATTTGTACCTTAACCTTGTATCTCACCACTTTTTTTTTTTTTTACCATTTGTAAAGCTTACTATGGATCAAGATTTCACATTATTTCATTTAAACCACAGTAGATATATTAAGCAGACACTACTTAATATTATTATTTCACAGGATGACAGACTTAGCCAAAATAATGTAACTACTATGTAGCAGAACTGAGTGATTCTAAAACCTTTATTATCCATCTCTCCATCAAATAAATTTCAAATACTGTATATTTCAATATATCAGCTATAGAGACACTCTTGCTAGAATACTTCTGAGGCTGTCTAGTCTACCATTAACAAAACTCTGATTCTGAGTTCACAATGAACTCACATTGGTTCTTCTTAATTCCACAAACCACTTCTAGATGTCAAACAGAGGAAGAAATAGACCGGTTTCACTTTTATATGGCAAAGCTGTAGATATCCCACTTAAACTTATCCAGCTCATGGGTTTTCCTCTACAAGCTTCATTTCTCTTGTATTAATCAACATGACTCAGAAGATATTAATAATAAACTAGTCACCCTCCTAAATATTCTTTCTAAACAACCTTCTCCTAGACTTTTGTCTTCTAAAATGAAAGTGCTCATAACAACACTGCACTGTAACAGACCAGGGCAGAGTGGGAAAGGGTCATTGATCACTTCCTTCCTGAGTGTGTTGGAGGCATATTAGTTAAATGACCAGGCTTTGGCTCTTCTATTTTTAACTTCCTTGATCATAACTCTACAAGTGTCAGCTCTCTTTGCCACATGACTCAGCCCTTCCTCATACTAAACCACAGCAGAACAGGTTAGGGGTGGACACAATCCATGGAAAACTAATCCAATGGCCAATGGCCAATAAGCATTTAATTCTTTTGGCCCCCAAATATGAACTAATGTATAAAAAAATGGAATTACTAAAATCATATCAGAACTCCTCCTATAAGGTCATGTAGCACTGAAGTCAAAGTTTGCATTTCTAGTACTCTCTTTATATCACTATTGGGCTTGTACCATGCTTTCACATATAAAGGGTAGGGAAGTGAACTTGTTCATCTCTATGTCTCTCCGTGTCTCTCACATATATTGATAGCTCACGCACAGAGTTGCTCAGTAAATGTAGAATCCAACAAGAATGGAATCAGTTCAACAACTGAATTCAACAAGGCTGAATCTCTAACACATTCCATCTGTAAGGAATTGACAGATACTTTATTATCTACTTCAGAAATTTATAGCTTAGGATGGTCATGAAGAATCTGAGCCTGAATCACAGATTAGATATAACAATGATAAATAGAACCTATGGATACAAATGAAAAGAACTTTGTCTTATTTTTTTGTACCCCCTATGCCTTCCAAAGGGCCTGACAAATGCCTGAAACTCAATAAATATTTGTTCAATAAACTAGATTAAGAAACATGAAGAAGCTTTTCTATAATAAGACACAGATGACAGGGACTATGGATTATAAATCATAACTTATACATAACAAATAATCATGAAATACTCAGATGAATGTCATAAGTGAAGATAGAAAATGAACAAATATCACTGTGCTTTCTTTGGACCATGATGAATTGTGATATAAAGTATGAGGATTCTTGGCGGGCCGCGGTGGCTCAGCGGGCAAGGTGCTTGCCTGCTATGCCGGAGGACCTCGGTTCGATTCCCGGCCCCAGCCCATGTAACAAAGAGCGGAAAAACAAGATACAATAAAGCAAGGGGGTGTTTGAGGATGTTTCCCTTTCTTCCTTCCTTCCTTCCTTCTATCCTTCCTTCCTTCTATCTGTCTTTCCTTTAAAAAAAAAAAAAAAAAAAAAAGTATGAGGATTCTTTATATGAAGGACTATGCTTTGCTTCAGTCAAAATAGACAACTTATACCTCCGTGTCTGATTGTTAAATCATTACACATGGGTTCTGGCTATGTCTTCCCATTCTATTTTAACTTAGCTAATGCCAACATCTCCTCCAATAAGATTTAGACGGTCTTTCACTGCCATCATTGAGATTTCTTGTATCTCACCACTTTGATGAATTTGTTTATTAGTTCAAATGGTTTCATCATAGATTCCAGGGTTCTCCATGTATAGGATCATGTCATCTGCAAATAATGAAAGTTTACATCTACCTTTTCTATTTGGATGCCTTTTGGTTCTTTTTCCTTTCTAATTGCTCCAGCTAGGACTTCTAGTAAAATGCTGAATAATAGTGAAAATGGGCATCCTCATTGCATTCTCTATCTTAGGGAGAGTGCTTTCAATCTTTCACCATTAAGCATGATGTTGGCTATGCATTTTTATATATACCATTTATGATATTGAGGAAGTTTCCTTTAATTCTCACTTTTCAGAGTTTTTTTTATCAGTATCAATCTATATGATCATGTGATTTTTCTCTTTCAATTTGTTAATGTGTTTTATGATATTGATTGATTTTCTTGTGTTGAACCACCCTGGTATATACCCCACTTGGTTGCAGTTTGTAATCTTTAAGTACATCATTGGATTTGATTTAGTGTTTTGTAGAATTTATTCAGAAATTTTGCAACAATGTTCAATAAGGGAGATTGATTTGTCATTTTCCTTTAAGCATCTTTATCTTTTTTTGATATTAGTGTGATATTATTTTCACAAAATGAGTTAGATAACATTCCTTTTTCCTGAAAATTTTGGAAGTGTTTGAACAGGATGGGGTTAATTTTTTTGGAATGTTTGATAAAATTCCCATGTAAAGGCATCTGATCCTGGGCTTTTCCTTAAGGAAAGATTTTTGAGGATTGAATCGCCTTCCTTGTAATTTCTTGAGAGCTTCTATTCCTTCTGGAGGCAGTGTAGCTTGTTCATGTGTTTCTAGGAATTTGCACATTTCATCTTTGTTTGGGATTTTAGGCAGAACTTGGGCAGGCAGAGGTGTTTTGGAATACAGAGTAAACTCTGCCATCATTTTCTGTAAAGTGATCACTCATCATGGATAGTGAAGACGCCTGCAATGCTTTCTTATCAGAGAAATGAATAAGCACAACAGTAGCAGTAAGGATAGTAATCATGACTAATAGCAGCCATGGTGGCAAGGAAATGGACAACATTAACAACAAACATAAGGGGATGAGAGAATCCATTACACACATCTGGAGTGAGTGGTCTACATCTGGGATTGCCCAACTCCAGGTTCTTGTAAGGTAACTAGGAGAATATCAGAAAGTGCACAAACTGAAAGACACAGAAATTGCCAGAGAAGTTGCTCTGAGTGGGGTGCTGGGCAGGAGGATTGGCCAGCTAATGCATAATGGGTCTAGGTGTCTCTCTGGGGAGATGGGAAGCCTTTAAATGATGGAAGGTTGGGACGGCCCAGCAACAGTATAAATCTGAGTCATCTCACTGAATGTTATCCTTGGCTTAACTTCAGATCCTTGAGAGGGGTACAGACAGGAAGTTTGATGTAGCATGTGTCCTTCCAGGATTGGAAAAAGAGAGTGGGCAAACTAATGATGCAATGATTATTAGATGCTATGGTCATGATCCAGACAGGACCTCTGAGGCTGAAAAAAATAGGACCAGGGTGTAACAAGTCAGAATACAAATGGGAAGACTTGTATTGGTGCTAATTTGCCCAAAGTTGATAAGTGAAATTAGAGGGGTTACCAAATGGAAGGTCTTTGTTTCTAGGAGACATGGGCTGAAGCATCCATTCTTCAAGGGCAGAGATGTAAGCAGCCTACACTTAAATAAATGCCCAGGAAATTAACTGAAAGAGAGAAAGTCACAAAGGGACAGCTGTTGCATGCTTCTCATGATAGGAGGGAGTTGGACCATGCAAATAGACAAACAGGAACTGGAGTACAAAATTACCAGGGGTGGGGGAAGTGGGAGTAGGGCATCAGTGTATAATGGGCATGGGGTTTCCATTCAGGACCATGGGGAGCTCCTGGTAATGCTCGGTGGAATGCAGAGGGCAGCACTGCAGTTGTATTTATTCCCCTTGAATAGGAAGCATTGGGGGCATTGCTGTGGGGCTGTTTAACATGTAGTTGGTTTGTTAAGGCTGCCAGAATGCAAAATATGGGAAATGGAATGGCTTTTACAAAGGGAAATTAATAAGTTACAAGTTTACATTTGTAAGGCCATAAATATGTCCAAACTAATGTATCCAGAGAAAGATACCTAGTACCAAGTAAAGCCGATCTAGGAAGACACAAGTCTGGTGTCTGCTGGTCCTCACTCGATTCCTTTTCTCCATTTCTGATGCCTGCAGTATCCTCTCTTCGAGTTGGTAAGCCTCTACTTGGTTCCTCCAGGACCCAACTCTGGGTTCTGACTTGCTTAGCATCATGTGGGAAGACACAGGGCAATGTCTGCTGGGCTCTATTCTTAAGAAACAAGCTTTTTAAAATTCTATTTTATTTTTTTGTTCTCAAGTTCATTTATTTCTGCTCTGATTCTTATGTCTTTTTTATTTGTTTTGGGAGTTGTTTGCTTTTCTTTCTCTAATTTCTCCAGGTCAACAGTTAAGTACTCAAATTTACTCATTCTCATTTTTTAATATATGCCTTTAGGGCATTAAATTTCCCTCTCATTGCCGGCTTTATTGCATCTCATAATTTCTGATATGTTGTATTCTCATTATCATTCATCTACAAATATTTATTGATTTCTCTAGCAATTTATTCTTTCACCACCTGATTGTTTAAGAGTATATTATTTAATTTCTGGATATTTGTGAAAACTCCATTTATTTGGTGATTATTAATTTGCATCTTTATACCATTGTGGTCAGAGAAGGGCTCTGGATAATTTCTATCTCCTTAAGTTTATAAAGATTGTTTTTTGTTTTTTGGTCCCAGCATATCGTCTGTCCTGGAGAATGTGCACTACAGAAGAATGTATATCCTGATGTTTTGGGGTAAAGTGATCTATATATGTCTATTAGATCTAATTTACTGATCACATTGTTTAGGTTCTCTATTTCCTTGTTAATTCTTTTTGTTTTATTATTAGTGGAGAGTCATGTATTGAAGTATCTCACTGTTATAGTTGAAGCATCTTTACCTCCCTTCAGTTTTGCTAATATTTGATTCCTGTACTTTTGGAGCTCTTTGATTCAGAGCATAAACATTTATGATTGTTATTTCTTCTTGGAGTGTTGTACATTTTATTAATCTGTAGTGTCCTTCTTTGTCTCTTATGATGTCTTAACACTGGAAGTACTTTTTATCTGATACTAGTATAGCTACTCCTGCTTTCTTTTGCTTACAGCTTGCATAGAATAATGTTTTCATCCTTTCACTTTCAATGTATTTGTATATTTGGGTCTAAGGTGTGTCTCTCTTAAGCATCATGTAGATAGATTATATTTTTAAATCCATTCTGCCAATCTGTATGATTTAACTGGTGAGTTTAGTTCATAACATTTAAAGTTAATATTGTAAAAGGAGTTCTTGAATCTACTGTCTCATCATTTAGTTTTTACTTGTCATATCTTTACATGCATTTTCCTCTCTCTCTTTTTATTTATTAAATTACCCTTACTGGTTATTTTAGTTTGCTAGCAGCCAAAATGCAATATACCAGAAATGAAATGACTTTTAAAAATGGGAATTTAATAAGTTGCTAGTTTACAGTTCTAAGGCTGAGAAAATGCCCCAATTAAAACAAGTCTATGAAAGTGTCCAATCAAAGGTATACATGGAAAGATACCTTTCTTGGTTCAAGAAGGCCGATGAAGTTCAGGGTTTCTCTCTCAATGAGAAGGCACATGGTGAACACAGTCACAGTTTCTCTCTTTGCTGGAGGTCACATGGCGAGCATGGCATCATCTGCTAGCTTTCTCTCCTGGCTTCCTGTTTTATGAAGCTCCCCGGGAGGCATTTTCCTTCTTCATCTCCAAAGGTCGCTGGCTGGTGGACTCTGCTTCATGGTGCTGCAGCATTCTCTGCTCTCTGAATCTCTTTCATTCTCCAAAGTTTTTCCTCTTTTACAAGACTTCAGCAACTAATCAAGACTCATACAAATGGGTGGAGACATGCCTCCACCTAATCCAGTTTAACAGCCACTCTTGATTAAATCATATCTCCAGGGAGAGGATTTAATTGCAATTTCAAATGTGCAATGCTGAATAGGGATTAGAAGCAACAGCTGCCTTTACAAAATGGGATTAGGATTAAAACATGGCTTTTCTAGGGAACATACATCATTTCAAACCAGCACACTGGTACTCTCCAATTCTGTCACCTCCTTCAGATCTCCGTCATCTGTCCTTTCATCAGCTAACAGAACTCCCTTTAGTAATCCTTATAGGTCGAGTCTGCTGGTGTCCAGTTCTCTCATTCTTTGACTGTGAAGATTTTAAACTCTCCCTCAGTTCTGAGGGATAGCTTGGCTAGATAAAGAATTCTTGGTCAGAATCCTCTCTCATTCAGGATCTTAAATATATCATACTACTGACTTCTTGCCTCCATGATGCATGTTGTGTGGTCTGAACTCAGTCTCATGCATTTTCCCTTGTATGTAGTAGATCACTTTTCTCTTGTTCCTTTTGGGACTTTCTGCTTCTTTTCAATATTTGACAGTTTGACTATTATGCACCTTGGAGTATGCCTATCTGGATTTATTCTATCTGGGTTTCCCTGGGCCTCCCTGATTTTCAAATTTGTCTTTTATGATAGTTTATTAATTTTCTCTGATAATGTCTTCAACTAAACTTGCAAAGCCTTTACTCGTCTCTTCCCCTTTTTGGACACCAGTGATTCTAATACTTGCGTGCCTTCCGTTGTTCATCTCCCTAAGATCCAGTTTGTTTTTCCCATCTTTCTTTTTCCCATCTTTTTTCTTTTTTTGCACTGTAGTTGAATTATTCTGTCTTCTAGCTGATTTACTCTTTCTCCTTCTTTGAATCTTTTATCATCTATCTCTATTATAGTTCTAATTTGGTCTTCTGTATTTTTCATCTCTGTGAGATCTGCCATTTTTCTACTTAATCTTTCAAATCATTATTCTTGCTTTTCTAGTGCCTTCCTGATATCCTTTATTTCACTATAAATATCATTGAGTAATTGTTTCATATTCTGTGTCCCCTCCAGGATTTGACTCAGTTATCTGGCTGAGCCATTTCTGCCTGGATCTTCATATCTTTTGTGATTTTCTGTTGTGTTTGGATATTTGATTATCTTAAAAAGGTTAATTTGCAAGTTGTTTTCCTTTGCTCTGTCTAAAGTTTTATATTTACTTGGTTTTGCATTGAAGGTTCCTTTGTGGGATTCATTTATCAGTAATTCTCTGCCAAACCAAGGCCTGGATCTAATGAAGGGAGAACAATTCTACTTGAGGGTTTATTAAAAGCTAGGCAGTGGTACACAGGTATTTCAGGGGCAGAATGTTTGCCTGTCCCATGGGATACCAAGGGTTGACTCCTGGCCCATACACCACTACCCCGTATAATAATAAAATAAAAAGCCAACAAAAAGTTCACCTCAGCGATAGTAGGTCTCACTATAAGAAGGGGACACCCCAAGATATATTGAGAATGAACTCAGACTGGTACCCACAGAAGGGAGAGAAAATTAAATATATATATACACATATATAAAATAACAATAGTAATAAATATGGAAAAGAAAACCAGTCAGGGAGTTTGTCAGGCTGCACTTACCACATTTTCCCAATAGGTGATGCTCCAGAGGCACCTCTTCACCTCAGGCCCTCCCCTCACTACTACAGGGCCTTTCTGGGAAGGTGACATGCATGATGGGGGGAGGGGTATTGTATCTGTTCTCGGGCAATGCTGATGGCTTATCTCATTCTTAGCACATAGTGGAGCAGGTGATCACAGTCTCTGGCACTTGGTGGATCCATCCTTCACCTCAGCTGATAGACAGTTATTCATAGTACCCACTGAGGCAACTTATCCCAGTGCCCAGGGGCACAGCTTTTCATGAACAATGCTAGGTAAGCCTCTGGGCTCCCCATGGGCACTCCCAACTGTAGAACTGCTTGGGGAATTCCACCAAGCTAGCAGTTGAGCAGTCTGGAGTGGAGAGATTGTCTCTGGGATCTGCACTTCTCCACACGCTGTTACCCACCCCTGGTGAGAGTCATGACTGATCTGACCCACACTGATCTCCTTTTCCTGATTTCCCTGTTCTCACCTCCTTATGAAATATTGAAGAACCTCTTTGACCATTAACCCCTGAACAGGACTTCAATCCTGGTCATCTTGTCCCCATCACCTCTCTTGTTCTGTGGAGCATGGGTTAACCCAGCCTACCCTACTCTGCCATCATCTGAAAAATTCTCTCCTTCCATTAATTCTTAGTGGGAATTTTTCCTTCAGTGTTAAAGTAATTGAAAAGTATTGAAAAATTAAAACTAGATGTAATTTAAAATCAAACATTATTTTCATTTTAAAATTTTGCTTAGTGAAAATGAACTTATCAAAAAATTAATTTCATTATTTTGTTCATCTCCATCTCAGTTGGCATAATTGCAGTGTTTAATAATTTCTCCTAAAGCCTAGCTATATTTATGCCTAAGAGTCACTTCCTGAAAACCTCTTTATTGCTCAAATTTGGCCTCTCTCTATGCTCAACTCTGTAAGTAAAATCATTACCTTTTCCCCACCATGTGGGACATGACACCCATGGGTGAATGTATCCCTAGCAATGTTGGATATGACTCCCAGGGATGAGCCTGGACCTGCACTATGAACTTGATAATACCTTCCTGACCAAAAGGTGGTAATGAAATGTAACAAAAAAAATATCAGTGGCTAAGGAGGTTTAAAAAGTGTCAACAGGCTATTCAGTTGTCTATTGTTATGCAAACTTCAGCTAGATACTGTTAATTACCATGGCTTGCCAAACCCCAAATAACCATTCCTTTTAACCATAAAAAAATCTGGGGTTCTATGTGAGATTCTACAAAAGTTTAATTCACTAAGATTACTGTGCAGAAACCTACAATCTTCATCTGGCTTCCTAGGCCAGATAAGTGCTGAAACATATAAAGAAATCCTACAACCCAATAGCAGGAAGACTATGAAATTTAAAAATGGGTAAATGATTTAAATAGGCATTTCTCCAAAGAAGACATACAAATGGCCAAAAAAAGCATGAAAATATGTTCAATGTCAATAGTCATTAGGTAAATGCAATTAAAACTGCAAAGAAGAGACTTCCGGAGAAGATGGAAGCTTAGTAAGACGCACGGGCGGGTCTTAGTTCCTCCTCCAGAACAGCAACTAAAGAAACAGAAACAATACAAAACAGCTCCCAGAGCCACGACAGAGACCAAAAAGACAGCGTACCCCATTCTGGAACAGCTGAACGGGCAGGGAGAATCCGCTGCGGTGAGATACCCGAGGGGCACGCGCTTTTCCGGGCCAGGGAAGCTGGCGATTGGGGTCCCTTCCACACACGTGGCTTCCCAGTCTGACTGGGAACATTGGATAGCGGGGCCCTCCTGCCACGCTTAGCTTCTCGGGCCAGCTGGGCAATTTGGACCAGCACTCCCCCAAGCCACGGTGGCTGGCAACCCCCCCTCCACACGCGCGGTTTCCCGGGCCGACTGCGAGATTTGGATTGGCAAGTTAAAGGAGCCACAGCATCTTTTCTGGTGGGGCCCGCAGACAGATGAGCGCCACAAGCACCACCTACTGGGCAGGAAAAGAAAAACAGAGCCCAGAGATTTCACAGAAAAACCTTTCAACCAGCCGGATCCCACACCCAGGGAAATCTGGTCAAATGCCCAGACACCAGCAGAAAATAATGGATGACGCTCAGAAAATTGAAGATATGGCCCAGTCAAAGGAACAGACCAATAGTTCAAATGAGATACAGGAGCTGAGACAATTAATGCTGAATATACGAACAGAAATGGAAAAACTCTTCAAAAAACAAATCAATAAATTTAGGGAGGACATGAAGAAGACATGGGCTGAACAAAAAGAAGAAATAGAAAATCTGAAAAAACAAATCACAGAACTTATGGGAGTGAAGGACAAAGCAGAAAAGGTGGAAAAAACAATGGATATCTACAATGGTAGATTTAAAGAGACAGAAGCTACAATTAGTGAACCGGAGGATGGAACATCTGAATTCCAAAAAGAAACAGAAACTATAGGGAAAAGAATGGAAAAACTTGAGCAGGGGATCAGGGAACTGAAGGACAATATGAAGCGCACAAATATACGTGTTGTGGGTGTCCCAGAAGGAGAAGAGAAGGGAAAAGGAGGAGAAAAACTAATGGAAGAAATTATCACTGAAAATTTCCCAACTCTTATGAAAGACCTAAAATTACAGATCCAAGAAGTGCAGCGCACCCCAAAGAGAATAGACCCAAATAGGCATTCTCCAAGACACTTACTAGTTAGAATGTCAGAAGTCAAAGAGAAAGAGAGGATCTTGAAAGCAGCAAGAGAAAAACAATCCATCACATACAAGGGAAACCCAATAAGACTATGTGTAGATTTCTCAGCAGAAACCATGGAAGCTAGAAGACAGTGGGATGATATGTTTAAATTACTAAAAGAGAAAACTGCCAACCAAGACTTCTATATTCAGCAAAATTGTCCTTCAAAAATGAAGGAGAAATTAAAACATTTACAAACAAAAAGTCACTGAGAGAATTTGTGACCAAGAGACCAGCTCTGCAAGAAATACTAAAGGGAGCACTAGAGTCAGATATGAAAAGACACAGGAGAGAGGTATGGAGAAGAGTCTAGAAAGAAGGAAAATCAGATATGATATATATAATACAAAAGGCAAAATGGTAGAGGAAAATATTATCCAAACAGTGATAACACTAAATGTTAATGGACTGAATTCCCCAATCAAAAGACATAGACTGGCAGAATGGATTACGACCCAGCAATACCACTGCTAGGTATCTACTCAAAGGACTTAAGGGCAAAGACACAGATGGACATTTGCACACCAGTGTTTATAGCAGCATTATCTACAATTGCAAAGAGATGGAAACAGCCAAAATGTCCATCAACAGACGAGTGGCTAAACAAACTGTGGTATATACATACGATGGAATATTATGCAGCTTTAAGACAGAATAAACTTATGAAGCATGTAATAACTTGGATGGACCTAGAGAACATTATGCTGAGTGAGTTTAGCCAAAAACCAAAGGACAAATACTGTATGGTCCCACTGATGTGAACCGACATTCGAGAATCAACTTGGAATATATCATTGGTAACAGAGACCAGCAGGAGTTAGAAACAGGGTAAGATAATGGGTAATTGGAGCTGAAGGGATACAGACTGTGCAACAGGACTAGATACAAAAACTCAAAAATGGACAGCACAATAATACCTAATCGTAATGTAACTATGTTAAAACACTGAATGAAGCTGCATCTGAACTATAGTTTGTTGTTGTTGTTGTTGTTGTTTGTTTGTTTGTATCTTTTGTTTTTTTTTCTTTTTCCTTTATATATATATATATTATTGTTATTACTGTAATTTTCTTCTCTATATTAACATTTTATATCTTTTTCTGCTGTTTTGCTAGTTCTTTTCCTAAATCGATGCAAATGTACTAAGAAAGGATGATCATACATCTATGTGATGGTATTAAGAATTACTGAGTGCATATGTAGAATGGAATGATTTCTAAATGTTGTGTTAATTTCTTTTCTTTTTTTAATTAATAAAAAATTTTTTTTAAAAAGACATACTTTTCTTTTCTGAGAATAATTTTGTTTCTCCCAATATATGTGAGAAGGGGCCAGTCATATTTGGGAAAAAAAATCTTTCCATCACAACAAAATGTTATAAATTGAACATGATAAATATCTGAGGGACAAAAGAAAATCCTTCCATGATCCTTAAAAGTTTCACTTCCCTGTGCTATTTTGGATGCTGATGGAGTCTGTTCCATCACAGTGAATACAGGTGTGACTGTGTAAAATACCTGCTTCACAATAGCCAGAGATGGAGGTTTGTTTGTGTGATGTGTAGGTCACTGTGAAAAATGAGCCAGATTAATATTTAATCAGCAAATATCAAAGAGGTATTAAAATGGTTTAAGCTGTGGTGCGAAGCTTCAGAATTCCTATGAATCAAGTTTGCCTCTAAGGGGATCTCTCAACCCTACAACAACAGATGTATTGGAAGGTTTAGGACTATGCAAACTAGAGAGGAGATATCTGCAGCTGCCTTGGGTAATCTGAGTAAAGACAAGGCAGTGACAATGGAGTAAGGAAAGGACAGGTTGGAGTATAACCAACTCTCAGGTTGTAGCAAATAGCTATCAATTACTGTCTCTAGCCTTCATTGTTATGCTCCATCTCTAATACACCACACTATTCGGATAGTTCCTAAGAATAATTTTGCCACAAATTTAGAAAAGCCCCTACAAAAAATTCTCCTGGACTTCCAGACATGAAGGCCTGAAATACTCTAACATGTTGTTTCCTTACATACTTAATGATGTCTTTTTTATTATATCATTGTTGTTTTAGTACAATCATATTTGGTATAACAGGATCACACTTTCTGATACCAATAGGTATTTTTTGATGATCATTTACCCTGGTGAGGGATTATAATTGTTGTCTAGACTTTCTTCCATTAAAAATATTAAGCACATAGTAACTTTCAAAATGTTTGCTATAAAAGATAATTCAACTATCTTTTCTCTCTTACATAGCCTCATATTCCCTGGCTTAAATGCCAATACATCAAGCTTTTTCTATTTTATATCAGCAAGTTGGCAAATAGTGTATATCAAACCAAATAATACCCCACCCAGATTATTAAGAACTACTCTGTAAGCTACTCCTTAGAGTTTTGTGTAGACTATACCTGTCATAGCACTCTATTTTCTATGAAAATTTAGCTTTTGTAGCTGACACTTTCCCCTGAAAATTCTAATTCTGTATTGATATACTAAATAAATTCTACCATTATACACAAATGAAGAACACTCTATACAGTAGGAAAAGAAATTATTAGTGACATTTGGTTTGTTTTAATGACACAGAAAAAAAGACATAACATTAATATTCATTCCCAGTCCACCTTTTGAGCATACAAGAATAACTACAAGAGGTCTAAGGAAATGTAGCCCATTGTGGTTGGGCATCCTCAAAAAGTCCCATGACAACCCAAGTCTCCACTCTCCAGTTGAATTTTAGTTTATACTCTCTTCCCCTTCATCTCCATTCATATTATATAATCTCTAATCACTAGGCTTTCTGTAATTAATGTTTATTTTTTGTTTTCCTTCTATTTGCTAGTTTCTTTGCATTCATTTTCCTTATGTGCTTTTATCTCTTTTCACATGCTTAATTTTTCTTTCACTAAGTCACTTTTCTTATTCTTTCAGAGTCTTTATCATTTTTTGGTCTTCTCCATTTTCCAGTAATGATTTACAAGAAAGCACTGAAAAGGACCCAAACAGCCTTATTTCAATATGAAATTTTAATGATCTTATGTTTAAGCTGAAAGTAAAAAGAAATTGTTTGATCTGTTCTTTGTGTTGCTCACCTTCAAAAAAGGACCTACTTGGTATTTATTTAAGTAGATAAAACTATTTTATATATTCTTGTTATAGGGCATTTGGACTCCCTCATCACATTAAATGTATTAAATACATAATTGTCTAACAAATGAATGCATTTTATTCCTGCTTAGCAGTTATTCTCTGGTTTCAATATTTGAAACCTTTTCAAAGCTTTCTTGTAAATCATTACTGGAAAATGGAGAAGACCAAAAAATGATAAAGACACTGAAAGAATAAGAAAAGTGACTTAGTGAAAGGAAAATTAAGCATGTGAAAAGAGATAAAAGCACATAAGGAAAATGGATGCAAAGAAACTAGCAAATAGAAAGGAAAACAAAAAATAAAGATTAATTACAGAAAGCCTGGTGATTAGAGATTATATAATATGAATGGAGATGAAGGGGAAGAGAGTATAAACTAGAATTCAACTGGAGAGTGGAGACTTGGGTTGTCGTGAGACTTTTTGAGGATGCCCAACCACAATGGGCTACATTTCCTTAGACCTCTTGTTATTTTTCAACCTGGCGATTTCTATCCACACATACCAGCATGTCCCACTTCTCCAGATGCTATATAAGCTTCACACACTGTGTAATTTAATTAAATAAAACCTCATTAAATTCTTCTTTACTTCAATTAGTTGCTATTGACTCAGAGCATTTTATCATGTAGTATATTTGAAGAATTTGATTCATGAGTGACACAAACTGGGTTCTGCTTCAGGGCAAATCAATTCCTTAATAATCTGTGAATTAGAAATATGTGTTGTGTATAACCTAAGTCTTTCTTCAGGTGTGAAATTCAATCAGTTTAATGTAAAGCAACATATTGAAGATGCATTGTACATGGCTGTGTCTGTGAAGCTATGTCAACTTCTTTGAATATACTCATAAATCATAATGGCTTCATGAAATGTTTTTAATAAATTTAAAAATGTAATCTCTTTTAAATTTTAAAAAATTTTAAAAAGGAGCATGTCCCTTTTTATCTCCACTCTTGTTCTCAATACAAAAGTGTGAATGAGCCCAGGTTTGGAGGTGAAATCATGGAACCCTCAGAATGTCATACACACAATATAGTGAATTAATAAAATATGTATAATTTTAATAAACAAGCTGAGGAAGATTTACACTTTTATGGTCATGTATAGTATTGCAAAATCTTTTTCAAATACATCATCTCATTTGATCTCACCAATACCATGTGAAATCAGCAAAAGAGATAATGGATTCTCAAAAAGGAAGACTTTGTCATACTTACTGGTGTGGTCAAAGTGTAGATGCAATGAATATATTCTCTTCCCTGTATTTTGGAAAGTGACAGTCACTGTTTGACTCTTAGCTATATTTCAATATTTTTTATTGTGTCTTACAGAATAGATACAGCATCAGCGCTTAGATTTTGGAAAGCACTCACATTTCAAGAGAATTTTAAACTTCACTCTGTAATAGACCTTAAATGTTTTCTATCTGTAGAGAGTTCAGCCCCTAGACTTCAATTATAGAAAGGTGTGACCTATGTCATAGCCTCTCCTAAGAAACAAAACCCATGAGGACCCATAACACTTGACTGCCTCATTCTGGAGTAGACGTATGGTATATGTGCCCCCCTCCATTTAGCCTGAACTCTATCAAATGGACCAGAGAGCTTATTAGCACCCTTTATCCCCATTATCACTCCTCCCCACCTACCCACAAACATGAATTTGATCTCTTTTAGGGGAAATTTTCTTTTTTTTTCTATGATGTTGGGATTTTTTTTGTCTCTCTGGAATCAGTTTCCACCTTTTCCAACTCTGCTTTCCACCCTGGAAGCCCCTAGTGGTGCCTTGCCCTCTGGGTTCTAGTGGCACACAGACAGGAAATCAAGTGATAAGGGCAGCATATGTAGCATCCCAACAAAGTCACTCTCCCTGATTAGTTCTGTGCTTTTCTACTTGTTTTTTTTAATCATTTATCTTACACTTAATTTATCTGTTCTTCCCTGAGAAATGCATGTTAAGGTCTACCAGTAAGAATGTAAAATTAACAATATTTACTTTTATTTGTAACAAATTTAAATTTTTACCTGAAAATTAACATAGTTCTTATATTTCCATGATTATAACTTTCTTTAATTGTCATACATTTTTCATTATGAAATAGTGATGAAAATTTCATTGACTTTTGTAATGATTACAATTCCACATAGTATGAAAATTATATGTCTGAACACTTCACCATTTATCCAAAAAATAAATATTTTTCTCTGAGTATATAAAGCTAGATTTTTAATATCAATCTTTTGAATCTGTAACATTTTTAGATTATTTTAACTCCACTGCTCTTTTTATCTTTATATACTTTTAATATTTTTACAAAGAAGTACTCTCACTTTCCTTTCTTCCATTCACCACATAACTTCTAATCTGCTTTCTAATTCTGAGAATTTGTTAGTTGGTAGAAGTTTAACTTTATTTTTATATATGTGGATTATAAATGGTTTTCCCAAACCATTTTTTGAAGGTACTATTCTTTCCCCATCATATGTCTGTAAATCACACGTTGAAAATCAATTGGCTAAGATATGTGGTTTTATTTCTGGACTTTCTATTCTGTTCCATTGATACATTTGTCTATTTATGTTCCTGAATCACACTGTTCTGATTACTATTATTTTATAGTTCAATTTGAAATGAGGAAGAGTGAGTGCCCGAACTATGTCCTTTATCAAGCTTGTTTTGGTTATTCATTGCCTGAAATTCTATAGAATTTGAGGACTTTTTTTCTAAATCCACTTGGATTTTGATGGGATAGTATTCAAGAGGTATATTGTTTTGGACTATATTGCATTGAAATTTGACTCTTTCAAACCATACACATGAGATATCTAGCCAGTGACTTAGGTATTCTTTAATTTCTTTCAACATTGATTAATAGCTTTTGGTATACATGCATTGCTTATCTTTGTTTAAATCTGTTCCTAGAGATTTTAGATACCATTATAATTGAAATATTTTCTTAATTTATTCTTTGTACATTCTTACTGTTCAAACATTCCATACATGGTATACAATCAACAGCTCACAATATCATCATGTATTTGTGTATTCATCACTATGATCATTTTTTGGAAAATTTGCATCACTCCAGAAAAAGAAAGAAAAAGGAAAAAACTCACATATACCATATCCATCAGGGCTTCTTTCTCAAGTGGAAGGCACATGGAAAACACAGTTAGTTTCTCTCTTAGCTGGAAAGGCACATGGTGAATATGATCGGGGTTCCTCTCTCATCTTGAAGGGCACATGATGAACACGGTGTCATCTGCTAGCTTCTTCTCCTGTTAAGAAGGCATTTTCCTTCTTCATCTCCAAAGGTCACTGGTTATTGGACTTCTGCTTCTCATGGTTATGTCATTCTGCTCTGCTCTCTCTGAATCTCCCATTCTCCAAAATGTTTCCTCGGTTATAGGACTTCAGAAACTAATCAAGACTCACCCAAATGGGTGGACACATGTCATCACCAGCTTAACAACCACACTTGATTAAATCACATCTCCAGGGAAATGATATGATTAAAGTTTCAAACCTACAGTATTGAATAGGGATTATTCTGCCTTTATGAAATGGGATTTTGATGGAAACATGGCAGAAGATATTCCCCTTGGCTGATTACAAATGGAATCAGCTGTAGATGCAGCCAATGTGATCATGATTTAATTCTATGAAATGTCTTCATAGCAACAGACAGGCCAGCACTTGCCCAACCACACAAAGAGGTCTCACCACCTGGCCAAGTAGACACATGAACCTAACCATGACAGTCCACCCCTTGTCAACTTGGCAGCTAGATGCATC
The DNA here is from genome assembly GCF_023851605.1 of Tamandua tetradactyla. Lineage (NCBI taxonomy): Eukaryota > Metazoa > Chordata > Mammalia > Pilosa > Myrmecophagidae > Tamandua > Tamandua tetradactyla. The sequence goes on along the minus strand of NC_135354.1, from coordinate 487,785 downwards.
ATCTTAAACCATACCTAATTTCTAAATAGAAAACAAGACACATTTTTTCCTCACCTAACAATACTCAACTATTCTGTATACAAATGGAAACACATTAAATCTCTCCCCAAGGGTGCTAGCACTTGGGTAATATTCATCCTTAAACTTGATATATTACAACTTAAACACTATAACATTAATGAAATACCATTACAGTCTTTGTTTCTATAAGTGATCACATGGTCACAGTTCATACTGATCACTACCTTCTTCCATTACCCATTCTATGTTCGCTTTACCTTCAGCAAGCACTTCAGCTAGCTGTGGTTCTTTGCTTGGTGGGGTGACCCACACCTTCATTCCTGAAGTTTCAGAGCCATAGGTAGTCCTGCCTGGACTGAGTTATTGCAGTGTTCCATTAATTTTAATCACAGGGCATGGTAGTACTAAAAGATGCTCTAGGGGATCTCCTATATTCCAAAAAAAGCTTCTTTGCCTTCATTGTGTAGTTCCAGTCCTAATTCCCCCTGATAGTAAAGGTCAATCACCCCAGCCAGTAACATAATCCCCTTCTTGGCTTGTTGATCCTGGGACATGAGTAGCCAAAAGTGAGCAGGTGGAACAAAGCCAGAGACCTACAAATGGGGTACAGACTAGCTCCAACTGGCCTATAATTTACTAGCCTCTTTCTCTCTCTTTTCCTTGGATTCTGTACTGTGTTCTACTGGACTCTGGAGTTTCAAAATAGTTGTTTAATACAGTTACTCTCTGTTTGATATTTACTCTGGTGTGTGGACTGTGAATCCTGTAGTTGGTTTTTCTGCCATTTTCCCACAATCAAAATATACATTTTCTGATTCTTGATTATCTGATAATTGCATGACTTCATTCTCCTTCTAACATATGTTTAGTAGGTATTTTGTTATAGAATCTAAGTCATTTACTCATAAAATATTAGCATGTTGGGACATTTCTGCTGCAGACAACACTGCCAATAAGAAATCCAATTTGTGTCTGGACTTTACTATTTTTTTAAAGGCAATCCCTTCTGCTCCTTATACTGTCATGGATATGTTCTTCTCATAATGCATTTATAATGCACTGTGGTATATGTTTCTCTGTGTATTTGTGCATGTATATTAATTTTTCCTAAATGGCATATGTTGTTATTTTTGCACAAAACCCATAACAAAAGCTAGTGGCCTAAGACAGTTTTTGCCCAATATACATGGGGTCAAGTGATGACCAGATTCATACAGTGCTGGTTCATTTTTCCTACATGTCTTCTTGGCTGGGGCAGACAGATGAGCCTGAAGAATAAGCCATGAGATCACTCACAGGCCATAACAACTAACATCTATTCTTTTTTATTTGGTGGTCTATGGCTAAAAGAAAAGGAATGTAGAACATGCCAGGCCTCTTAAATCTGGACCTAGAAATGGCACAGCTTTACTTTTGCTGAACTCTATTGGTCAAAGCAAGTTCCCAGACATAGGAGAGAAAAAATAAACCATAATACTTGATGAAGAAACAGCATGTGTGCATCACAATGGGTGAAATCATTAACAGACATCCTTTACAGGCAATGAAAAATGCTGATCCATTTCTTCTGCTCTGAAAAATCTTTTCCTTTTCTGTCATTTTGTAAGAATTTGAGAATTTTGCCACGCAAAGGAGGACTCCAAGAGACGTTCTCTCATGCAACACGCAAGGGGTTTATTTTCCACACATGTGTGGGGCTCGCTGAACACGCAGGAACAGAGAGCCCCGAACCTAAGTCTGCAAAAGCTTTTTAAAGGGTAAGATGAGGGGGGTGGGGGTTGAGCATGGGTCACAGGTGCTGTTTTGCAAAAAAGCAGATAAGAACAGTTTTACAATAAGCATTTCTTAACAGTTTTACAACAAGTAACCTTGGCGCCAGGATTGTTTATCTTCAGCCTGATGGGGCCCATAATTCTTTTCTTTATAATTCTTAACTCACACTAAATGCATAGCCGTGAATATAAAATGACACAAATGCTTTTGCTGGATATTTCAGAAGCTAAAATATATGTAAATAGCTAAATTAAGCAGGAAAAATTAGCTACTGTTAAGCTTTATAAAATTCCCTTTTACATTCCCCACTCCTTTTCGTATATATCTCTAATCTTAGAGATTTTCTGGATTATTTAACACTGAGAACTGTTGTTTGATGAGCATTAATTTGACATTTCCAATCTGCCCCTGTAAAAACTGTATAATTTTATTTAGAATACATGGTCCTATAGTTATTATTAAAAGTAACACAATTAAAGGCTCAACGAGAGCAAATAATAGCGTCGTTAACCAGGGGGACTTAGTAAACCAAGATTTAAACCATCCCTGTTGCGCCTCTTTTTTTTTTTTTTTTTTTTTTTTTTTTTAAGGAAAGACAGAGAGAAGGAAGGAAGGATAGAAGGAAGGAAGAGAGGAAGAAAGGGAAACATCTTTTAAACATTTTCTTGTTTTATTGTATTTTGTTTCACGTTTTCGTTACATGGGCTGGGGCCGGGAATCGAACCGAGGTCCTCCGGCGTAGCAGGCAAGCACTTTGCCCGCTGAGCCACCGCGGCCCTGTCATGGACTTTTTAACAATACCAGAGTGATCCGCATAGAAACAACACTGTTCTTTTAAAGCTGCACATAGTTTCCCCTCTTTAAGGAAAAGTAAGCTAAGTTCCCGCTTATTCTGCAGAATTACTTCTGAAAGGGAGGTTAGAGAGTTCTGAAGGGCTGAGACAGATTTTTCTATTTTTTTTTTTAAGTTTTGATTTATCGCGGCTTGTAATTGACTGGTTTGTTGATTGCTACGTACAATGGCAGCAGTCCCTTTGCCTATACCGGCAGCGACAGTTACCCCCAGAGTGGTAAGATCACAAGGGGGTACCAGGAACGAAGGCTTCCCTGCTCCCTCCCAAGTTTTTATAGTCTTTCCATTTTCCCATCTGGATATTGTCCATTTCCAAGGCTTATGCGTGTTGGAATTGGGTTCCCATGGGGGAGGGAGGAGAAGGAGTAGTAACCCTACGAACCCGCAGTTTGAGAGGATTGTCAGTCCTTTCCAGTTTCCATTGGGACTCAGAGGGCGAAGGCGCAGGTTTGAGATGAGACGCATGGATCCAGGATGCGATGCCATTGACCTTGACTGCGGTGGGGGTGGTCAAGAGTACCTGATACGGTCCTTTCCAGTGAGGTTCAAGAGTCTGGACCTGGTGGCAGCGGACATAGATGAAGTCTCCCACCTGATATTGATGCGGAGTTCTGTTGTCTCCTGGCTGGTAGGAGGTGGAGAGCTGCCGCCACAGGAACCGCTGGGCTTTTTCCAAGGCTCGCAGCCTGTCAAGCAAGGGGGTATGAAGGGAACTATTAATCTCTAGAATGGAAGACATGTCCTTGACTGGAGTTGGCGCTCCATATAAGATTTTATAAGGGGTTAGATTACACAAGAGAGCAGAGGGGGTATTTCTGGCTCTGAACAGGGCATAAGGCAGGAGCATGGTCCAATCTTTCAAGCCAGTCTCTAAAGCTAATTTGGTTAGGGTCTCTTTAATTGTCCTGTTCATTTTTTTACCTGTCCTGAACTTTGGGGTCTGTATGCGCAATGCAATTTCCAATCAATCCCCAATATCCTGGCCACACCCTGACTTACCTGGGCTACAAATGCGGGTCCATTATCTGACCCTATTACCTTTGGTAGACCGAACTGGGGAAAATTTTCTTCCATAATCTTCTTGACTACAACCTGGGCTGTTTTACTCTTAGTTGGGTAGGCTTTAACCCATCCTGAAAAGGTGTCTATAAAAACTAGTAAGTATTTAAGTCCATATTTTGCAGGTTTAATTTCAGTAAAGTCGACTTCCCAGAACTGCCCAGGTCGAGTTCCCCTTAGTCTTTTTCCGTTAGGAGCTTTGGTGGGGTAGGCGTTCACAATTTGACATGCCTGACATTCTCTAGCTACGCGATCCGCCAGTTCTCTTCTTTTTGAGGCTGCCAGAGGGTACAATTCCCTCTGGTCTTGCAGGAGCTGCTGTAGTTTCCCTGTCCCCAGGTGAGTGAGCTGGTGGACCTGCTGTATGTAAGCTAGGGCTTCCGATTTTCCTAGGGGTGCAACTTCAGATAGTGTTTCAGGGGGTTGCTGGTTTTCTTTGGTTACTAGGACCAAGTTTATAAGGTCCCTTAATGCTGCCGCTTTTGCTTCTTCATCTGCTTGCTTATTACCCAGGGTTATTGGGTCAGAGCCTCTTTGTGTTTGATTTTTTTTTTACCAGCTGAGGTTAATAGCCCTCTTTGTTGGTAAATTGCCCCATGTACATGGGCAGTAGCAAAGGCAGAACGGCTATCTGTATAGATAGTTGCTCGCTTTTCTTTTGCTAATTTTAGAGCTTTTGTGAGGGCAATTAGTTCAGCCTTTTGGGCAGATGTTCCCTCCGGGAGGCTAGATGATCGAATAACTTTTGTCCCACTGACTACCACCGCTCACGCTCATCTCTTACCATGTTGGAGAAAGCTGCTTCTATCCAAAAACCAGGTTACCTCCGAGTTAGGCAATGATTGGTCTTTTAAGTCTCTGCTGATTCCGGTCTCTTCAGCTAATATCTCTTGGCAAGTGTGCTGCACAGGTCCCGCGGTCTCGTCCGGGAGCAGGGTAGCGGGGTTTAAAGCTGACGGGGTCCCGAAAGTCACCCTGTCCTTGTCTAGGAGGATGCTCTGATAGTGGGTAATTCTGGCATTTGACATCCATCTATCTGGAGGCTGGTGGATTATGCTTTCCAGGGCGTGAGGGGCTATTATGGTCAGCTTCTGTCCTAGAGTGAGTTTGTCTGCGTCTTTTGCCAGGAGGGCAGCTGCCACGATGGCCTTGAGACAGCGTGGCCATTCGCTGGCAACTGAATCTGATCGCTTGGACAGACAGGCCACCGGTCTTTTCCAGGGGCCTAAAGCCTGTGTTAGGACCCCTCTAGCCACGCCTCTCCTTTCTTCTATGTAGAGCGTGAAAGGTTTATTCACGATTGGGAGGGTTAAAGCTGGAGCTGACAGGAGCGCTTTCTTAATGCTGTCAAAGGCTTCCTGCTGTTCTATTCCCCACTGGAAATCAGCGCTCCCTTTGAGCAAGGGGAATAATGGGGCAGCAAGGGCTGCAAACCTTGGGATTCATAACCGGCAGAATCCCGCTGTCCCTAAGAACTCTCATAGCTGCTTTTGGGTCATGGGCGGGGGTATTTGTGTTACAGTTTTCCTTCTAGCCTCGGTGAGCCATCGCTTTCCATTCTTAAGAGTATATCCCAGGAAGATTATTTCCCTTTTACAGATATGGGCCTTTTTGGCCGAGGCTCGGTACCCCAGTGCGGCTAGCTTATTTAACAGTTTTCGGGTTTCATACTCACAGTCCTCCTTAGTGTCTGCTGCCAACAGTAAGTCATCCACATATTGTAGCAAGGTGACTCTGGGATGCTGAATTCTGAAGGAGCTTAAGTCTTTATGAAGAGCTTCATCAAAAATGGTGGGGGAGTTTTTGAACCCCTGGGGCAAGCGTGTCCAAGTCAGTTGGTTCGAGGATCCCATCTCTGGATCGATCCACTTGAAAGTGAATAAGGGTTGGCTGTCCTTATGCAAGGGCAGGCAGAAGAAAGCATCTTTTAGATTAAGCACAGTATACCAAGTCTTTTCAGGAAGGAGAGTGCTGAGCAGGTTATAGGGATTTGGCACCGTAGGATGTATATCCTGCACTCTGCTATTTATTTCCCGTAAATCTTGCACCGGTCTATAGTCTCTAGTCTCTGGCTTTTTGACCGGCAATAAGGGAATGTTCCAGGCTGATTGACAGGGCTTAAGTACTCCCAAGCCAAGGAATTTCTCTATATGGGGCTTGATTCCTTCCCGGGCTTCCTTGCTTAAGTAGTATTGTTTTACCCGAATTGGAGAGGTGGTGGGCTTTAGGGTCACTACTACTGGGGGCTGATTGACCGCCAACCCTAACCCGGCAACTTCTGCCCAGGAATTAGGGAATTCTTCAAGCCAGGCCTGAGGAATAGAACTGCGGAGCTGTTCTGGTTTTATATACAGCTGATATTCTTCTTCGACTGGCAAGGTGAGGGCAGTTATTACAGGTTGGCTTACTAGCGGGTTTAAAAATTTCACCTTTGGCCCCTTAGGATTGAAGGTGATTCTCGCCCTTAGTTTAGTTAACAAGTCTCTTCCCATAAGCGGGGCAGGGCACTCAGGGATAACTAGGAAGGAGTGTTGAAGCTTCCCCTTCCCCAGGTCCATGGTTCTTTTGGTAGTCCAGGTGCAGTAGCGACTGCCATTTGCTCCCCGCACCAAGGACCTTTTTGTAGAGAGCGGCCTATAGGTTCTTGGAGGGCCGATATTATTGCTCCCATGTCGACTCCAAAATTAATTGGTACCCCCTCCACATTAAATTTTACCCTGAGCTCGGGGAGGGGTGCCAAGCCCTGACTCCCCTAGTCTTCACTTTCTAGAGCCAACGTGGCCGGCTGTTGCCAATTTGGGGGCCTAGTACCCCTCCGTTTTTTTTTTTTGACAGTTTTTGGCCCAGTGCCCAGTTTCTTTGCAGTAGGCGCATTGGTCTGGATTAAGAGGGGTATGATAACGCCGGCCCGAGGGATTTTCTCCAGCTCGTCCTCTACCTTCAGTGTTTCTTTCAACTACTGTGGCCAGGATCTTTGATAATTTTTTTCGTTCTCCTTTTCTCTCTTACCAACTCTTTTTCCTCTCTCTTATAAAACATTTTTTCAGCTTCTTTGATTACATCTCGCAAGGCTAGGTCCTGCAACCCGTCTAAGCGCTGCAGCTTGCGTCTAATGTCTGGAGCTGATTGGCCGATAAAGGCCATGGCCACTGAGGCTCTTTGATCCTCTGATTGAGGGTTAAAGGGAGTATACCTACGGTACGCTTCCATTCGTTTTTCTAAAAAGACTGAGGGCGATTCGTCCGCTCCCTGAATAACCCCTCTTACCTTGGCCAAATTGGTGGGCCGGCGTGCGGCTGCTCAGAGACCCGCTACTAGAGTCTGGCGATAGATGGACAGATGCTCCCTACCTTCAGGGGTGTTCGGGTCCCACTTAGGGCGGCGCAGCGGGAACCGATCATCGATGACATGCTGGAGTTGGGTGGGTCTCCCGTCTTGTCCAGGAACTTGCTTCTTGGCTTCCGGTAGGATTCGATCTCGCTCCTCCGTGGTGAAGAGAGTCCCCAGGAGTTGTTGACAGTCATCTCAAGTGGGCTGGTGAGAGAACATAAGGGACTCCACCAATCCAGTCAGCCTAGTGGGAGCCTCGGAAAAAGGAGGGTTATTATTTTTTCAGTTATATAAGTCAGAGGAGGAAAAGGGCCAGTATTGTAGAGCGGGCATTTCTCCCCCATGTCCATCATCCACTGGAGGCTCGTACAGTCTGAGGGGGAGAGTGACCGCCACATCAGATGGGCTTAGTGCTCGTCTGCTTTGTGTACTATGTGCCGGTCCTGGTTCATCTGGGATTGTCTCTTGGTGAACCTGTGAAGAGGAAATGGAAGAGAGCGGGGAGAGAGAACTAGAGGAGGGAGAAGGTGAGCTGAGAGAAGGGGGGTCCTGTACCGGAGCTGAAGGGTAGGGAGGAGGGGAAGAAGGACCTGCTTCGAAGAGGAGTAGATCCGATTGGGATTCCGGTAGGACTGCAGGAGGCAAAGAAGGATAGAGTTTCGGAGCTTGAGAAGGACCCGGCTCCTTGATTGGAAGTACAGAGGGAGAGTCATGTTGACCAAGAGGAGTAAGAAACGGCTTTATCTACGGAGGTGGGTTTTCACACAGGTCCTGCCACACCATGATGTAGGGCTGCTGGTCCGGGTGGCCATACGGGTCAGGGCGGAAGATGACTGACTTGATGGCCTGAATCAAGGGTAGATGAAAAGCTCCTTCACAAGGCCATTCCACGTTAAAAGAGGGCCACCCGGCCGAGCAGAACGTCTGCCATTTGCCTTTTTTTTATATATATATATAATAAGAGATAGATTCTGACCTCTTTTCCTGACCTCAGACCAGTGTCTTAAGGTCAGAGAAAGTGGAGTCGACATTCTCTGACCCATCTTCGGTAAAACAAAAACAACTCCCAACACACAAATACAGACAGACACACACAGAGCCGGCACACCACGTTTACACAGTTTCAGAGACACAGCTCAGACTGGCCTGATGACTTTGATCGAGTTTCCCCCATCAGAAGGGAAACAGAATCAGAGTCGGCCCTGTAGGAAGCCTCCAGGCATCCCCGGAGGTCCCCCAATCCCGAGGCGTCCCTCGGGAGAGTGACCTGCAACCCCGGACACGTCTGTCGGTTGCGGTCGGGGAGTGCTCACGCGACTCCCCGACAGTCACTGCCAGTCTGACAGACTAAGCGATCGCACTTCAGACAAAAAGGCCTCACTTACCCCGAGAGAAAGAGCTGTTGGAGCCTCCCCTTACAAAGAGCCGATCTCGGTGGGACCTCCAAATGTAAGAATTTGAGAATTTTGCCACGCAAAGGAGGACTCCAAGAGACGTTCTCTCATGCAACACGCAAGGGGTTTATTTTCCACACATGTGTGGGGCTCGCTGAACACGCAGGAACAGAGAGCCCCGAACCTAAGTCTGCAAAAGCTTTTTAAAGGGTAAGATGAGGGGGGTGGGGGTTGAGCATGGGTCACAGGTGCTGTTTTGCAAAAAAGCAGATAAGAACAGTTTTACAATAAGCATTTCTTAACAGTTTTACAACAAGTAACCTTGGCGCCAGGATTGTTTATCTTCAGCCTGATGGGGCCCATAATTCTTTTCTTTATAATTCTTAACTCACACTAAATGCATAGCCGTGAATATAAAATGACACAAATGCTTTTGCTGGATATTTCAGAAGCTAAAATATATGTAAATAGCTAAATTAAGCAGGAAAAATTAGCTACTGTTAAGCTTTATAAAATTCCCTTTTACAATTTAATTTTGTTTATTACTTGTGTTTGCTTTAGAATTCCTTCTTTCCTCTTCTCTCTATTCCCTTCTACAGGACCCATTTTAGAAGGACATTGTGTCATTAGAATCTATTCACAATTATAACTTTCTTTTATATTCTATTTTCCTTTTAACATATTTCCCAAGGAGAAACTACTTTTGCAAATCTACTTCCATATCTGGCTTTACAATTTGTTTCCATTCTGCACACAATCCACATTGTATGGAATTTCAAACATTGTAAGGAATTTCAAAAACTAAATGTACTTGTATAATGCCTAGCTGATTCACCTTCAAGGATATGTGGGATTTTCTTTCCATGTGAGAAATACAGTTATGCTCATAAGACATAACATATTCTTCTTTCCCTAACCTGAATGCTCATTTGAAAACAGTTTTTTAAAATGAATTTAATTTAAACTTTTTTCTTTAGAGTATCTCACAGATCTTAGTCAGTTTTGGCCTCCCTTACTTTTTTAGAGCAAGGATGTGTATTGATTAGCTTTCAGATATTTTTGCTGTCATTTCCAGCACTTTGTTGTGGAAGGGAAATCCTTAAGTATCTACTTACTCTTTTCTCATAACTGAGTTGTTCTGGATGAGTCAACATTATATTCAGAAAAAGGTGAAAACTGACTTCACCCTTCACCAATCCAAATTCTGTATATATTTTAAGGTTTAACTTCTCTTTCAATTTTAAATATTTTAATAGACAATATATAGAATTAAAAATGCGGAGTTGAGAATGAAAAATATTGAGACATGCTGTACAAATGCATTCTTTTTTAAAAGAGCTTTTTAGTTGTAGTAATGTATTTACAAGTTGAAATTTCCCATTTTAACCACTTTCAAGGATTAATTTCTTTTATCACATGCAGATCCCATGATCATTCTCTGGAATGGCAGGCAAGAATTTTACCACTGAGCCACCGCTGCACTGCCCACATGCATTGTTTTATATAATCATTTTTAATTAATGATCAGCAAATCCAAGAAAAGTATTTTTAAATAATAAATTGTTAATCAAATCATGACTTCCACTCCTGAATATCACCTACATGAAATACATGAAGATAAATTAATGCTTGAAATTGAAGCTAACGTGGTAATGCATGTAGCTTAAACTTTTGACTTAAAGAACTCAGAGAAGAAGACAAATGTATAAACTTAAAGTGAAAATTCCAAATTAAAAATACATTCTATTGAAAGGGAAGTATTAAGAGTTAGGTGGACATTTTTAATTTCTGTAGAACTCTGAATTCTCACAAACATACTGGAATGAAGTTTTTATTATGTAATTAAAAAACTTGAAACTGTTTATATCCTTTTATTCTGTATACACCTACTTCTAGACATCTACAATGTTTACATTTCTATTTTTTGAATACTGTTTTGATGAGTTCTTATAAACCTGCAACCATTATCCCTAAATATTTCCTTCTAGCAGTATAAAAGGATCTGTGTTTGACTGATATAAGAAGAGAGAAATCATTTTACATACTGAAACATTTGTAGCATTAATTTAAAATACACCTGGATGAAATGTGAAGTCATACTTAACCTGAGATCAATACCAGGACACATTTAATTAATATTCATAGTTCACTCTTATGTAGTGAAGTGATTTTGACTCCAGCCAAAGAAGTATCTTCTTTCCACATCCTTCTGCACAACCCAACTTCCCCTTCACTTCCAGAGGATTTCCTGAGCCAAGCAGTTCATTACTTTCCATGTTGGATCTTTCTGGATGATTTTTACAATAACATTCCAGTGTTTCCATAGTACAATAAGATTCCATTATTGCAATGAATTTTGGGGGCAGCCTCAACAGCAAATCACAACTTACAAAATTTCAGTGGTATAATATGTTCTAGGTGATAAAGAACTGCTACATTGCCTACTGTTTCAATCAATTCCTGCCTGGATTTTATTAAGCTATAATTCAGTGATGTCAGGTGGTGACGATTGGGGTTTCTGAAGAACAGTTCACCCTCTCTAGAAATGTTAGCTGTCATTTCTCTTCTTGGTTGTGCATTTAATTTGGAAGTCCCACTCCTAAGGTGATTTGACAATTTCTGTCTGTAGTTTTCTAGCACAACCATATTACCTGGCTCATTAAATTTGTCAGTTCAAGCAGTATCCAACACTGAGTAAATTATCTGAGAAGCTTTCTGGTGAGTCAAAAGTTGTTTCCCATTCCAAAGATTTGCTTTTACTCCTTTTTTTGCACATGGGCTTTAAAAAAATTCCTGGTTCTGAAACTCCTGTTTCCATTTAGGGGTTGACAAAAAAGTGATTTGAGCTTAATGAGAATGTATTGTATTTATTATAAAATATCACAGAAATAGAAATAGATTTGTGCATGTTTAAGAAAGGAATAGATATAATTTTATTCCAAAACAAGATATCTGCCTTAGTAATACACCCAAAACTGACTTTGAAGTATTAATTAACATTTAAATTAGAAGTTTTCAAAAATCTTTCCTATTTTTTCTTCCTATGGGTTCATTATCCTAAACCAAGTCAGTACTATAATCTGTTTTGGCTTTGATTTTCACTGCTTTTCAGGATTTAGAAGATTTTATTAATAAAATGTTCTAACATCAAATTTAATATTGTTTCCTTTCTTCTTGGTGAGGCATGTTATATGTAGGTAACTTATGTTGTCTCTAAAATATTTTCAGATTGATGCTTAAGATAGGCTTTAATTCAGTTAGAAGATACCATGATTTCTGATGACTGGCTAATTGGTAGCCAAGGAAAATTTGGGAATTCCTCGTTTGCTTCTCTGAATTAAGGAATTGGTAGAGGAAAAGAGATTGAGATGAGGGACAGATTGTGGGAGTTTAGAGAAGAGGAGTTCAATTTACATTAGAAATACTTAAGGAGCAATTGATGATACTAAACTGAAACCTGGGGTAGGTGATACCTAGCACAACCAGACTCAAGGGACAAAGAAAAATGAATGAGAGCCTGCTGATGTATATCAAGAAAATTAAGGTATTCCATGATAAATACTTAATTTGTTTCATTATAAAGTCTTGTATCACAATTTTCTATAAACAACCTAAATCTGACTCCAGCATCATATATGTATAATATTGTATTCTTTGGTTTTGTCAGGATATACCCAGTTATGTCTAGGTTTTAATAATATTCTAATTACATTTTTCTATAGATCAGTAAAGAAATATGTTAAGGAAATCAATGAATAAAGTAAGACTCTCTCAGATGAGGTGAATAATTTTAAGGTAAAATTGTTACTTTTCCCTTGGTTTCATTCTAAAAGCAGAAGTAAAAGTAAGGTGTCTACATGACTAAACTCAATATCCTAAACTCAATATGCATAAGATAACAACAGAATCCTCAATGCAATCAACAACATCCTGGTTGATACAATTCAAAAGATATCCTATTTCAATTTCCAATGAAATTGAATGGAGGTCAGAGTATCAAGGATGAAGAAATGGTAAAAGTGTTGTTGTTAAGTGTTACCACATTTTTGCTTTTGAATTTTTTATTTGATCAGTATGTGCATGACTTTTCTCTTTTGCAATTTTAGGCAATTTGGCAGTATTAATATTACAATATGGACTGAGAAGTTCAGAGTTCAAAGATTGTACCCTGGGAGGTACTGCTATTGAGAAGACATTCTCACCTAGTAAAAATGCTTTGGGGTTAGAAGGTGTTGTAATTTGCTATCTGCCAGAATGCAACACATCAGAGATGGATTGGTTTTCAATAAAAGGGGATTTATTTAGTTAATGCATAGTTCTTCAGAGGAAAGGCAGCTAACTTACAGCTGAGGTTCTTTCTTTTTTTTTTTTTTTTTTACATGGGCAGGCACTGGGAATCGAACCCAGGTCCTCTGGCATGGCAGGCAAGCATTCTTGCCTGCTGAGACACCGTGGCCCACCCCTGAGGTTCTTTCTTATGTGGGAAGGCACAGGGTGATCTCTGCTGGCCTTCTCTCCAGGCCTCTGGGTTCCAACAACTTTTCCAAGGGTGTTTCCTTTCTGTTTCTGCAAAGTCCTGAGCTGAGCTGTGAGTGCTGAGATGAGGTATGCTGAGCTGCTTTGTGCTACGTTAAGCTCTCTAATTTAAGCACCAGCCAATTAAATCAAACATCATTCATCACAGTAGGCATGCCTCCTAGATGACTGCAGATGTAATTAGCAACCAATGAGGTTCACATGCCACTGGCTCATGTCCACAACAATAGAACTAGGCACCTTCAACTAGCCAAGTTGACACCTGAATCTAACTACCACAGAAGGTAAAGAATGACTTTCTGCTTTCTGGATTTAGGCCTCTCTCTTCTGCCCAACCAAGTACACAGTTTCATGTGCACACATGCAGTGCACAAATGTTCTATATTTTACAGGATACTGAAAAGCATTGGAAGATGACTGTAATTCTTTGCAGTCGAAGAAAGGTGCTTCAGAAGAAGAAAGAAAAATACTGAGAATGAAAATCAAAAACCTCCAGGAAATGTAGGACCAAGAAAGATGGACATGCAAGAATAAGATGCTCTGTGGTCATGGCTTCAAACTGTGTTACGTAAATGAATGCGTGGACTAATAATGTAGATCATTTTATCATTTTTGTGAAAAGTTAATGCCTTATATTTGCTGTATTTAGCAAGTAAGAAACTGTCTTTCTTTCTTTCTGCTTTTATCCTATAATCTGTTCTTTTCTTTCCATCCCATCTCTTATCAGAGATTCTTGAGTATAATTTACTTTTGGAAGAAGGTCTTTAGGAACCACCAGTTTCTGTTTCTCAGTTGCTTCTGTTGTTTTCATAATCCCTACTCTTTCTGTCCTCCACCAATAATTTCATCTTTGCATTCTCTGTGACCAAGTTACCTATTGAGATATCACTTCCTGTTTCAGTATATAAAAATTTTCAGTGATTGCTCTGAGGCTTGTAGCAGAAAAAAATTCATCAAAACACAGACAGTAAAGGATCTTTAGCTAGCAATAGTTTTATGCTCTCCACATTTAGTAGGTGGCAAAACATTCAGAAGAAATATTACATACCACCACAGAGATGAGGGATTTTGAGTTAAAAACATAAATATCATCTTTGTAGACTATTTTTGAGTTATGCATATGATGTGGGAATTGGGCAAGTCCATCTCCCACCTTGCAGGATAAAGTTTGAAGGACTTATTTTACTTTTTTGAGAAAAATAAAATGAACAACATCTTAGAATATGTACTGTATGCTCTGCCTAGAGAAAATATTTTCATGCTTTGTTTTTGTGGGTAATCTACTTCAAGACCGCTTTAAGACCATGACCAAGCATTTACTGTTGTTGGAGGTAACTTTTTCTTTTTGTTTGTTTTCATTTTTTATTGTGAAGTATAGTATTCCAGTCATAAATTAAATTCCTATGTAATTTGAATCCTATAATGCAAAAAATGTAACCCTAAAGCTTTACCATAAATTTCTAATGGATCTTTCCTTTTCTCATGACTATAACACTAAAGTCCATAAGTATACAACATAGAGAAATATTCATATAATATATGGCCAAACAGGTCATACAGGTCATTCAGATTATATATAAGCTAAAACTATAGACCAATGTTGTATATACCTAGGGTTTTCTTCCTACCTAAAGCAGTTCTTATGTTATTATTTTTTTATTTATTAGAAAAGTTGAGTGTTTACAGAATAATCATGCATAAAATGCAAGATTCCCATATCCCAGCATATTGTTTAACACTGTGCTCTTCTGTGGAACATTTGTTACAATTATGAAAGCACATTTTCATAACTGTACTATTAACTATAGTCCATGGTTTAATGTGGGGTTCACTGTTTGATACTGTAATCCCACAGATTTCATATATGTATTATGTTACTATATACACTATTTAATATATCCCCTGTTCATCACATTCATATAGGTTTTCAGTGCTGTTAATTACAGTCATCATGTTGTGGCACCTTCACCACCACCCATCGCCAAAACACTTCGATCATTCCAAATGGGGACTCTGTTCACTTTGAGTCTTAATATCCCATTCCCCATCTCCACCTCAATATTCAATGAGGATTAAACTACATGGCTTTTCTGGGGTACACCACAGATTCAAACTGGCACAGCCATTTAAACTTATTCCCTAGCAGTTAAAGGAAAATTATGAGACTATGTGCACAGATGACTTGAGAGACCTATATCTTATATCTAAAGGCACATTTGCTTTTATACCATATAGTCAGAGAGATACAGGCAGACATTCAATTATTCATTCCTGGTCCAAGAAATAATACAGTAGGCAAAAGTATATAGGAAACAATTAGATTATATTGAAATGAAAAGAATGCTTTGCCTTGCAGGATGATCGGTATGAGACTGAGTGTTCTAGTTTGCTAGCTGCTGGAATGCAACACACCAGAGATGGAGTTGCTTTTAATAAAAGGGGATTTATTTTGTTAGTTCTTCAGAGCAAAGGCAGCTAACTTTCCACTAAGGTTCTTTTCTTACGTGGGAAGGCACAGGATGGTCTCTGCTGGCCTTCTCTCCAGGCCTCTGGGTTCCAACAACTTTCCCTGGGGTGATTTCTTTCTGCATCTCCAAAGGCCTGGGCTGAGCTGTGAGTGCTGAGATGAGGTATGCTGAGCTGCTTGGGCTGTGCTACATTTAACTCTCTCATTTAAGCATCAGCCAATTAACTCAAACATCATTCATTGCAGCAGGCCTGCCTCCTAGCAGACTGCAGATGTAATGAGCAACATATGAGGTTCACATACCATTGGCTCATGTCCACAGCAACAGAACTAGGCACATTCACCTGGTCAAGTTGACAACTGAATCTAACTACCACACTGAGAAGAAAAGAACCTTTGGCAGTGATCAACAGCTGGGCTATTGTAAATTCATGTGAAGAGGAACATGATCCTATTTTCTCATGTTATATATCAAAACTGCCATTCATTTCTTTTCTCTCATGCTTTTTGTTCCATATCTGGACAATGTGGTGAGAACCCTAGATGTCCCTCCTTGTGTGTTGCCAAGCTTACCAAGGTTGCCAAGCTTACCTTGCTGACCATATCCCCTAACCACAATAAAAACTCAAAGCAGTCTCCTTTCCATCATTAAGTCATTTCAGACTTCCTTGAGAGGATTGTCTCTCTCTACCCAGACATTAATGATGTAAATAATAAATATTGTAATACACACTTAGTGTGTTTTGCATTGATAGTCTCAACATTTGAACCAAACTTTGAGTTGAACCCAAATGTCCTGCCCTTATTGAGGACTACACTTAGAGGCAAAGGAGATTCTAACACTTTTAAAATATTAGACAAGGTATTATTTACATGAGTTTATTTGAGTTACCCATTTTTCAATATAGTGCCATTGCCCCCTGTCCCTAACACTAAAAATATTTTCTTTGTACCCTATAATACAAGATATTTGTGAAACAGACAACATTGAAGAAGCTAAATACCAGATTGTGATTAAGAATTGCATTTAAGAGAGCAAATCTGAATCACTCTCAATTGGTTCACTCAAATAAATTTGGAAAACTGTAGCTACATCTTGTACCTCCTTGGTTAAATTAATAATGAGGACTTTATTATTCTTTGGTTTTGCAAATGGAATCTTAACTTCATTTTTGGATTGTACATGTCCTCAAATATCTGTGACACTGAATATTTTACATATGTCTCTTTGACTAGAGCCATATTAAAACATGCAGGCTGAAAAAATGATACTAGATTGAACCTACTTAAAAATAAAGACTGATATTCATTCCCCAAATTATTTGCTGTTTTTTCCCAGAACAGGCCAAAATACAGAAATAAGTGGGGCTTCTGGGAAAATGGATGAAGGTATCTGTTAAAGGTTTTCTGAACTTCAACAGAATTCAAAGCCTCACCCTATTTTCCTTAATTTAAGCTAAATGATTTATCCAAAAAGAAGGAAAAGCTTGTTACTAAATAAGGCCTTTCCTGATAAGATTTACCTGGATTGGAATCCAGGGAATGCCTTATGGACTGTACAACTGATGAGGTCTTCAAATGCATAAAAAGGGAGAGAAACAAACCTATATTTTCCTAGAGAGAGCGGAGCTCTGAGTGTTGCCAAAAATTAACAAATATAATTAAACCTTTATGAACTTTACTTAGATGTTTATTAACCTTCTGACATATTGTAATGCAGCCATCATGGCCCATGACTGGAATATCTGTGGGGGTGTGTAATGCCCCCCTCCTACAGCCTGAGATTGGTGACTTTCAGTGCACAACAGGACAAGCAGACGTAGCTGCAATGTACCTAGTCTCCAGCCAGCTCACCCAGCTGTCATAGTAAGTGACAGGTGGACCTGAGGGGAAGAAGAGATCCAAGAATACCATCTTCTAGGAAGAAAGGAAAGTGTAGTCTGGCCAATTGTTGATCTGTCTAGCTTTAAACAGATCCTCAATTAGAGGTACATCCCCTGCATCAAGTCCAAGCCTTGGTTTGGAGGGAAATTACTAATAAATCAAGTGCAAAAGGAGAACTTCAATGCAAACCCAAGCAAATACAAAACCTTACATGACTGATGGAAACCAACTTTCAAAATAACCCTATCAAAATAACCAAATGCCTTGAAACCAACAGAAAATCAAAAAGCCTATGATGATGCATGCAGTTATGACCCAGCCAGATGACCAAATTAAAACACTGGAGGTGACACAGAATTTGGGACAACTAATACAGGTTGTTCATAAAAATCTCCTAAATAAATTCAATGGGTTGGCTAATGACAGAAAGGATAGCAAGAAGATACTAGATTTCAGCCTGATGGATATGAGTAGACGCATGCAGAGATGCCCAAGGCTGAGAAGAATGCCATCTCCCATTGCTTCCAAGCCTTGTTCAAGCTGCAAGAATACTTTGGCGGCTTGACTCTGCCTGGGGCCAGAGGACGCCACTTGGACAAGGGATGCGGGGAGGGCTAGCCTGAAATCTCCCATCAGGCAGGCACTCCTCAAAGCACTTCCTTTAGGGTTCCCACTTCCTGGGGGGTGTTGAGGCATCTTCACCAGCCCTGCTGGCTCTGATTTGGGTCTGAAACACCATTCTTTTTACTTTAGGGATTCAGTGACCTCTCCCATATCTTCAGGCCTGGGATCTTTAAAAGACCTTGGGTGTTAAAACCGGCCCTAATAGGATTATGGGTTTGGGATAGAGCCATGCAAATGTCCTTAGGCATTTTTTAAATGCAGCAAATAAAAATTCTGGAAGGTACTTGGGAAAAAAAAAGAAGATACTAGAAAAGCATAAAGAAGTATTTGATAGAATAAGTAGAAAAGTAGCAGCTATCAAAGAAATGAAAGATTCTATAGACTAAATTGAAAATATACTAGACACAGATTTGAAAAGCAGATTTGAAGAATCAGAAGAAAGAATAAGCAAACTAGAGGACAGGACAGTTGAATTCCAATGCAAAAAAGAATAAATGGCAAGAAAGATGGAAAAATTGAATCACACCTCAGGGAAATGATGGACAACATGAAGTGCACAAGTATAAGAATGCTCAGGGTCCTAGAAGAGGAGAAGAGTAAAGGGCTAGGAAGATTATTTGAGGAGATAATGAAGGAAAACTTCCCAACCCATATCAAAGGCATAAATTTTCAAATCGAAGGAGCCCCAAAGCCACAAATAGAATAAATCCAATTAGGCCTACTCCAAGACACATACTAATCAGTCTGTTAAATGTTGAAGAGAAGCTGAAAGTACTGAAAGTAGCAGGAGAAAAGTAACTGCCAACATACAAGGGAAACCACAAAAGAGTGTGTTCAGACTATTCAAAAGGCACCATGGAGGTGAGAAGGCAGTCATAGGGTGTCATGGTCAGGTTCATGTGTCAACTTGGCCAGATGGTGGTGCCCATTTGTCTGGTTAGGCAAGTGTTGGCCTGTCTGTTGCTATGAGAACATTTCATAGACTTAAATAATGATTACATCAGCTGCATCCATAGCTGACTGCATTTATAATCAGCTAAGGGGAGTGTCTTCTGCAATAAGTGATGCTTAATCTAATCACTGCAAGGCTTTTAAGGAGCATTCAGGAGAGACAGTCTCTCTTTCTGCTTTGACCAGTGAGCCTCTCCTGTGGAGTTTGTCTAGACCCTTCATCAGAGTAGTCAGCTTCACAGCCTTCCCTACAGATTTTGAACTCTACCTTCTCACAATTACATGAGATGCTTTTTTTTTTTGCATGGGCAGGCACTGGGAATCGAACCCATGTCTCTGGCATGGCAGGCAAGAAATCTGCCACTGAGCCCCTGTCACACTGCCCCATGAGACACTTATATAGATTTTATATCTACAAATATTTCCTTCTGATTCTGTTTCTCTAGAGAACCCTAGCTAAAACACATGGTATATATTTAAGATCTAGAGAGTAAGACTTCCAGCCAAGAATTCTTTACCCAGCCAAGTTTTTCTTCAAAAGTGAGGCAGAGATTAAAATTTTTACATACAACAAAGGCTGAGAGAATTTGTCAACGAGAGGCACTACAAGAAATACTAAAGGAAGTTTGATGGGCTGAAGAAAAAAGACAGGAGAGGGAGGTCTGCAGGAAAGCACAGATATGAAGAGTACTATTAAGGGTAACTTAAATGATACAAAGGAAAAGAGGGAAAAGAATATATAGATCTAACAAATAAAAAACAAATGATAAGATTCAAGAAATACCATTACAGTAATAACTTTGAATGTTAATGGGCTAAACTCTCCAATTAAAAGATACAGATTGGCAGAATGGATTAAAAAATATAATCCATCTAAATACTGCTTACAAGAGACTCAGCTTCAAGGATACCAAGTGATTGAATAAAAAAGGATGGAAAAAAGATATTTTCTGCAAGTCGTAATCAAAAGAAAGCAGGAGTATCTATATTAATATTGGACAAAATAGATTTCAAATAAAAAGGCATTGGAAGAGATGAGGAAAGACACTACATATTAATAAAATGGATATTTCACCAAGAAGAAAAACATGCATGAATGTTTATGCTTCCAATCAAGGAATTCCAAAGTACATGGGGTAAACTTTTGCAAAACTGAAGGGTGCAATAGACATTTCAACAATAATAGTGGAAGACTTCTGTACACCACTCTCTTCTATAGATAGAACAATGAGACAGAGGATCAAAAAGGAAATAGAGATCTTTAAAAACTTCTTAAATGAATTAGACCTGATAGATATATATAATCATTAAACCCCAAAACACCAGGATATACATTCCTCTTTAGTGCTCATGGAACATTATTTAGCATAGGACATATGCTGGAGCACAAAACAGGTCTTTGTAAATGTAAAAACCTGAAATTATTCAAAGCATTTTCTCTTATCACAATGGAATGAAGCTGGAAATCAATAATCACCAATGAACCAGAACTTTAAAAAATAAATACTTTTGTGCCTTGCCTATGTGCTTACATAAATGAAACTCAGTAAATTTTAGTGGAATGAATGGACTGACTCTTCTGATTTGGCTTAACATTTTCATTGTCCCACTACCTTTTTTTTTTAACATGGGCAGGCACTGGGAATTGAACCTGGGATTCTGGCATGGCAGGTGAGAATTCTGTCTGCTGAGCCACTGTGGCCCACCCTGAACCACTAGTCTTTAGGAGTTCTGAGTCAGGAACAACTTTCGGTTTGCTGACATTTGTAGTGTCCATTCCGAGGCTTCACAGAAGACCTGTCAAGGTCCTGAGGACTCCTTTAAAATAAAATCGTGAAGAGGACTGGCTACTGCCTATGTAGGGCCTACCTGCCCCCTGCTTAATTTAAATTTGGGGAGAAGCGTAGCTTTTCATTCTAAAAAGAAAGAGATTATTGCTGGGGTATAAACTGAATGCAGGCATGGCTCCAACACACACTTACTCTGCCAGCTCATGAGCTGTGAGTTCTGCCATCTTGACCCTCCTTGCAGAGGTAGATCCACTTCACTTTTTTTCCTACCTAGAGAACTCCATATTTCAATCCTATGGCTTACTCTACAACATATTTGCACCAGAACAACAAGCACACCACAATCTCAGCCCTATCAGCAATCTTCATACAACCTGGGTGGGAGCTTTGCAATGTTGGATCAAGATAAAAAAAAAAAAAAACTCCTGTTTTTCTCTCCTAAATCTCAGGGTCAATGTCTTACCATTTTAAACAAAATTAAAAGGAGAAACAAACAACAACAAGAACAAAAAGTAAAAACAAAAATCTGCTGTATATTTTCTATTTATTTTTACTTAAAATACATTTTAAAATGTAAAAGCATGTACAGCACTATTCTGCCAATAAATAGCATAATTAGTACAGTGTGCTGCCATTAATTTGGCATTAGGATTTGGTGAGTCAGTGGGGCCACAAGAATCCCTTGAACCGTAAGGAAGCATTTACTGGACATTTATGAAAGGGCTGTCTGTGTCTTTTGATGGTAGAAGGATTCATCCTAAGGGAGAAAAAGGCATAAGGAGACTCACCATTAGGAAGCAGGCCCAGAAATACTTCAGTGGGTCCCAGGGAGACAGGAGGCAGGTGTGAGGTCGAATGGTGGCCTCCATTGATGGGCACCCTCCAGTGTGATCCAGCCTCATATGGAATAGGGAAATAAAGAAGGCCCAGGAACCTATAAGAAATATATGAAAGTTAGATGAGTATCCCAGTGCTAAGAACGTTCTGAGCCTTCAAATAAGAGACCAGTCCATGTCCAAGATGTTCAAGAGAATCAGAGCCATATTTCCTCTTAGCTGAACTTCCCCAGTATCATCAGATCTCAGTTCCC
The DNA here is from genome assembly GCF_023851605.1 of Tamandua tetradactyla. Taxonomy (NCBI): domain Eukaryota; kingdom Metazoa; phylum Chordata; class Mammalia; order Pilosa; family Myrmecophagidae; genus Tamandua; species Tamandua tetradactyla. The sequence continues at coordinate 466,013 of NC_135354.1, read as the reverse complement.
CTAATCTTCCAGCCCTACCTCAGGGACAGAGCTTACCCTGTTCCTCCAGTGTCACCTCATTGAAACCTAGAGGTCATGTCTATCCCTAAAGCCTCTAGTTTCCTTGTAGTTTGGCTAGTTAAGAAATGGTGACACAGGCCACCTGTTTATGACCCAATATTACCTACCCAGGGAGCAGATGGTAGGTATCGGGACTCATGGCTCTGCAGGCTTTCCAAACAGGACACTTAGTGGATGGCATCTTGTCTATAAGTTGTGCCACAAAGAAGCCAATTGCAGCCAGGCTCATGCCTGGGAAAGGGCTTGGCCTACCTGAGCTCTTGTACAAAACTTCCGATTGCCCTATAAAAAAATGTGGCTGTGATGTTCTGCTTTTCGCAGCCATTGTCCACACCCCTACCCATTGAGGGTCCTCCAATGCCAAGACCTCATGGATGTGGAAGAACCATCCATTTGCCTAAGACAGACACACAACTAGAATCATGTTCCTGGGGAGGAATTAGAAATCATCAACATTTAAGAGTATTCTTTGACCCTAAAGGATGAACAAACATAATCAGGAGCAAACCAACAATTCAGAATGACCCAGGGTAAATGCATACATATAAGGACCCAAAACCTACAATTGTCCCAATCACAATTCACTTAGAGCCACCAATATACCTATTACAATGTTGCCTGAATGTTCTTTTTATTTTTTTAATTTATTTAGAACATTTATTATGGAGGCTAATGTGTATTCTTTTTCTTTCTAGTTTAACTCTCTGGTATCCATACAAAGCCTCATGTTTTTTGGTAATGCTGCCTGCCTAGTATCCGTGTCTCCAGGCGGGTTGACCATAATGGATTCCACCAGGCAAAGAAAATGATAGCTCCTGCTAGATTTTCTGGGTTGATAGATGAGAAGGTATCCCCCACTAAAGCCCAAGTTCTGTGGAAACATGTTCCTTGGGTGCAGATGGTGCATCATTGTCTTAGATCTTTACCTGCTAGTGACCTTCCCCCACTCACCCCCTCTCCCCCAGGCTAAACATTTTACAGTATTTCATAATAATAGCTTTGATCTTTGATTCTCCAGGGCTTGGATAGTACCAGCATAGGACCTGAATCTCCTTCTATATCTACATTCTTTCAGGCAAAAAAGCAGTTTTAAAAAGATGCAGAAAATTCAGCATTTTCAGTTGAGTATTTTCTGATGTAGATATTCCAGAAGTATAACTTTTGGCCAGAGGATGGTAATGTTTTAAGAACATTTGCCTGAAAGTTCTTGATCTACACATAAATTCTGATGAGACACATAACCTCACATTCATACCCAAACACATCCAAATACTTCTCAGGTAAATGTATAATAAAGTTAATCTCTGCAGGACAGAGATTTGTGGAATAAATATCCCCACCTTGGCCAATTTCAAACTACTGACATTACTGAACACAGCTGAGAAAAGATATGTGCATCAATGATCCCAAGTCAGCACCAACCAGCTCCATCAAAACTACCCCCTTTCATAGGAATATGTGCACAAGACGAACAAAGACCTTGAATAGGACCCTCAATTCCAAACCTACATATACAAACAAAACTATCCTATCTCCAGAACCCACAAATCCTCACCTATCCTGAACACACATGCCAAATCCAAACCATACAATAAATACACAGACAGACCACCTATTATACCTAAATTTTTATACTCAAAAGCTATCCATTCTGAATATTCACATGCTACTTTTACAACTACACATGCACATGACTTTCACTTGAACACAAACATGTACAACTGACATGATATATTTGTACTAAATATCCTACACACATAGGACTCTCTAAAACCATCAAGTACCCAAAGCTTTATCTCATGCTTCACCCCATAACAGCCCACACTCAATACTTCATCTATAACATATCCATACTTCAAAATTTTTTAAGATCCACACAACCTATATCATCTATTAGTTTCCAACACCATGATTAAAAATATCCACATACCAAAGAACATATACTTTGTCAACTCCACTTAACCAAATGAACACAGAACTACAGACACCCTGTAGACATCAATTACACAAAAGACCACCCAACTGACACTGAAAAAAAATACAAGCAACTGCACCAATTTAAAACACTATACACCAGTAAAAACACAAAGAGATTCAGTGAACACTTTATTACCCGATAAACACATTTGTACACTACCCTTGAATATACAGCTTACTCAGATAAATACATACAAATGCCAACAATCTTGTTGTATTGCTAATATAAAACATGACTTTCCCACATACATTGAAACAGATACACATTACTTCAAATATTCCTAATCACTGAATATATACACCCCTCAACTTTACACACCATCCCCATCCATGCAGAGAAAAATTACACCTCCCCAATACTCAAACATTCCCCAAAAGACATGCAAAAACCCTAGAATTTTCCAAAGAAGAACACTGTTAAAACTCCTTATGCAATAGAGCTTATGAATAAATGTATAAAAATTAAATAAATTTATATAAATCACCCACCCAATCCTAGAAATACACACAAACCAGTACACACTCTGAAAAAATAAATCACTATCTCCAGTCAACCAAATATGAGTACACATGAAACCACCTCCATGTCCCTAATTATACCCCCTACTCTCACATCCAGAACCCTTAGATGTAATTGCACCATATACCCCCAATATATAGATATACAATTACTCCACCGTGATATATCGAATTACATAACTCAATTCAGACATGTTCTTAATCTCAATCCATTTTTCTGTGGATGTGAACTCATTGTGAATAGAATCTCCTGAAGATGTTTTTAGTTAACATGTGACCCAAGTAAATGAAGGTGGGCCTTATTCCAGATTGCTAGAGGCCATATAAAAAGAACTGGGAAGTCAAAGAAGCTAGAAAGGAGAGGACATTGCCAAGCGATAGGAGGTAGAAACACATCCAGGAATTGCTGACGGTCAGCACCACAACACTATAGTCATTCAGGAGAAAGCACCTCCAAATCTTTATTTGGAGTTCGAACCTCAAAATGACTGATGAATGCTTGTTGTTTAAGGCAACACACTTTGTGGTATTTGTCATAGCAGCTCCGGCAAACTAAGATATTTACTTCTATGTATAAGCACACATCCCCATCACTACATCAGGTACATACATACTAACTTCTCAGGATACACAGTAGTAATTCCATACTGATAAATTCAAATTCATAGCATTTGAAGATGTACATCCAAATTGCAATGATCCTTGAATACACAATACACTCAATATACACAGGCCTCAATTATAACCAAAATTCTCCAGCACACTACAAATATGCAAAAGTACCACCCTATTCCCCTCATATGCACATACATCCCCAAATCACTAATGTATACATAATCCTTACACTCAAAAATACTCATAGAATTAAGTCCAGCATCTTCCAGAATACAGACTCATGACAACCCAGAGTCCTTCCATCCAACATTTACCATATCAACCTGCTACACAAAATAGCATTATAGTTACACTCAGTGACATATACACACACAACTCCTGAAAATCACATATTTTCAACACTCAACATGAACTACATACAATAAAATGATCTCCCCATCTCCACAAATATACAAAACACATAGACCCTATATACTGATATACACAGACACATTTCCTGACACTGCCTATATGCATAGGTAGAAAACTGACAAACCTACAATTGAACACTGAAAAATCTCCAAAATTCATGGGGAAAACACACACATGTTAAAAAAAACCTCAAAGTCTCAAATTACAGATAAATAACCCCAAACCCTTGATACACATGCATTGCTTCTCACACTTAGCAAAACCACTGAGCCCCAGTCACCCTCAAAAAACACTCATGACTTCTTATTCCCAAATATCTACACCAACACCACCATCCACACATTTGAATACATATATTTTATTCCCACCAACCCATTAAATACATACACTAACCACAAACTGAATTTATAGGATCACAGTCCCAATAACATGCACAGTGTAGCTTATAATCTGAATTTTTACATACCCAAGAGGCCCACAGATAGCACATAGAAAATATTCCATTTCCAGGAGCACAGTCATTTCTTCCCTACAAAAGCAAGAGCTTCAAATACATGTATTGACCACTAACAATCCAAGGAAGAACACACATGAGGCTCACACACCAAACACATTCCCTCCCAAAGAACTACCACTCCTCAAGATAAAACCATGTTACAGCCCAATTATGCATAGAGCAGTGTGTAGCAAAGTTTAACAACATGAACATCTAAGTGAATGTGGTGGTCATATAATCACACATATAATACATTTTAATAGGTGTGCAGCATACAGTCTACAAATAAATAAAAAATATATACAACACCATTTATGGTAAATCCATTCAGCCAATTTATTCTTCTATAAGGCTTTTGATTTCTATAGCACAGAATTTCACTCAAGTTTTAATGTTAGCTACCCCTTTCCTCACAGAACAATGTTTTTCAAATACTGAAGAATTTGACATAATTGTGTTATTAGAAGGGGGCCAATTGAGCCTCGACACACTGTTAAGTTGACTTTATATCATTAAATTTCCTAACACACTTTAACTTTTCACAATCGAAAAATCAGTAAATTCAGCCTGGTCTGGGTCTGCACGTTTCTAATCTCCGCAGTATAAATGCTCTCCCCATGGTGCAGGGCGGGAATCTGAGGGCAAGAGAGCCCCCTAGGAAACAGCTTCTGATAGAGACAGCAGATGCAAATGACCCAAGCACATACACTAGTTAGCCCAGTGACAGTATTAGAAAGCCATGAGGCTGAGTAGCCATTACCTTTAATTTTATATACCTGACATATAAAAGGGTATGAGCAGCGAGATTGTGAAAGGAGGACAGGCCCTTCCACACCCAGCACCAAAATCATTCCTTAAGAACGTGCCCTTAGTGCCGCGCATGCGCTTTCCTTCAAGGAGCATTTCCCAGTGGACCCCTGGGGAGGCTGAAGGGCAGGAGGCCACGTGCCCCAATGCCCCGCCTCCCCCTCCCCTTCCAGGAGGGCATGCGCATGCGTACAGCATCAGGCCCTGCTGGAACGAGGTCCTGGGAGGGACGTCTGGGATTGGCAAGAAATGGAGTCTTGGGAAGTGGGTGTTTGGTTTCTGTAGGATCAGAAGATAGATGCCTCATCTCCTGGAACCACCAGGGCCAACCCTCCCTCTGTAATAGCCGATAGGAAAGACCGCTTGCAATTTTTATGTTTATAAACCTGCCAGGGCCGTTCCTTGCACTTAGCCCCCTTCCTCGGTGAAATATTTTTAGAAGCGGTATAATCTAAGGCTGTGTCCTCAGATTGGAAGCATTGCTTGTGCTCTCCTTGGACTGCATTTTTTTTTATTCAAGCCTTTCAAAACCAAAGTATTTGGTTAGCTTACATGTATGTCATGAAGTATTTGGGACTTACTTATGTTGAAATATTCTATATCCAAGAGGCCCACAAATAACATACAGAATATCCCATTTCCAGGAACACAACAGCCAGTCCTTTCTCACTCACACACTTATGCTAAAATATTATTTGTTGTTTACGATATTTCAAATTTAGAAATAATGTATTTGATTTGTTAATTCTGCCAACTTTCTTAGGCATACTTTAAAATTTAAGGGAATTGTAGACCTGTTCCTTTTGCTACCAGTACAAAGATGGTAATCATAGCAAAATTGATAATGAAATGTATAGAAACACATTGCTTTCAAAATCAGAATTAAAAGTCAAAAGTTTATTTAAAATAATCTACAATTATATTTGTTTTTATTAATGGGAAATAAAGCTGATATACATATAGCACCCTGGATGCACTGAGAATCCTGATTTCTGCTGTTGTGTTACCTTATGTTCTTAAGTACACATGCCTTTATCAGATTGTGTGTCCTAATTTTATTCAGAAAATGATACTGTTCTTGAAGCAAGTGAAGAAATCTACTACTATAGTTGTAGAGTCAGTTAAGGGGCACAAAACTAAGTTTACGTGAAGTATTTGGGATAAACATTTTGTTGTGTGTCTGAGAAACAATCAATAAAATGCCCTAAAGAGGTAAATACCAATCATATTGCCAAATTATACTTCGAAGGAAACACATTTTGTCCACCTGTCAGAGTCCTTCAGGAAATGTTTTCACTCCCCCACTTCAGTTCCATCTGCCCTTCCCCCATTATAGAGTCTCTTGAGTCCTATACTCTAGTCCAATTTAAATTTAAACTTTTCCATCCTTTACTTAGAATCCTGAGAGTCTGCTGGAAGCAGGTCACTCTTTGGGTTCTGGAACTGAATCTGTATTAATCTGGAGGTGACCAGACAGCAGTAGTCTGTGTTCAAGAACCCAAGAGTGATTTTAGAGGGAGGTAAGAATGTAGGATGGGGGTATATTATAAAAGCACTTCTTCAACTTCCATAAGAGCCATTCATCAACTTTAGGAAAATTCAAAACTGACCCATCTTCATAGTACAAGAATTGAGCTGAAATAGAGGAAGTAGAGAATGCTGGATTCCATCAAGCACTTCTCACCTGGAGGGCAGGGAGCAGTTTGGATACCTGAGAACTACAGTTGAGGTAGCTCACCTTGGATCTGGGAACAACTACACTGGCTGTATAGAAAGGATGGGATCAGGAATGTTGAATGTCTCCAGAAGAGAAAAGCCACATGAAAAGTGTACTAAAGAGTAGTGGGATGACTTCCGGAGAAGATGGCGGCTTAGTAAGATGCGCGGGTCTTAGTTCCTCCTCCAGAAAAGCAACTAAAGAAACAGAAACAATACGAAACAGCTCCTGGAGTCACAACAGAGACCAAAAAGACAGCGTACCCCATTCTGGAATGGCTGAATGGGCAGGGAGAATCCTCTGTGGTGAGATACCCGAGGGGCACATGTTTTCCTGGCTGGGGCGGCTGGCAACTGGGGTCCCCTCCACGCACGTGGCTCCCCGGTCTGACTGGGAACATTGGATAGTGGGGCCCTCCCATCACGCTTGGCGTTTCGGGCCAGCTGGGCAATTTGGACCGGCACTCCCCCAAGCTGCGGCCAGCGACCCCTGCCTCCATGCACAGTTTCCCGGGTCGACTGCCCCGCAGACAAACGACCGCCACGAGTGCCACCTACTGGGCAGGAAAAGAAAAACAGAGCCCAGAGACTCCACAGAAAAACCTTTCAACCAGCTGGGTCCCACACCCAGGGAAATCTGATCAAATGCCCAGACACCAGCAGAAAATAATGGATGACGCTCGGAAAATTGAAGATATGGCCCAGTCAAAGGAACAAACCAATAGTTCAAATGAGATACAGGAGCTGAGACAACTAATGCTGAATATACGAACAGAAATGGAAAAACTCTTCAAAAACCAAATCAATAAATTGAGGGAGGACATGAAGAAGACATGGGCTGAACAAAAAGAAGAAATAGAAAATCACAGAACTTGTGGGAGTGAAGGACAAAGAAGAAAAAATGGAAAAACAATGGATACCTACAATGGTAGATCTAAAGAGACAGAAGCTACAATTAGTGAACCGGAGGATGGAACATCTGAATTCCAAAAAGAAACAGAAACTATAGGGAAAAGAATGGAAAAACTTGAGCAGGGAATCAGGGAACTGAATGACAATATGAAGTGCACAAATATACGTGTTGTGGGTGTCCCAGAAGGAGAAGAGAAGGGAAAAGGAGGAGAAAAACTAATGGAAGAAATTATCACTGAAAATTTCCCAACTCTTATGAAAGACCTAAAATTACAGATCCAAGAAGTGCAGTGCACCCCAAAGAGATTAGACCCAAATAGGCATTCTCCAAGACACTTACTAGTTAGAATGTCAGAGGTCAAAGAGAAAGAGAGGATCTTGAAAGCAGCAAGAGAAAAAACAATCTGTCACATACAAGGGAAACCCAATAAGACTATGTGCAGATTTCTCAGGAGAAACCATGGAAGCTAGAAGACAGTGGGAGGATATGTTTAAATTACTAAAAGAGAAAAACTGCCAACCAAGACTTCTATATCCAGCAAAATTGTCCTTCAAAAATGAAGGAGAAATTAAAACATTTATAGACAAAAAGTCACTGAGAGAATTTGTGACCAAGAGACCAGCTCTGCAAGAAATACTAAAGGGAGCACTAGAGTCAGGTATGAAAAGACAGAAGAGAGAGGTATGGAGTAAAGTGTACAAAGAAGGAAAATCAGATATGATATATATAATACAAAAGCCAAAATGGTAGAGGAAAATATTATCCAAACAGTAATAACACTAAAAGTTAATGGACTGAATTTCCCAATCAAAAGACATAGAATGGCAGAATGGATTACGACCCACCAATACCACTGCTAGGTATCTACTCAAAGGACTTAAGGGCAAAGACACAGATGGACATTTGCACACCAGTGTTTATAGCAGCATTATCTACAATTGCAAAGAGATGGAAACAGCCAAAATGTCCATCAACAGACGAGTGGCTAAACAAACTGTGGCATATACCTACAATGGAATATTATGCAGCTTTAAGACAGGATAAACTTATGAAGCATGTAATAACATGGATGGACCTAGAGAACATTATGCTGAGTGAGTCTAGCCCAAAACTAAAGGACAAATACTGTATGGTCCCACTGATGTGAACCGACATTCGAGAATCAGCTTGGAATATATTATTGGTAACAGAGACCAGCAGGAGTTAGAAACAGGGTAAGATAATGGGTAATTGGAGCTGAAGGTATACAGACTATGCAACAGGACTAGATACAAAAACTCAAAAATGGACAGCACAATAATACCTAAGTGTAATGTAACTAGGTTGGAACACTGAATGAAGCTGCACCTGAAATATGGTTTTTTGTTTGTTTGTTTGTGTGTTTGTATCTTTTGTTTTTGTTTTTTTCTTTCTCCTTTTTATATATATATATATATTATTAGTATTATTATTTTAATTCTCTTCTCTATATTAACATTCTATATGTTTTTCTGCTGTTTTGCTAGTTCTTTTCCTAAATCAATGCAAATGTACTAAGAAATGATGATCATACATCTATGTGATGATACTAAGAATTACTGAGTGCATGTGTAGAATGGAATGATTTCTAAATGTTGTGTTAATTTCTTTTCTTTTTTTTGATTAATAAAAAAAATTTAAAAAAAAGAGTAGTGGGATTACATTGTGTGATGGCACAGAGAGGCTTGCCTAGAATCTGTGTTATTTTTTGGGTACCTGGAAATTCCTGTGTGCTTTTATTTAAGGATAAGAAATGGAGTAAATAAGATCTTGTGGGGTAGTAAGAAGCAATGGCCTAAGCTACAAAACTGTTAAAAGAGTTATCTGTATCTCTATCTATAGGAAAAGATACTTCTCAGTTAAGTAGCCTGGAGATTTCTCTAACTGCCCCACCCCAGAATTCCTAGACCAGAGGCAGGTCTTGCCAGACCAGAGACAGCTTCTCTTTCACTCCAGGTACATGTTTTCTTTCATTTAAAAGGGCCAGGGCAGTTGGATAACTTCAACTAATAGAAGAAGTGGTGATCCCTGAAGTTTTCTCAATTTTTGTCATTGTGGAATCTCAGACCTTCAAAACTACATCAACTTGTTCACAACTTCATGCTGATCCCTCAGTCCTTCAATTTTCAATTGAGATGAAGATATTGCTTATATTCAATGAATAGTTCATTTTTTTTCTTTGATCCTTTGAGGAACTTTGCCAATACCTTTTGATGATCTGCTTAATATACTCTGGTATGCATCCAGGCATTACATTAAGTCATACAGAATTGAAGGAACTCTTTCTTATTCTCAGCTCCCCATGTTTCAGTTGTTCAAATGAACTGTATAGATAGGTTGAGATAGATTATATGCTATAGAAAATTTAGGTCCCAGACAACATAAACCTTTCCTCTTTTGGTCTCAAAGAGTATGTGCTATTCTAAAATAAGGACAATGACTTCCTTACCCACTGTGTTCTCAATTACTTTAACTCCAACCTGATTAAGCTTTGTTCTTATCTCTCAAGAACAGGCCATATGTATATAAAACAGTCTTTCAAAATCCAGAAATAATAATTACCACAGTGGGAAAAATGTGTCTGCTATAAGAATTTACAATCTAGGCCCCTGTTTTCTAATAAGCATTTTCTAAAGAGACCATGTCGTACTTTCATTTCTGACTTGCTTTGCCTCACCAAATGCCCCACACATTCATTCACATCATGGTATGCCTCATGACTTTGTTCCTTTTTATAGCAGCACATTTGATCATATGTATACACCATTTTCCACCAATCTTCTTCTGTCTGTGCATCATTCAGACACTTTATAATGCCTGAAGTCTATAGTCCATCAACACTCTCAATTTTACATAATTTCATTTTTCCCAAGAGATAGATCACCAATAAACATACCCCCACAAAATAGGAAATCTAAACCTCCTCTTAAATCTTGTCCTAGCCCAGATCATTTACCTCTATTGATGCTGTGGTAGTGTTGACGTTTTCCTTTTAAGCATAACCCATAGCATGCGATAGCAGTTTTCCCCCATATCCTGTACTTAAACACTCTTTGTACATGAAACATAATTTTGAAGTTCTTTCAAGAACTAATTCGTGTTTCTAGTGTTAATCAGTAGGGCACCTAGGTTGATACAACCCCTTTCACTCTTGTTCATCTTCATTATTGTAATATTATTTATAGACACGCTAGAGAACTGCCTTCACTTCTCTCTATTCCCTTACATTGGAATTCAACCTCATTAGTAAACTGTTCACCCATCTCTAGCTTCTATGTATCTCTAGGTTCCCTGTATTCTGTATTGTAAACATTTGATTTTACCTTTATCATTGTCATAAAAGTGGAATCATACAGTATCTCTCCTTTGTGTCTGGCTTATTTCACTCAGCATTATCTCCTCAAGGCTCATCCATCTTGTCATATGCTTCAGGACATAATTTTGTCTTATTGGTGCCTAATATTCCATTGTATATATTTACCACATTTTGTTAATCCACTCATCTGTTGATGAGTTGGTTCCATCTTTTGGTGATTATGACTAATGCTGCTATGGACATCAGTGTGCAATTGTCTGTGTCACTGCTTTCAGCTCCCTTGGGTATATATTAAGCAGTGCTAGTGCTGGGTCATAGGACAACTCAATATTTAGCTTCCTAAGGAATGGCCAAATTGTCTTTCATAGTGGCTGCACCATTATAAATTACCCCCAGCAGTGTACAAGTATCCCAATTTCTCCACATCCTCTCCAACATTTATAGTTTCCTGTTCATTTAATAGCAGCCATTCTTACAGGTGTGAAGTGATATCTCATTTTAGCCTTGATCTCAGTTTCCATTTTAGCCAATCAAAATGAACATCTCTTCATGTGCTTTTGAGCCATCTGTATTTACTCTTCAGAAAAATGCCTATTCATATCTTTAGCTCATTTCATAATTGAGTTGTTTGTTATTTTGTTGTTGAGTTGCATGGTGTCTTTATGTCCACAGGATATCAAACTTTGTCTGATAAGTGATTTCCAAATATTTTCTCCCATTAAGTTGGTTGCCACCTCACCTTTCTGCAACATCATTTGAGGTGCAGAAGTATCAGACTTTGAGCAGTTCCCATTTATCTATTTTTTGTTGTTGTTGCTTGTGCTCTGGGTGTAAAATTTAGGATGCTACCTTCTCTTACTAGGTTTGAAGATGTTACCCTACATTTTCTTCTAGAAGCTTTATGGTACTAATTCTTGTATTTAGGTGTTTGATCCATTTTTAGTTTATTTTTGTATAAGATGTAAGGTAGGGGTCCTCTTTCATTCTTTTGGCTGATGATATCCAGTTCTCCCATGCCCATTTACTAAAAAGACTATTTTGTCCCATATTTGAGTGGATTTGGGGCCTTGTCAAGAATCAGTTGACTATAGATTTGGTAGTCTATTTCTGCACTGTTATTTGATTCCAGTGGTCAATACTTCTAACTTTGTGCCAGTACCATGCTGTTTTGACCCACTGTACCTTTAGAATAGTTTTTAAAGTCAGGGAGTGTTAATATTTCCACATTGTTCTTTTAGGATGCTTTTAGCTATTCAGGGTCTTTTTCCCCTCCAGGTGAATTTCATTTCTAGCTTTTCCAAGTCTTCAAAGTAGGTTGTTAAGATTTTGATTGGTACTGCATTGAATCTGTAGAACAATTTGGATAGAATTGATATCTTAATTTTATTTAGTCTTCCTATCCATGAGCAGGGAAGTCCTTCCACCTATTTAGATCTCCTTTGATTTCTTATAGCAGTGTTATGTAGTTTTCCATGTACAAGTCCTTTATGTCCCTAGACAAGTTCATTCATAAGTACTCGATTCTTTTTGTTGCTATTTTGAATGGAATTTTTTTCATAACTTACTCATCAGTTAGGTCATTGCTTCTGTATAGAAATGTTACTGATTTTTACACATGAATTGTATATCCCACTACCTTGTTGAATTTCTTTATTAGCTCAAGTAACTCTGCAGTAGACTTCTCAGGATTTTCCAAGTATAGCATCATGCTATCTGCAAATAATAGAAGTTTTACTTCTTCCTTTCCAATTTGGAGGCCTTTTATTACTTTGTCTTGCCTGATTGCTCTAGCTAGAACTTCTAGCACATGTTGAATAATAGCAGTGACAGCGGGCATCCTTGTCTTGTTCCAGATCTTAGGAGGAAAGCTTTTAGTCTCTCTTCATTGAGTATGATGCTGGCTATTGGTTTTTCATATAGTCCCTTTTTCATATTGAGGAAGTTACCTTTGATTCCTATCTTTTGAAGTGTTTTTTTAATCAGAAAAGTATGTTGAATTTTATCAAAAGCTTTTTCAACATCAATTGAGATGATCTGATTTTTCCCTTTCAATTTGTTAATGTGCTGTATTACATTAATTGATTTTCTTGTGATGAACCATCCTTGCATTCCTGGTATAAACCCCACTAGGTGGTGATGTATAATTCTTTTAAAGTGTTGTTGAATTTGATTTGAAATATTTTATTCAAAATTTTTGCATCTATGTTCATTAGGGAGATTGGCCTGTAGTTTTCCTTTCTTATAGCATCTTTACCCACTTTTGGTTTTAAAATGATATTAGCTTCATAAAATAAGTTAGGTAAAGTTCCTTTTTCTTCAATTTTTTGGAAAAGTTTCAGCAGGATTGGTGTTAGTTCTTTTTGGAATGTTTGATAAAATTCTACTGTGAAGGCATCTGGCCCTGGGCTTTTCTTTATAGGAAGATTTCTATGACTGATTAAAACTAGTTGTGAGAAAGTATGAGGCAGAGAGAAGACGCTTGATAACCCTCTATGGCTGTAAGCAATATTGAGGTGCCAACAGGAAGGCAATGCTTGGGAGGATTTCATTCTACTCTCTGCTGAACCCATCTGCTGGCCTGTGTGTTGCACTTGCACACATTTTTCTTGGGGAAATTCCTCATAATTGCCTCTCAATCTAGGGGAACTGGTAGGAAAGATGTGTTGTGTAATTATGGTATAAAAATACTCTTGGCTCCTTGGAGAGACAGCAAGGTTGTTCGGGATGACCAAGCTGCTTACTTCTATGAATTTTATCCTCTAGATGGAAGCCAGGGTAATTTCTGCTCTCTGCTTTATGGCTCTTTTCACTCAGCCACTGAGTCCTATTTGGGTACACCATAACTTGGGGGAGGTTCCACACCCTCTCCATCTTTCAAGGCCAAGATATGTTTCTCAACCAGAAGTGAAGAAATAAAATAGATGGTCAGTGGCTCTTCACATGTTCATAAGTTAAGGAGGGTAAGTGATGCTGGGGATGATATAGCATTCAGTATCAGGAAGCTATATGTTTCAGGTGCAGATACAACAGCTCATTCTTCCCATATTCTTGTGATTTTTCTCAAACTTTCAACCATTATGACTCCTTCCACACATATCTCCACAGACCCCTACCTACTGGTTCTCCATGTGCCCCCACATCTTCCCTGTTTCCTCTAAAGAAGCTAAGGCATCCAAGGCAATGTAGTGATACAAGATATCTTTTGGATTTTATGTTGTGATAAAACAACATAACACTATGTTTACCTGATGGTGCAGTTACTCATTCCTTTTACTGAACTTCCTGTATTAGGACCAAGAAATCTATATATGGTCTTGGCAAAAACAGTTCTGCTAGGAATTGAGAGTGAATGACAGCCTCCACCTGGAAAATGGATTAAGAGAGGGGTGATCATCCTTGATAAGTATAACCTGTCAGTCTGGAGGCTAAGAGGACAAGCATTGATACTGCATCACAACCTGCAATCTGTGGTTGTTATGGAGCATTAGTACCACCATTTGCAAACACACACAAACACACACACACACACACACACACATACACATGCATAAATACACATGAAAAAATGTCATATATGTAAACACACCACTGCTCAGGGGCTAAGGAATAGACCTAAATTCTTATAGCCTATGGAAAAGCACATATCTTAGCTTGCTGACAGTGTTAAGACTTAGTAATCTGCTAGAGCCCACATTTACAGACCCAGCCTACCTTAGGAACAAAGTCTTCCTCTGTACACAGCTTGTCAGTGTAGCTCAGAGCATCTGGGTCTGCATAGATTATATCCTCTTCCTGCTGCTGGTTTTCATAATCTTACTCTTCCCACTTCCCATGTGCCCCCTCAGAGGGTGAATTCAAAGGTTCCACCATCCCATTCATGATGTCAATGTCCTCTTTCAAAGCTACAGTGCCTCTCCTTGGCAGCTTTCATCTTCAGAGTCTGCTGGTGTCTTCATTGCTGTGCCTATGACACTGTGCCTGGGGGCCTGCCTTCTTAGGAATGGACATTAAGGTTAAGGAGGAAAATAAGAAAGAAAAAGTTTACATGAGTCCAGCTTTTACCTTCTGTGCAGGTTTGAAAAGCTTATGCACCCTAGAAAAATCATGATTTTAATCCTCTTCCTCTTGTGGAGGCAGCCATTTCTTTTAACCCCTACTGGGCACTGTATGTTGGAAACTTAATTAAATTATCTCCACAGAGATTTGACACACCCAGTTGTGAGTATTAACTTTTGATTAGAGGGAGATGTGAGTCCACCCATTCCAATTGATCTTGAGTAGTTTGCTGGAATCCTTTAAGAAAGGAAACATTTTGTAAAAACCCGAGAGCCATGAGAACCATGAGTGGCCAAAGCCCATGCAGCCAGAGATCTTTGGAGATGAAGGAGAAAAACATCCTTGGGAGAGTTTCATGAAACAAGAAGCCTGGAGAGAACAATAGCAGACATCACCATGTTTGCCATGTGCCTTTCAAGTTGAGAGAAACCCTGAATATCATCAGCCTTCTTGAATCAAGGTATCATTCTCTGGACACCTTAGCCTGCACATTTCTATATCCTTGCTTTAATTTGGACATTTTCACAGCTTTAGAACTGTAAAGTTGCAACTTAATATATTCACCTTTTTAAAAAGCTGTTCTGTTTCTGGTATATCACATTCTGGCTACTGGCAAACTAAAACAGATTTTGGTACCAGAGAAGTAGGGTGGTTTGCAAATATCAAACATGTTGGAATGACTTTTTAAATGAATAAGGGGAAGATTTCAGAGGAGTTGTGAGAAGCTTGATAGAGAAAGCCTAAAATGCATTGAAGAGACTGTTGGTAGAAATGTGGACTCTAAAGATACCTCTGACAAGGCTTTAGGCAGAAATGAGGTATGTTTTATTGCAAACTGGAAAGAAAGCAATCCTTGTTGTAAAATGGCAGATGTCATTGTCAGGTTCATGTGTCAGCTTGGCCAAGTGGTGGTACCTGTTTGTCTGGTTGGGCAAGTACTGGCCTGCCTGTGGCTATGAGGACATTTCATATAATTAAATCATGATCACGTTGACTGCATCCATAGCTGATTCTGTTTGTAATCAGTCAAGGGGAGTGTCTTCTGCAATGAGTGATACTTAATCTAATCCCTGGAGGCCTTTTAAGGAGGATTCAGAAAAGACAGTCTCTCTTCCTGCTTCTGCCAGCAAGCCTCTCCTGTGGAGTTCATCCAGACCCTCCATTGGAATCGTCAGCTTCACAGCGTGCCCTACAGATTTTGGACTCTACATTCCCACGATTACATGAGACACTTCTATAAATTTTATATTTATAAGTATTTCCTGTTGATTCTGTTTCTTTAGAGAACCCTAACTAATACAGCAGATAATCTGGCAAAATTGACTAGTGGCTTTGGTTGGAAGGCAGATTTAAAAGCCATCAACTTGGATATTTAGCAGAAGAGATTTCCAAATTAGATGTGGTGAGTGTGGACTGGTTTCTCCTTGCAGCTTGTGGTGAAATGTGACAGGAAAGAGATGGGATGGGAGCTGAACTCTTGAGTACAAAGAAACCAAAAATTGATGTTCTGAAGAATTCCGTGCCTCCAGGAAGGGAGGCCTCAGAGAATGGTGCCCCATATGAGAATTTGGCCAAATGTGGAACCAGTCAGCCATTTCAGAGAAAGCTGGGATTGGAGATGGAGTTACCCAGGAGAGATTTGTGGAGATTCCTTCTGCCTGATGGGCATCATCCTTGCTTACTACATAGAAAGCCAAAAAGAGTGATGTGGGACCTGTATAAACAGAACCACTGCCACTGTTGACTTGGTGGGGGTCAGAAAATGGAAAAAGTAAAGGTAAAAATGTCTTCAGAGGCAGAACCATGGAGACTAGGGTCTGAAGTAAAGAAGTCTCAGGCCAGGAGAGCAGACCCACCCAAGCATTTGGAGAGGGTGAGTTTGCCCCAAAGGCAGAGGATGGGCCTTCCACCTCATTGCAGTGGAGGAGTTGTGCCACCTCAGACCTTCTAGAGGATGGAGCACATCCTTGGGATTGAGAAGCCTGGCTGCCACCACATTTAGGGGTTGAGTGTATGCCCCAGAGATGGCAGGGAGCCTGGGTGTGGTCCTGATGCTTGGAAAGGGTGGAATTGAGATAAAGGTCATTTCCTCACTGTCCACCAAGGTTGCATTCAGAGAGAGGCAGGCCACTGTGTAAACCTTTGGAAAGGGTGGGACTGGTGCTTTCTAAATCCCTGAAGATAAATGACCCTCACAAATTGAAATCTAACGGACTTTACCCCTGCAGTTTTTCACAATGCTTGGGTCAGGTGACCTCTGTTTTCCTTCCAATTTCTCCCTGGAAATAGCATATTTATCCTCTGACTGTCCTTCCTTTGTATGTTGCCAGCAGATAACTTGTTCTAAGATTTACAGGTCCAGAGCCAGTCGAGAATTTTGCCTCAGGACAGAACATGCCTGTAAATAACTTTGATGAGATTTTGTACCGTTTCTGACTTTGTAATTTATTTGTATTGTTACTGAAATGATTTAAAGCTTTATGATATTTTGATGGAGTGAATGTATTTTGTATATGGGAAAACATGTCTTCTATGATCCACAGGGTGGAATGTCCTGGTTTGAATGTCCTGGTTTGTCCTGGTGGTATGTGCCCTGGAAAAGACATGTTTTAATCCTCATTGCTCTTGTGGAGGCAGCTGTTTCTTTTAATTTCTATTTAAATCTGTAGGTTGGAAACTTCATTAGATTATCTGCACAAAGATATGATACACTCAGCTGTGGGTATAACCTTCTTGATTAGCTCACTAGAACCCTTTTAAAGAGGAAACATTTTGTAAAATCAAGAGAGCCATGAGAACTACAAGAGACCATGCAGCCGGAGACCTTTGGAGATGAAGAAGGAACATATACCTGAGAGAGCTTCATGAAACAAGAAGCCTGGAGTGAAATCTAGCAGATATCATCATGTTTGCAATGTGCCTTTACAGTTGAAAGAAACGTTGAATGTCACAAGACTTCTTGAACCAAGGTATCTTTCCCTGGATGCCTTAGATTGGACATTTTCTACATCCTTGTTTTAATTTGGACATTTTCATGGCTTTAGAACTGCAAACTTGCAACTTAATAAATTCCCTTTTTAAAAACCATTCTGTTTCTGATATATTGCATTCTGGCAGCTAGCAAACTAGAACATCGTCCAACCACATGTTAGTAATAGCAATATTTTACAGACGTAAAATGTTCTGCATGGATCAGATTACATAAATTACATGAAGTATGAAAGAAGATTTCAGCAATGAAGGATCTTAGAAAGTGTCATTATGCAGTGAAAGGTAAAACCTCCAATATTCTAAGATATCCACTCATCAAACCACAATTCTTAAGCATATTATAAAAATGTTGACAGGTAAGTTGAGAGAGTAGTTATGATAACTAGCAATGTTGACAAATTCATGACAGAGTTGCTGAAGACCAACTCTTGTGGGTTCTTCTATTTGAAATACCAAATGTCACATCTTGAATACAGTGTGGTACACATAAGACCTATCACCTCCCTTATGCAGATTTCATCTTCTTTTGGATGGTAAGTCATAACTGGTTCCTGTCCTTCCACCATGCCTTGGAGCACCAGAGGATGAAGCTTAAGAGGAACTTGAAGGGAAAGGCACTGGGAACCATTTATCTCTGCCAACATTTCAATCTGCATCTCTTCCTTGATCTCAAATTCCATTAACCTAGCATAGGAGGAAGGCACAAAAAGTACTAAGAAGTAGCTAGTTTCACTGAGAGCTGAGCCTCAGAGATCAGCACAAATAATAAAGTAAAAGAAGTTTCTTTTGTGGATTATCAAAGTTCTGGATATATCATTTCCTAAAAAGGTCTATTCTGCCAAGGGAACAACAACACTGCTGGGGAACCTTGTGAAGTCACTACATCATCCATTCACATCCATTCACATACCATCAAAACTTAAGAATGGTGTGAAGAAAATGTACCATACAGTGTATGGCAGATTCTCAAGGATGAATCAATGCCTTCAAATATTTTCACTACACCATCCTAACCTAGGTTTCAGTGAGTCAAAAAAATATTTGTAAAGGTTGTTGAATTAAATCAGGCTGGTGCAACTTATGGTAGGCCTTCCTCCAAGATACTGTTCTCTTGGCCTAGGGATACACAGAAGAGCTGACAGTCAAAAGCTGATTCTGGGATATAGTTATTGTAAATAAAGCAGGGATCAGTGCCTTGGTCTAGGAATCCTAGCTTTGGAACAGTAAATCTAGCAAGGGTAGGGTGTAGATCTTGGCAAGAAATCAGATGCAAAAATTGAGGGAAGGATTTAATTTCCACTTAAAATGTACATGTTTCCTATTTAGATTGATGGAAATTTGGGGGAATGGATAATATTAATGAGGGTTTTTTTTATTACTTGTTTGCCATGGCTTTGTGTTTTAGCCAGGGATTAACATGCAGGCATGGAGAAAAAGGATGGAGGACACATCCATAGGATTTCTGAGACCCTGGCTTTCGCTAAACAACATTTTTCAACTCTGCCTCCTCTGGAATGATGGAAAATAATTCCTGCTCACTATTCCCTAAAGAAAGTACCCTCTAAATACTATGCCCTTAACCTCCATATACTTCTACACTTAGACCGGTGGAGATCTGGCTGGTAGAGCATGTCACTCACTGAAAAATCCCTACAATTTGGAGTTTAGTTCAACTGGAATCTTCAGGAATTATCCCCAGCCCCATTCTAAGACCTTCACTATCATGGCATCTGCAGACCCACTAGCAGAGATAGGCTGGGCATCCTAGGAAATAGAGGTGAGGAAAGTTCCACCACTCAAGGTAAATATGGAAGCTACTGCAGGGGAGAGTTGCACCCTGATTTAGTTGCATCCCCTCCTCTAAGCATCCCCTCTACTGACCATCAATACTGCCTGATAACAGCCTGCATCATTGCCCCCCATCACAACACACCACCAAGCTCCTGCAAAGTAATGAGGATCCTTGGACTGACTTTCTTGTCATCTCATAATAGATCATCATGTCAAAGCTTCTCATGTGTCACCATTCCTGCATAAACTAATGCAGTCCCTCATCCAGGGTCATGGCGAGCGTCCAATGGGCCAGGGTTCCAAGCACTGGGCTAAAATCCTTTATGTCAGTAACATTCTACCTGTACCCCCTCCTTTCCCTACCCAGGCCCTACACACATCACCTACCTCCATCATATATACTCTGCCATCTCTCCCATCATTTTCTCCTTCTAATGTTTACTCTAGGATTTTCAGTACTTCCACTTCACATTATCCCTGTCAGAGATCAAATTTCAATACCAGGATTTATTTGGGGGAAGCCCTAGCTCAAAGAAAATATTTGTTTTAAACTCAGATTTGCCTTTGAGCCTTGACTAACTTTGTTTACAGAATGACCCAGAGGGTGCATTAAAAGCAAATTCCTGGGGTTCCATTCACAGAGTTCCAAATGATGTGATTTAAGAAACTTCCTGGGTGATTCTGAGATGAAAGTTTCTGTACTTTGGGAAACACAGACTCAGAGCCTTGGTTGTGAAGAGCCAGATTGCATGTCTAGAACCAAAGGTGATCAGAGCTCCTGTCAATGGAGAATGTCCTTAGCTGACTCAAGGTTTAGAATATCAGACTGCCTAAGTGCACTTCAGATTCTCTTCCAAGAGGGAACTCAGAGCAGTTTAAGAATGTGAGGGAATATTTAGTGTTTGGAAATTGATATTTTAGGCACCCCATTAAATTATTTCTGGAGCAGAGGGTCCTTTTAGGTGTTCAAATATTGGTGAGCATAATATAAAAGAAAAACAGCCTTGTAGCATTGATACCTGCTGAGTGTGGTTGATACAGTACTAACAGGCAGTGCAGAAAATAGATGTGGAGAAATAAGAACACTCATTCATTATTGGTGGGTAGGTAAAATCGTGCAGCCACTGCAGAATACAGTTTGTTTGTACCTCAAGAAGCCAAGTATAGAAATACTCTATGATCCAGAAGTCCCACTACTATATATAAATTCAGATGAATTTAAAACAGTGATTGAAGTAGATATTTTCCTAACATTATTCATAGAGGCATTATTCACAATTGCCAAAAGATGGAAGCAAGCCAAGATTTCATAAACCTATGAATGGATAAGAATACCTAGTATGTACATACAATGGAATATTATCCAGACATAAAAAAGGGATGAAATCCTGATGTTTGTAATGACTGAGATGAATGTTGAGGATATTATGATGATGTGACAAACCAGAAACAAAAGTGCAGACATTGCATGATCTCACTGACATAAATTAATAGGAAAACTCACAAAGTAAGAATATATAATATATATTAATAGGTGACAGATTGGTCACTTAGTGTTTATATTTATCTTGGTTGTAATGTTTAAAGGAAGTGGTTGGTGGGGATGTGAGCACATTATTGTGAGTGCAGTTCACAACACTGAGTAATATATGGGAGGTATGGTTAAAATGGGAAATTTTAGGTCATATGTGTTATTAGAATTAAAATTAAAAGATACAGGACAGTGTGACACAGCAACTCTTATAGATGATAGGCTATAATTAAAAGTTATAATATGGTTGTTTCCTGAATTATAACAAATTGATGACACTAATACAGTATAGTAATAATAGGGTAGTTTATGGGAAATAAACAACTAGTGTATATTATGGACTATAGTTATTATTATTATTTTTGCATTTTTCATCAAGTGTCACAGAGGTAACTAATGCAAAATGTGGTATATAGGAATTTTGTTTTTTTACATGAATATTCTGCAAACCTACTACTCTAATTAAATTCAATTTTTGAAGAGGTCATATCTCAAAAGCCTGATTACTTGATATTTTAAATGAAGTAATTCATGCAAATTTCCTCAAAGAGTGGCTAGAATGTAGACTATCTCAACAAATGTTCTTACTACTACTAAAAGTAATACAATTTTTAAATAATGCTATCATCAATTGTAACATGTTCCACACCAATACAAAATGTTGGTGATGGGATTGGTTATGAGGATTCTGCACTTTATGCATGATTGTTCAGTAAATCAAGTTTCTTTGATATAAAAATCATATATGCTAAATACTAGGTGGTATCCTGTAATTGGATTCTTTACAGGGAATCTTGAGGCTGTTTCAATTTACTGTTTCTTGTCCTTTTCTTTCAATATAAATATCCCCCTTTAGCATTTATTGCAAAGCCATTCTAGTTGTGATGATCTACCAAGCTTTGATTTGTTTGGGAAGCTTTTTATCTCTCCCTCCCTTTTGAAATGCAGCTCCATCAGAGATAAAATTCCTGTTCAGCAATGATTTCCTTCTAGCACTTTTTATATTTCATGCTACTATCATCTTTTCTTTGTGGTTTTGGATGGGAAATTGGCATTTAATGCTCTTGTGGCTCCCTTGTATATGGTATGATTTTTTCTTTCAGATTTAAGGATTATTTTTGTTTTGTTATTTGGAAATTTGATTATAATATGTCTGGGTATGGATCTCTCTGAGGTTATCTTGCTGTCTCACAGGTCTACTAAATTCTTTTTAGTGTTGTTCATTTCTTTTTATTTTTTGCCCTTCAGACTGCATCATTTCCATGTCTCATCCTCAAGTTCATGGATCCTTTCTTCTGCCAGCTCTTATCCATAGTTGAAGCCCTCTAGGAAATTTTTAGTTTCAACTATTATTTACTTCAACTCCTCTTGGCCACAGCTATGACCCTAAGGAATGTTAAAAGTAAAACAAGAGAGAGACTGGTATCAGGGGATCCAGAGACATCAGTCTTCAGACAAGTTTATTTTCAGCCAAGTACAAAACTATATACTAGAAAGAAAGATGAAAAAGGTTGTTTGCATGCAAAAGCTATATAATGTAAAAACAAGTTCAGGGAAGTAAATACTTTTAATGCTAGGATGTGAATTTCCCTTAAGCAAGTCTCTTCCACACCTCATTGTGCTTTATCTGCATATGTCAGCTTCTACTGAAGTTCCAGATCCTGAAAGCTCAAGTCTGCCTTTCCTCATAGACTTGTAGTTTGCAAGCTTTAGGTTAAACAACAACCTTTTAACTCCTACAAACTCTGGTCTTTTTGTTTATTTCCATTCTTTAATTTCTATATCTTTATTGAGATTCTCAGTTGTTCATATAAAGATATTTTCCTGTTCCTTTTGTTCTTAATGTTTTTCCTTACTTCTTTGAGCATAGTAAGGACCATTTTTTAAAAGCCTTTTTCTGGCAAGCCCAAACTCTTGTTTACTTCATTGATGGTTTATGATATTTTATACTATACATTTGTATGGGCCATCATTTCCTGTTCCTTTGTTCATTTAGTAGTATTGCACCCACAATAAATATCTTGATTTTATAGGAAAATCATCTTGTACCTTGGAAACTCATGTTGGAATATTAAGAAGTCAAATGTATTGCTATCTGCAACTTACTGTCTATTGATTCATAATGAGAGAGAGAGGTGAGGGGAGGTAGAGGGAGAGGGAGAGAAAGAGATTTAGAAAAAAAATGCACCACCATCTCTCAGTAATATCTTCTTCTCTGGTAAAATAGTCTGCATTTTGAGAAGGTTAAGACAAAGGGCCTATGTCTAAAGCAGGGATGAAGGCAGTTTTCCATTTCAACCAGAAGATGGCAGCATTTTCATCAGTCTCTGCAAGGATGGAAGTTGGGCTCCTGCTGGAGCATGCCAATCCTGTACTATGGGGTGCAGGGAGACAAAGAGAGCAACTCCCTCTTCAATTCCAGGCTTTCTTTCCCATGCTGAGTGCTAAGGATGTTCATGTGCTTACATCAGCCACTAAATTGAAGTTGCTCTCATCTGGAGGGCTATTCATCTCAGAAGTGGGAGTTCAGCCCAAGGCATCCCAGGTGAATTCTAGAGGACATTGAGTATTGGGGGAGAAAGGGAAGAAATGTGAGGTAAGAAGTATCCTCATTAAGGCTAAGGTAACTGAGAAGTTGCTGCTCAAGCTGTGGGCTGCCCTTACTGTCAGCCAGGGAATGGGATATGGAGAGGCTACAGAAGAAGCAGAAATCAAAGTCTGCCTGAAGCACAGAGCTGGGATTTTCCTGAGTAAGCTAATGATGAGTACGCTGAAATATGAGACAATCTATCCTTAGGCTTGCAGATTCAAGGGAAGCAGTTTCCATTCCAGGACCCTCAGTGATTCGCTGCACAAGCGAATTACTTCAAAGGTCTTGGCATCGTTTTCTCCATCTGTCACAAGAGGGCAGTAAAGAGCTCTTCTGAAATGCTTTCCAGCCCCGTGACAAGTTTCATGTACTTTAAAAATTAACATTTCCACAGCAGGGAGGAGAACGCCTTTTGGACAATATAATTGTACTGGAGAGGGACAATTTTTTATTCCTTCAATAAATATTGAAGCAGAAGGGAAGGCAACGGGCTGGGGCCAAACTGCAGGAAAAGACCCATGTATTTGTCTTTACCCCTTGACTTTCTTTATACTTGAGGGAGATGGAAAAAAGGCCAGTCAACAACCCTTTAAGGAAGTTTTCTAGAGTTGGGCTGTTAAGGAAATAAGCAAGGGGCTGAGAAAGAATAAAAAGGACAGAGGACACCTACATGGGAACCAGTGAGACCTCCCTATGGAGCTGACAGGAAGCTGAGCCTTGAAGGATGAGCAGCAGCCAGCAGTGACAGGTGTGTGTGGGGGAAGGACAGCAGGTGGAGAAGAGGTGATGCAGCACAGTCAGTATGCACAAAGGTCCAAGGACAGAAAGATCTGGGTAAATTCCAGAAACCGAGTGGAGACAATGAGGTTGGAATTTAGTAAAATGGATCTAGATGAGGATGAGACATCATGAAAGGTAAAACTATAACGGTCTATCAAAACATTAATATGGTTACCTGCTTATAACAACTATGTGGACATCTACAAACATTTGCCCAATGCATTAATTGTAAACTGAATGGAGAGAGTGGCAATGGGATATTGAAGAGGTCAGCAGTACAGAAGACTCCAAGGAAAAGAATACACATGTTCTTCTAAATGATATTGAGAACAATTTATTTTAAGTCTTGCCAAATGCTATCTGCATACATTTTCAATAGCTTACTACTGAAAATTTTCTAGACCTGTGCTTGCATCTTTCCTTCTAAGCAAGACAGGAAGAAATTCATCCTGGAGGAAATCTGATGCCACAGATTGAGTGTCTGGTATTGTTCTGTAGTCTGAACAGAGGAGATAATCCTGCAACCGGCCCATATATTAGTCAGGATTTTCCAGGGAAACAGAACCAATATGACATATACATACATATTAAGGAATTGTGGGTGTTGGCATGTCTGAATTCCATAGGGAAATGATAGGATGTAAATTACTGTAGGAGTTAGTGTTGAAGTATTGAGTCTGAAACATGTATAGGAAGAAATCAGTCCAGATATTCAGAGAGCAGGAGGGCTCTGCATATTGAGGCAGAATTTCACCTATAATACAGGTTTTCTCTCTATGGCCTAGAGAGAGGCCTTAGAGTCCATAAGGCCTATATGCCATAGTAATTGCTTTTACTTAAAGTAAGCTAGTTTTAGAAGTTAATTGAATCTACAAAATAATTTCAATAATAGTACATTGACCTGTATTTGACAAAACAACTAATCACAATGACCAACTTAGCTCATAAAATTCATCACCACAGGGTCCCTTTTCTCAATTTGGCAGCCAAACGCCTTTCCTTAACCCATGCTAAATCTCCGAATAAAGATAATACTAAAGTCATATTTCCACCTAACATGATACAGTTATCCTGCATATAGTGGAAAATGCACCAATCCTTTCTCCAGGAGAGCATTCAACTCCTTGGATGATTGTGTACCCCAGGAAAGCCATGTTCTTTAAACCTCATTTAGTATTGCTGGATGGGATCACCATGGAAACAATAATGGTGTGACCCACCTAAATGTGGGTGGTAACTTTTCATCAGGTGGTTTTCCTGAGTTGTGTCTTTACCCCTTCCAGATGGGGTCATTTACTGGAGCCCTTTAAGGGGAACCATTTTGAAAAATCTTCAGTGCTGACAGAGCACACAGCCAAAGAAATTTGGAGATGCAAAAGGAAAATGCTCCCAGGAAAGTCCTTTGAACTGTGAGTCCCCAGACCAGAGAAGATGAAAAGCCAGGTTTTAATTCTAATCCCATTTTGTAAAGGCAGCCATTTCTTCTAATCCCTATTCAGTACTGTATGTTTGAAACTGTAATTAGATCACCTCCCTGGAGATGTGACTTATGGAGTCACATCTTGATGTGATCTTGATGTGATCTTGAGTGATCAAGAGTGGTTGTTAAAATGGATTAGGTGGAGACATGTCTTCACCCATTCAGGTGGGTCTTGAGTAATTTATTGGAATCCTATAAAAAGAGGAAACATTTTGAAGGAAAGAAGAGATTGACAGAGAAGAGAATGCTGCAGCACCACGAAGCCAAGAGTCCACCAGCCAGTAACCTTTGGAGATAAAGAAGGAAAATGCCTTCCAGGATGCTTCATGAAACAGGAAGCCAGGAGGGAAAGCTAGCAGATGACGCCATGCTTGCCATGCACCCTTCAAGCTGAGAGAGAAGCCCTGACTATGTTCACCATGTGCTTTCTCACTTGGAGGGAAATCCTGAACTTCACTGTCCTTCTTGAGTCAAGGTATCTTTCCCTGCAAGCCTCTGATTGGAAATTTCTATTGACTTGTTTTAATTGGGACATTTTCTTAGCCTTAGAACTGTAAATGAGCAACTTATTAAATTCCTCTTTTTAATATTTCTGGTATATTGCATTCTGGCAGCTAGCAAACTAGGACAGTACTCACCCTGAAAACTAAACAACAATTTATACAATGGAAAAAATATTTGGAAATGACGTGTCTGAGCATTTGGATTATCAAATTTCCAGAATATAAAAAGAAATTATTTTACTCAACAACAAAATAACAACCCAATTTAAAAATGGGCAAGGACTTAATAGACATTTTTCCAAAGAAGATAAACAGATGACCAAAAACACATGAAAAGATGCTTATCATTATTCATAAGGGTAATGCAATCAAAACTACAATGACATACCATTTCACACCTATGAGAATGACTACTCTTTAAAAAAAACCAGAAAATTACAAGTGTCAGAGAGAATGTGGAGAGAAAGGAACACTCATTTCATTGCTGGTGGGAATGTAAAATGATGCAGTGCTGTGGAAGATAAAGTTAAGCATAGAATTACCATATGACCCAGAATTATTCACAATTGTCAAAAGATAGAAGTAACCCAAATGTCCATCAACTAATGAATGAATATACAAAATATGGTCTATAGCAAAATGAAATACCATTCAGCTGTAGAAGAAAAAGAATGAAGCTCTGATAAATGTGATAACCTGGATGAATCCTGAAGACAGCATGCTGAGTGAAACAAGCCAGACACAAATGGACAAATATTGTATGATCTCACTGATAGGAAATAATTATAATAAGAAAACTCATAGAGTCAGCAGCTAGAATACAGGTGACCAGGGGACAGGGACCAGGGTATGGATAGGAAATAGGAAGGTGTGGCTTAAAATGTATATAGTTCCTAATTAGAACAATGGAAATGTTTTGGTAATGAAGGTGGTGATAGTAGCAAAACACTGTGAATATAATTAACAGCACTGAAATACATATATGTATCTAAAGATGTAATTATGATTTAAGGGATGATTGTGATTGCTGAATCAATATATAGAAAACTTTTTGCTTTCTGGCATATTGGAGTAGACAGAGGGAAATTAATGAAATCTTTAAATTGTAATCCAACTGCCTTGATCTCTGATAATGACTGTATAGCCTTTACCTTCTGCCCTTATGATTGTAAAAACCTTGTGATTAACCTTCATTTGTACCCAGTTTTACACAGTTCTTCAAACCTAAGTGTCTCATAATCACTAAAGATTATACCCTAATGTTTATTAATGAAAGGTACTGACTGGGTCAGCCCAGAACTAACCCACCCCAACTTCAAAGTTATCTTGATAACCAAGACTGGATCCAACTAAAACGGGCCCACCTGACATGCACAGTAACTTAGACTTTAATATACAAGTCACCCATACCTCATTATAATACTAAAAAATCATGCCCATCATCATATTAAGGCCACTATTTTCTTACATACATTCTATGAGTAAGCATGGAATCAGTTCACACATGCTCAATAATTAGATCACATCTAATCATCTGGGGCCACTGTGCTAAATTATCCTAAATGCTTCCCATCTTTTTCTCTAATAAATCTATCAAAATTACTTCAGTTCAGAGAGATCAATTTTTGGCCAACAGGCCATCTGATCTCCTGTTACATGCCTAACAATAACCTTTTTCTCTCTTTGAAACCCTGGTACCTCAGGAATTGGTCATTTGAGCACATCAGGCAAAACCATCCACCTGCTTTGTCAAGTAACCAAGGTGGTTAGAAAGGGAACTTGCATATATGGTAGTAGAATAAAAACTTTAAAAACAATCCATGGACCTACCCAACACAAACCGTGAACCTGAAGTAAAATCATGGACTATACTTAATAGAACAATTATAAAACTGTGCTTTCAACAATTATAACAAATATACCACCCTAATGCAAGGTGTTAATAATAGGATGGTATACTGGAATCCTGTACTTTACGCATGATTATAAACCCACAATTTCTCTAATAAAAAAATCAATAGAGAACTGATAGAAAGTATGGAAATGACAGGAAATTATATTAAAATAATTATTGTAACTGTATTACATAAGTGCAAAAAAGTTAATTAGTAACATATAAAATATAACAATAACCCAAATCAAACTACAATGTCTAAAATGAAAAATTCATTTCATGAGTTAGTGGCAAATTCAACATTTCAGAATAAAAGACACATGAACTTAAAGATACTGCAACAAGAACTATCCAAAATGAAATGCAGAAATGACAATTAAGGAAAAAATAATTAACAGAGCAGTAAGCTGCAGAATAAATTCAAGGAGATAAACACATATGTAATTCATGTTCCAAAAGATAGGAAAGGGGGGAGAGAGAAAAACAATTTTGAATTATAATGGCAAAACTTTTTACTATTATACCCAAGAAGCTTCAGCAAGCCACAGGTAAAAAGTAACCTCAAGGAAAAATACATCAAGACACATCATAATCAAACTGCCTAAAATGGGTTATAAAAAGAAAATATAAAAATGCAGCCAGATTAAAAAAGATAGGTTATGTACAGAAAAACAAAGATAGGAATGACAATTGAATTCTCTTCAGAAAAAAAGTAAGTCATAATACAATGGGTACCATGTTATTTACATCTCTTGAAAAGATCAGCAAATGTGAAGTTAATGCTCAAATTGTACACTGTTTTTATTTGGGATGATAGAACAAATTTTGGTAACAGATGATGGTGATCGTAGCACAATGGTGAACATAATTAATAGGACTGAATTATATATTTCAATGTGGTTTACAGAGGAAATTTTAGGCTACACATATGTTAGCTTAAAAATGTTCTTTCATGAATTGTACTACCTGTACCACACTAATACAAGGCTAAAAATAGGGTGGTGTGCCGGGCTGAATCTGTGGTGGACCCCAGAAAAGTCATGTCCTTTAATCCTCATTTACTATTATTGCTGTCTGGGAGCTTTTTGATTGTTCCCACACAGATGTGACCCACCCAACTGTGGTGGCAACTTTTGATTAGATAGCTTCCAGACAGTTGCAACTCTGCCTATTCCAGGTAGTTCTTGATTAGTTTACTGGAATCGTTTAAAAGAGGAAGCATTTTGGAGAAAGCTCAAGAGCCATGAGATACACAAGAGCCCATGCAGTCAGAGACCTTTGTAGATGAAGAAGGAAAACACCCCTGGAGAAGCTTCATGAAACAAGAAACCTGGAGAGAAAGCTAGCAGATGTCATCATGTCTGCCATGTGCCTTTCCAGTTAAGAGAAAAACTTCATCAGCCTTTCTTCAGTGAAGGTAACCACTTGTTGGTGCCTTAATTTGGAGATTATTATAGACTTGCTTTAAAATTGGGACATTTTCACAGCCTCAGAACTGTATACTTGCAACTTAATAAATTCCCCCTTTTAAAGGTGTTCTGTTTCTGGTATATATCGCATTCTGGCAGCTAGCAAACTAGAACAGGTGGTAATATGGGAACTCTGTATTTTGGGTATGCTTTTTCTGTAAACCTACCACTTTTCTTTAAAACAAACAAAAAGATAACTGAATGGGGAGTTAATCCTTAATGAGTACAGAGGTTCTTTCTGGGATGATTTGGGAAAAATTTTGGTTATGAATGGTGGTGATATTAACAGCCCTGTGATTGTAATTAATACCACTTGATTCCATTACTTGAAAGTGGTAAAAAAGGGAAATTTTATGTTTTATATATGTTACCACAATGATTTTTAAAATGAACTATTTGTTTAAACAAAAAGAATAACAAAGTAATGCTGAGTTCAGATCACATATAAAAGTATATGACAAAAAAGCACAAAGGTCAGGAGGTTTTTATACTATGTTGGGAAGTGATAGATCACTTAACCATAGGCTGTAATAAGTTAAAGGAGCTACACCACACACCCTACAGAAACCACTAAAATAACAAAAACAAAGAATTACAGTTTATGTGGTGCTAAGAAACCAACAAAGGAAATAAAATGGAATTAGGAAAATGTAAATGGTCTGAAACTCTGACTCAAAAGCCAAAGTTTGACTGACTATATAAAAAAGCAGGCCCAATACATGTTGCCTACAAAAAAACACCCTTCAAATATAAAGGCAGGAATAGGCTAAAAGTAAAACAATAGGAAAAAATATCTTGTGCCAATTCTTATCTCAATACAAAACTAGAGTGGCTACATAAATATCAGATAAAAAAGATTTCAAAGAAAAAAAATGCTGCCAGGAATAAAAGTCATTTCATTATAATTAAATCCTGAAGAGTACATAGTAATACTAAAAATATATTCTAATAAAAGCTTCAAAATACATGAAGCAAAACTGACAGAACCATAGAGAAAATAAGCAAATTCACAATTACAATTGGAGATTTCAATACCCTTCTCTTGATAACTGATAGAACAAGTACTCAGAAGAGAATAAGAGTATAGAATATTTGAATAATACTATCAACCAACTTAACCTAATTGAAATTTACAGATCACCCTACCCAACAACAAAAGACACAACATTCTCAAGGTTGCATGGAACATTTACCAAGATAAATTATATTCTCTCTAATAAAAATGGCTAAATAAATTTTGGAGATTCAGGTCATGCAGAGTGTTTTCTAAGCACAACAAAATTAAATAAAACCAATACCCCCTACCTGAAATATGTGGAAACTAAATAACATACTTGTAAATGAACCCATGGGTCAAAGAACTCAAAAGGAAAATTAGATGGTATTTTGAACTGAATTACATTAAAAATACAACATATTGAATTAGTGGGATGTCACAAAAGCAGTACTTAGGGATAAATTTATAGTACTAAATGCTCATATTATAAAAGAATAAATGTCTCAAATCAATTACCTCAGATTCTGATTTAAGAAATAAAACAAAGACTAACAGAAACTCAAAGTACCAAGTAATCAGGAAACAATAAAGAGCAAAGCCGAAATCAAAGAAATAGCAGCTATAGATATCCCTTTTCAGTTTTGGTATATTGAAGGAGCTAGAGGAAAATACCTGATACTGTTGAACTGTAATCCAATAGCCTTGATTCTTGAAGATGATTCAATAACTACAGAGGCTTTAAGGTATGACCATGTGATTGTGAAAATCTTGTGAGTGACACTTCCTTTATCCAGTGCATGGACAGATGAGTAAAAAATTAACAACAAAAAATAAATAAATAATTGGGACGTTGGAGAGGGTGGGATATTTTGGGTGTTCTTTTATTAACTTTCATTTTTAATTTAATTTTTTTTTTGGAGTAACAAAAATGTCAAAACTCAATTGCAGTGATGAATGTACAGCTATATGATGACACTGTGAACCACTAATTATATATACGCTTTGGATGATTATATGGTATGTGAATGTAAAAAGGGATTTTATAAAGCTTAACAGTAGCTAATTTTTCCTGCTTAATTTCGCTATTTACATATATCTTAGCTTCTGAAATATCCAGCAAAAGCATTTGTGTCATTTTGTATTCATGGCTATGCATTTGGTGTGAGTTAAGAATTATAAAGAAAAGAATTATGGGCCCCATCAGGTTGAAAATAAACAATCCGAGACTTTCCCAGGGCGGTTATCTGTTTCTCGCCCTTCCTCCCCCTGACTCCTTGTGCCTAAATCACTTGTTGTAAAAATGTGGCTATCTGCAATAGCCACTCCCATGACTCATGCTCAAGAAATGCTCGCTGTGAAACTGTTAAAAGTGCTTGTTGTAAAGCTGCTCTTATCTGCTTTTTGCAAAACAGCACCTGTGACCCATGCTCGACTCCCACCCCCCTCATCTTACCCCTTTTAAAAAACTTTTACAAGCTCAGGCGGGGGGCTCTCTGTTCCTGTGTGTTCAGCGAGCCCCACACATGTGTAGAAAATAAACCCCTTGTGTGTTGCATGAGAAAACGTCTCTTAGAGTCCTCCTTTGCGTGGCAAAATTCTCAAATTCTTACATGAATATATGATATATATGAATAAAATAGCATTAAAAAAGAAATAGAGAAGAGAAAAAAAAACAAAGAAAAATCATTGAAACCAAAAGCTGGTCACTGACAAGAGCATCAAAAAATACGAAACGGGGATAAATCTGGCACACAATGTGAAAGATGACCATATGGAAAATTACAAAGCACTCCTGAAAGAAATTAAAGACCTAAATAAAGAAAAGACATACTGTCTTCAAGGGTAAGGAGACTCAAGATTGCTAATAGGTCAGTTCTCCCCAAACTGATCTAGAAAGTCAAGACAATCCTAAACGAAATCTGAGCAGGCTGTTTTGTAGAACTTGTCAAACTTCTCCTAAATTCATTTCAAAATGCAAACAATCTCAAATAACCCACATTTTGAAAAGGAAGAACTAAGTCGGGAGAGCAGCACTACCTGATTTCAAGATTTATAAGCTATAGTTACCAAGGGAGGGTAGTATTGGCACAAAGATAGACAAGTAGATCAATAGAACAAAAGAAATCCAACAAGAGAATTACACATACATGACTTTTAATAAGGGTACAAAGACAATTCAGTAAAGAAATTATCATCTTTTCAACAACTGGTGGTGGAAAACCTGAACATCCATATGAGAGAAAAAGAGAGAGCAAACTAATCCATACCTTATACAAATACAAAAATTAACTTAAAATGGTTCATAAAATGAAATGTAAACTCTAAAATGACAAAACTTCTAAAATAAAGCATAGGAGAAAACTGTGTTAAGGTTGGGTCCAGCAAATATTTCTTAGATACAACCCTAAAGGTATAATTCATAAGGGAACCAATTAACAAAATAGACAACATCTAAGTTAAAAAATGTTGTTTGAAAGACACTATTAAGAAGATGAAAATATAACGGGAGAAAATGTTTACAATTCAAAGAGCTGATATAAGACTTGAATCAATACATAAAGAACTTTCAAAACTCAATAATAAGAAAACAAACATCATAATTAAAAAAAATAACTTCACCAATTAAGATATGCTAGAGGCAAAATAAATAAATGAAAACCTGCTCAACACTATTAACTATCAAGACACGCATACTGAAATCACAAGATACCACTACATCCCTATGAGAATGACTAAAATGTAAAAAGAATAACCATACCAAATATTACTGAGGTTGTAGAGGAACTAGAACCATCATAATATACTGCTTGAGGGAGCATAAATGACACAACCACTTTGGGAAACAGGTTGCTGGCAGTTTCCTAAAAAGGTAAACATATTATCTACCACATGATTCAGCCATTTCATACCTAGGTATTTAGCCAGAAAAGAAAGCATATGGCCAACAAAAAATGTATATACAATTTCTCACAGTGACTTCATGTGAGATAGCCAAAAACTGGAAACAGCCCAAATATCCAAATATTAACTGGAGAACCAAATTGTGGTATATGTATATAATGAAATACTACTCAACAATAAAAATATACATATATGATTAATACACACATTTCAACATAAATGAATCTCAAAATAATTTCACTGAATAGAAAAAGCTAAACCTGTCCCCCACCCCCAGAAAAGAAATCAGAGAGTATATGGTTTCATTTCTCTAAAATTCTGAAAAAGGAAACTAATCTGTAGCACAGAAAGGAGTTCAGTGGTTGCCGGGGATGGAGAGTGGGGCCTGGGAGTAGGAAGAAGGACTACAAAGGGACATCAGCAAACATCTGGGTGTGCTGGATATGTTCATTACTTTGACTGAACTGACAGTTTCACATGTATACATAGGTCCAAACATCAAATCGTATGCACTAAATACCACAAGTATGTTGTATGTTGATTATGCTTCAACAAAACTATTTTTAAGTTTATAAGTGCCCTTAAAAAGAAATGTAAGTGTAGATTAGGCAGAAACTAAACAGGAGTGGTTGGAGAGTGTGAAATACATAGATTGTATTTGTAAACTACCTTGAAATTCTTGGCTTTTAAGAAAATCAGATAAAAAAGTGAGCAGTAACAGAAGACCTGAGACTAAACATTGGAGAGTCCAAACAACATTTAAATGGTAAGGAATGGAAGGGTTAAAGTTCAGGTCAGAGAATAAATAATAATTAAAAGAACCTCAGAAAGGAGGAGGGAGTAAAATCTAGAAGACAGGTGACAGCATTGGTTTTTGATGAGAAATGGACACATCCTCTGTTACAGTAAATACCAGCAGATAAACACAGAAAGGGATGAAGTGAAAAGACAGTATATAAATTCAGCCAAAGAAATATGAGGATAACAGATCTATTATCTCTATGATATATGAAGGAAGATCATTTGCTGGAAATGTGTGATGATAAATGGGAGGATTTCAAAGGACTGAAGGGGGTAAACAAAGTATAAAATAGTAACTTCAAAGATATGAAAAATGAACTTTCCAGAGAAGCATATTCATAAGGTAACTGAGCTCAGTTCAAATTGTTGATCAATTAAATTGAACTCTATTAAATTCCCCTTTAAAAACTGTTCCATTTCTGGTAAATTACATTCTGCCAGCTGAACAAACTAGTACAAGGAGCAAAGACACTTCAGGTACTTGTTAAACTGTTTAATAATGACAATGAACTCTATACTGGATGAGAAAGGAGGAGGAAATGAGTGAGAAAAAATAAAAGTCAATAAATAAGATCTCTGGCTGAGGCAGAACTCTTATAATATAGGCATGTAGGCTAGGAAAATAAGAGTACAGTTGGAGAATGAAGTCTGAATTCATATCTGGAAATTATACCTTTTCTGGTGATAACATCTAGGGCATGACCATTGTATTAGTTAGGGTTCTCTAGAGAAACAGAACCAACAGGGAACACTTGCAAATATAAAATTTATGAAAGTGTCTCACGTGACCGTAGGGACGCAGAGTCCAAAATCCACAGGGCAGGCTGCGAAGCCGATGACTCCAATGGATGGCCTGGATGAACTCCACAGGAGAGGCTCACCAGCCAAAGCAGGAATGCAACCTGTCTCCTCTGAGTCCTCCTTAAAAGGCTTCCCATGATTGGATTTAGCATCACTAATTGCAGAAGACACTCCCCTTTGGCTGATTACAAATGGAATCAGCTGTGGATGTAGCTGACATGATCATGACCTAATCCTATAAAATATCCTCATTGCAACAGACAGGCCAGCGCTTGCCCAATCAGATGAACAGGTACCACAACTTGGCCAAGTTGACACCTTTCCCTAACCATGACAACCATGTTGATGAGGAGTAAAGATCTCAGCTTCTTAAATCTTAAAAGACTTGCTTATGCACTTTAAATTTCTACCTACTAACACTGTCATAAAATTTGCCAGTCTACTCCATCCAGTTCAGTCCTTGTCAAAACTCAGCAAGTCTCAATATTCCAACTTCCCTCTATATTTTCTATAAAGTAAGAAATCCTGGAGCTAGCCTTGGCTCTTCAAGTCTATATTACACAATAAACACCTACTCCTGATTACCTTATCCTCTAACTCTAATGCCTCACTCTTTAACTTTTTACTGTATACTGGTTAAAATCACCATAGTATAATATTTCTTGAGATATTCTCTTCTCAATCAGATTACGAATTCTGAGTTCAGTCTGTGGGGAGGTTGGGCAAGATGGCAGCTTAGTGAGGTGTAGAATTTAGTTCATCTTCCAGAGTACCTAGTAAATACCCAGGATTAGTACAGAACAACTTCTGGGACTCCATCAGTAACTGGACACAAAACTAAGACCCCACACACAACTGTTATTTTCCAAAGCCACAGAGGCCAGTGCCCCACACCCATGGGAGGGCAAGCTGGTTCCTGGAGGGGAAAACAAACCGACTATACAAGCAGCAAGGGCTCAGCTCAACCAAGCTCCACTTGTGGAGCTAATTAGCAAATTTTGACTACTAAAAATACGCCCCCAGCACAGATAAACCTGCAATAAGCACTAAAGGAACTAGGAGTTTTTGCCCTGCAGAGAAGGGGCAGGGCTGAAAGGGAAAAAAAAAAGGCCAGAGGCTGTTTGAGTCAGACAGCACAAAATACTGGAAAACAGCTGGACCTCAAGAAAAGGGGACCTTTGATGTATTTTTTCAATTATGGGGTTTACTTTTCTAAATATGGGTTCACTGATTTAACTACTTACTTGGGATGCCCTTAAAAGAAAGTTTTTTCAGTGTGAACCTTAAAGGATCAGGGAAGTAAGTTCATTTATTATATCTCTGTTGGAAGGACAAAACTTCTCTCCCTGACACTTTATTATCTTTAATTTTACAAAGGGCCTTGATAGGTGGTTGTGCCTCAGCTAGAATTTTCAGGACTTTGAGTTGCTATATAGCTGGCATTTATAAAATCTGAAGTATCATATATAAAGATATTTATTTAATTATGAAAAAAAGGAGGGGGGCATATAGATCCTGGAGATATCCAGAGCGACAATCAACTTAAGCTCTTGATTGACAAACCCGAAGCACTGGAGTCCCACTCTGAAAAGACTTTTGTTTGTTTTCCCTTTTTTATACTCCTTAACAGCTCATGAGATAGAAATGGAAGCCTTCTCATGCTGCAGCATTGCCCCAGGAAAGGGCAAAATTATGCTTGTCTGAGAGAGAAAGTAACTAGTAGGGTAATAGGACTTAAGTCCCTAAAGGAGGTATCTTTCCCAAGAAAAAGGCAGGGTCCAAATCAAGTGGAATCCCTCCTTCAAGGAATTCAGGCCACAGGACTGGAAAACTGAAGTAATTACTGCCAACCTAAAAACCTCACATCTGTCTCAAACATGCTCCTGCAGAGAGAGTCTGCTGAAATTAAAGGTACCACATCACTGTACGCTGGTGGGAAGCCTTAGGCAGACAAGTGCCACATGCTAGGTAGGATAGGAAAACACAGAGTCTAGAGGCTTCACAGGAAAGCCTAACAACTTGCTGGATCTCACCCTCTGGAAAAACTGAAGCTGGAGACTTTCCCTCCTGAGATGTGGGTCAGTCCAGTTGGGGAAAACCTCACTGGGATCTAAAATATTTGAGAAGACCATCCTCAAGAAAAAAAAAGAAGAAGAGAAAAAAAAAGCCTCCATATAGCAGGGTAAGAAACAGTAAAACAAGAACTGAAAAATTCTGATCAGTTAAACAGAACTTATGCTAGAGATCAAGAATAAGTTGAGCTGAATACTAAAGAACAGATAGAAAACAAAGCCATCGAGCAAGAAAACTGTAAGGAAAGGAGTGAAAACAACCCCCAGAAGGAACTAATTAGGAAATTAAATACTTACATGCTAGCAAAAAGTAACAAGTCATACCAGGAAAATCAGAGATATGGCCCAGTCAAAGAAAGAAATCAAACCTCCAAATGAGATACAGGAGTTGAAACAATGAATTCAGGATGTTCATACAGACATGGAAAATCTCATCAAAAATCAAATCAGTGAGTTGAGGGAGAATATAAGGAATGCATTAGGTGACCAAGAAGAACAAACAAAAAGTTTGAAAAGACAAACACAAAACTTAGGGGAATGAAAGACATAGTAGAAGACATGAAAAAAAAACCAATAGAAATCTACAAGGATACATCTGAAGAAGGATGAGAAAGGATTAGTGAACTAGAGGACTAGACATCTGAACTCCTGACACACAAAAAAATATACAGGGAAAAGAATGGAAAAATATGAGATGCATTTGAGACCCAAGGACAAATATAGGTTGGAAGTGAAAGGTTAGGAAAAGATAGTTCATGCAACAAAAATCAGAAATGACCAGGAGTACCTATATGATCTGGCAAATTAGACTTCAAATGTAGAACAATTAAAAGAGACAAAGAAGGACACTAGGTATTAATAAAAGGAACAATTCAACAACAAGACATAACAATCGTGAATATATATGCACTGAGCCAGAGTGTTCCAAAATGCATGAGGCAAACACTGAAAAGAGAAATAGACACATCTACCATAACAGTTGGAAACTTCAATTCCCCTCTCTCATAAAAGGATATAATGGGTAGACAGAGGATCAATAAAGAAACAGAGAACTTGAATAATACAAAAATGAACTAGACTTAGCAAACATCTATAGAACACTACACCACACAACAGCAGGATACATCTTTTTCTCAAGTATTCATGGATCATTCTCAAGAATAGATCATATGCTGGGTCACAAAGCCAGTCAAAGTAAATTTAAAAGACTGGAATCATGCAAAACAGTTTCTCAGATCATAAAGGAATGAAGCTGGACATCTGTAACAGGCAGAGGGCCAGAATATTCACAAATATAATGAGACTCAATGACATACTGTTAAAGGACCAGTGGCTCAAGGAATAAGTTAAAAGAGAACTCAGTAAATATCTCAAGGAAAATGAAAAAAAGCACAACATATCAAAATTTATGGGATGTAGCAAAAGCAGGGCTAAGAGGGAAATTTATTACCCTAAATGCCTTTATCTAAAAAGAAGAAAGAGCAAAAACCAAGGTACTAACTGTTCACTTGGAAGAACTATAGAAAGAACCACAAACTAACCCCAAAGCAAGC
The DNA here is from genome assembly GCF_023851605.1 of Tamandua tetradactyla. Taxonomy (NCBI): domain Eukaryota; kingdom Metazoa; phylum Chordata; class Mammalia; order Pilosa; family Myrmecophagidae; genus Tamandua; species Tamandua tetradactyla. The sequence goes on along the minus strand of NC_135354.1, from coordinate 426,955 downwards.
AAAGCAAAAGATATAAGATGATTAGAGCAGAAATAAATGAAATTAAGAACATGAAAACAATTGAGAAAATCAACAAAACTAGAAGTTGGTTCTTTAAGAAAATCAATAAAATTGACGGACTCTTAGCAAGGCTCACAAAAAGAAAAAGAGAGAGAATTCAAATAAATAAAATCAGAAATGGAAGAGGAGATATAACCACTGACCTCGAAGAAATAAAGGAGGTAATGAGAGGATGTTAATAGACTAGACAATGTAGATGCAATGGACAATTTCCTAGAAAGGTATGAACAACCAACATTGATTCAAGAAGTAACAGATGACCTCAACAAACCAATCACAAGTGAAGAAACTGCATCAGTCATTAAGAAGCTCCCAAAAAAGAAAAATCCAGGACCAGATGGCTTCTTATGTGAATTCTACCAAGCATTCAAGAAAGAATTACTACCAATCCTGCTCAAAATCTTTAAAAAATTTTTAAGAGGAGGGAAGGCTACCTAACTCATTCTATGAAGCCAACATCACCCACATACCAAAGCTAGACAAAGATACTACAAGAAAAGAAAATTACAGACCAATCTCTCTAATGAACAAAGATGCAAAATTCCTCAACAAAATTCTTGCAAACCAAATCCAGCAGCACATTAAAAGAATAATACACCATGATCAAGTGGGATTCATCCTAGTTATGCTAGGATGGTTCAACATAAGAAAATCAATTAATGGAATGCATCATATCAACAAATCAAAGCAGAAAAACCACATGATCATTTCAACTGATGCAGAAAAGGCATTTGACAAAATTCAACATTATTTCTTCCTGAAAACACTTCAAAGGATAGGAATAGAAGGAAACCTCAACATGATAAAGGGAATATATAAAAAACCCATAGCTAACATCATCCTCAACGGGGAAAGACTGAAAGCTTTCACACTAAGATCAGGAACAAGACAAGATGTCCACTCTCACCACTGTTATTCAACACTGTGTTGGAAGTTTTAGCAAAATTATTAGAGCTTAATAAATGAATACAGCAAATTCACAGGTTACAAGATCAACACTCAAAAATCTGTGGAGTTTCTATATACCAGTAATGAGCAATCTGAGGGGTAAATCAAGAAAAAAATTCCATTTACAACTGCAACCAAAAGTATAAAATATTTAGGAATAAATTTAACTAAGGATACAAAAGACCCATACGAAGAAAACTACAAGAATTTGCTAAAAGGAAATTAGCAAATTACCTAAATAAATGGAAGAGCATACTATGTTCATGGCCTGGAAGACTACATACAGTTAATATATCAATTCTACCTAAATTGATTTATAGATTCATTGTAATACCAATTAAAATCCCTGAAATTTACTTTGCAGATATACAAAAACCAATAACCAATATTCAGAAGGGCAGTGTGCCCCAAATAGCTAAAAGTATCTTGAAAAAGAAAAACAAAGTCAGAGGTCTCACACTACATAACTTTAAGGCCTATTATGCAGCTACATCATGGCATGGCAGAAAGATCATTATACTCACCAACAGAATTGAGTAGAGTGTTCAGATATATACCCTCTCATCTATGGACAATTGATATTTGATAAGGCAGTCAAGCCAACTCACCTACGACAGAACAGTCTGTTCAACAAATGGTGCTTGCAGAAGTGGATATCCATATGCAAAAGAATGAAAGAGGATCCATAGCCCACACACAAATTAACTGAAAATGGATCAAAGACTTAAACATTAGACTAAGACCATACAAATTTTAGAACAAAATGTAGGGAAATATCTTTAAAAATTTGTAATAGGAGGTTGTTTCCTAGATTTACACCCAAAGCATGAGCATTGAAGAAAGAAATAGATCAATGGGAACTCCTCAAAATCAAACACTTTTGTGCAACACAGAACTTGCCAAGAAAGTAAAAAGACAGCCTACATAATGGGAGACAATATTTGGAAATGACTTATCAGGTAAGGGTCTATTATCCAGAATATATAAAGAGACTGTTTAACTCAACAACAAAAAGACAAAAAACCCAATTAAAAATGGGCAAAAGGCATGAACAGATACTTCTCAGAAGAAGAAATACAAATGGCTAAAAGGCACATGAAAAGATGCTCAACTTCCCTGGCTACTAGGGAAATGCAAATCAAAACCACAATGAGATATCATCTCACACCCACAGGAATGGCCATTATCAATAAAACAGAAAATGACAAGTACTAGAGAGGATGTGAAGAAAGAGGCATACTTATCCACTGTTGGTGGGAATGTAAAATGTTACAACCACTGTGGAAGGCAGTTTGGTGGTTCCTCAGGAAACTTAAGTATAGAAGTGCCATAAGATACAGCAATACCATTGGTAGGTATCTATTAAGAAGACATGAGGGCAAGGACACAAACGGACATCAGCACACCAATGTTTATAGCACCATTATTTATAATTGCCAAGAGATGGAAACAGTCCAAATGTCCATCAACAGATGAGTGGCTAAACAAGTTGTGAAATATACATACAATGGAATACTATGCAACTGTAAGAGAGAAAAAGGTCATGAAGCATGTAACAATGTGAATGGAACTCGAGGATGTTATGTTGAGTGAAATTAGCCAGAAACTAAAGGACAAATACTGATATGAACTAACATTAATGTTAGCTCACTGATATGAATTAACACTAATGAATGAACTTGGAGAATTTCACTTAAGAACAAAGGTCATCAGGAGATAGAAATAGGGTAGATATTGGGTAACTGGAGGTGAAGAGATGCAGATTGTGCAACAGGACTGACTGTAAAAATTCAGAAATGGATAGCACAATACTACCTGATTGTAGCAGAATAATGTAAGTACACTAAATGAAGTTGAAAGTGAGAATGATAGCGGGAGGAGGAGGGCTGGGGGCACATAAGAAACCAGAGGGAAAGATAGACAATAAAGACTGAGATGGTGCAATCTAGGAATGGCTAGTGTACAATAATAGTGACTAAATGTACAAATTAAAAAATGTTTTTGTATAAGGAAGAACAAAGGAATGTCAATATTGCCAGGTGCTGAAAATAGATAGTCATTCATATCTTAAAACTTCTGCATGAGACTAAAGCAAGAAATGTTTATTTGGTACAAAATTTATATTTTGACTAGTGCATTTCCTAATTTAACTTATATGGACAGTTTAATTGAACACCATAAGCACATGGAACCTTGAATAGGGCATGATTTCTTGTAGGTTTGTCTAGGTTAGTGTGAAGCCCCAATAAAACAAAGAGTAATTTAAATCATGAATAAAGAAGTATTAGCAAAGTCCCCTTGGGGATATGGGGAGAAAAGGGGAAAAATTAAACTCCTCCATTTGGAGAATTCCTGATGTTCTCTCAAGAAGTGGGGACAACCAAATCAACCTCAATCTTGGGGTCTGTCCTATGAAATTTATCCCTGCAAAAGACAGGGTAAGCCTACTTAAAATTAGGCCTAAGAGACATGCCCCCCACAAAGAACCTCTTTTGTTGCTCAGATGTAGCCTGTTCCTTTCTCCCAGTCAACATGACAAGCGAACTCACTGCCCTCCTCCTTTCTACATGGGACATGATTCCCAAGGTAGTAAACCTCCCTGGCAATGGGGCACAGAAATCCTTTAGAATGAGCTGGAACTCAGCATCAAGGGATTGAGAAAACCTTCTCAACCATAAGGGGGAAGAGAAAAATGAGACAAAATAAAGTGTCAGTGGCCGAGAGATTTCAAACAGAGCCAAGAGGTTATCCTGGAGGTTATTCTTACACATTATATAGATATCACCTTTTTAGTTTGTGGTGTATTAAAGTGGATAGAGGGAAGTGCCTAAAACTGGAGAGCTGTGTTCCAGTAGCCATGTTTCTTGAAATGATTATATAATGCTATAGCTTTCGCAATGTGACTGATTGTGAAAACCTTGTGTCTGATGATCCTTTTATCTATGGTATGGACAGATGAGTAAAATATACAGATAAGAAATAAATAATACAGAGAACAAACATTAAAATAAATTGAGTAGATTGAAATACTAATGGTCAATAACAGGGAGTGGTAAGAGGTATGGCATGTATGAGTTTTTTCATTTTTCTTTCTTTTGCTGGAGGGATGCAAATGTTCAAAAAAATGATCATGGTGATGAATACACAACCATGTGATTATACTGTGAGCCACTGATTGTAACCATGTCATGAATGTTTGCATATCAAGAATGTTTGTATGCTTCTTCATTATTCATAATTTAAAAAAATGTGCTGGCTATGGGTATAAACTGAATAAAACATGAAAAAAAGAAAGTAAAAAAATAATAAAAGCATGGTACTGGCATACAGATAGAATCACTGACCAAGGAATCAAATAGTCTTCAGATATAGACCCTTCTCATCTATAGACAAATGAACTTTGATAAGGCAGTCAAACCAACCCACCTGGGACAGAGCAGCCTTTTCAATAAATGGTGCTTGGAGAACCAGATATCCATAGGCAAAAGAAGAAACAGGATCCATATTACATACCCTCAAACTCAAAATGGATCAAACACCTGAACATTATAGCTAAGACAAAAAACTTGTAGAAGAAACTGTAGAGAAATATCTTATAAATCTTGTAATAGAAGGTGGTTTTTTTAGACCTTAACCCAAAGCATCAGCACTGAAAAAAAGAAACACACATGGGAACTCAAACACTTCTATGCATCAAAGAACTTTGTAAAGAGAGTAAAAAAGGCAGCTACTCAATGGGAAACAATATTTGGAAACTACATATTAGATAAGGATTTAGTATCCAGAATACATAGAGATTATTCAACTGAAAAACAAAGATGAATAACACAATAAAAAATATGCAAAAGACATAAACTTCTTAGTAGAGGAAATACCAATGGCTAAAAGGTACATGAAAAGATGCTCAACTTCACTGGCAAATAGGGAAATAAAAATCAAAACCACAATGAAATATCATCTCAAACCCATTAGAATGATCATTATCAAAAACAAAACAAAACAGAAAATGACAAATGCTGAAGAGGATTTGGTCCAACTGTTGATGGGAAATGTAACATGGTCCAACCACTCTTGAAGGCAGTTTGGTGGTTCCTGAGGAAGCTAAGTATAGAATTGCCATATGATCCAGCGATACCATTGATCCAGCAATACCATTAATACATCCTATTAAGAGGATGTGAGGGCAACAAAACAAAAGGACAACTGCACACCAATGCTCAGAGCAGAATTATTTACAACTGCCAAGATGGAAACAGCCCAAATGTCCATCAACAGATGAGTGGCTAAACAAGCTGCGGTATTTACATACTATGGAATATTACACAGCTATAAGAAAATAAAGTCATGAAGTATGTAACAATGTGGATGAACCTTGAGGACATTATCCTGAGTGAAATTAGCCAGAAACAAAAGGACAAATATGTATTGTCCCACTAAGATGAATTAACATTAATGTGTGAACCTGGAGAATTGAAGTTAAGAACACAGCTTATCATGGTCATTCCCAGAAACTCTGGGCATTTACATGACACCTGCAACTCAGAGTCAGAGCTCTGAAGCTTTGAAAATCAGTAGTACTCCATATAGGAATTGTCCAAAAAGCTGAAAAAATGATCAGACTTGGAGATATGAATGAAGCTGATTAGGACAGGACTGAGGTATATCAGAATACAAGATAAAGAATGTTATCATCTGTGCCAGTTTGAAAGTATCAAAGCCATGTTTTAATCCTGATCCAATCTTAAGGGAGCAGCCATTTCTTTTAATCCCTGTTTAGTACTGTAGGTTGGAAATTTGATTAGACTTTCTCCAGGGAGATGTGGTACACTCAATTATGGGTATTAACTTTGATTAAGTGGAGATGGACTCCACCCATTCCAGGTGGGCTTACTGGAATCCTTTAAAAGAAGAAACATTTTGGAGAGTGAAAACAACAGAAATGCTAAAAAGGACAGAGCCTAGAGAAAGGACAGAAGCCTCAGAGCCGACAGAAACTTCACAGCAGAGCTGCCATAGATGCTGACACATGGAGAACAGAGACAAGGATATCTGCAGATGCTTGGAGCCCAGCAGACACAGCCATGAGATGTTAAGCAGGCCAGAACCTGGAGAAAGCCAAGGGAAGCCAAGAGATAAAAGCCAGCCCCAGAGAAGTAAAATGAGGGGTTGAAAGCACTGGAGCCCAACAGCAACAGACCAATGTACCTTTCCAGCTGACAGAGGTGTTGTGGATACATCAGCCTTCCTTGAATTAAGGTATTTTCCCTGGATGCCTTAGTTTTGACACTCACTTCCTTAGAACTGTACATTTGTAACTTTTAAATAAAATTCCCCTTTATGGCGGGCCGCGGTGGCTCAGCGGGCAAGAGTGCTTGCCTGCCGTGCCGGAGGACCCCGGTTCGATTCCTGGCCCCAGCCCATGTAAAAAACAAACAAACAAACAAAATATAATAAAACAAGAAAATGTTTAAAGATGTTTCCCTTTCTTCCTCCCTTCCTTCCTTCCATCCTTCCTTCCTTCTCTGTCTTTCCTTCCCTTCCTCCCTCTCTCTTAAAAAAAAAAAAATAAAATAAAATAAAATAAAATAAAATAAAATTCCCCTTTACCAAAGTTGTTCCATTTCTAGTATATCACATTCCAGGAGCTAGCAAACCAACATACAGCACATATTTTAAAACTTCAACTTCTGTGTGAGATTAAAGGGAGAGATATTTTTTTTTTTTTAAAGGAAAGACAGAGAGAAGGAAGGAAGGATAGAAGGAAGGAAGGGAGGAAGAAAGGGAAACATCTTTTTTAAACATTTTCTTGTTTTATTGTATTTTGTTTCTCCGTTTTTGTTACATGGGCTGGGGCCGGGAATCGAACCGAGGTCCTCCGGCATAGCAGGCAAGCACTTTGCCCGCTGAGCCACCGCGGCCCGCCCGGGAGAGATATTTATTGGGTGCAAAATTTATATTTTGTGTAGCACATTTCTTAACTTGTATGTTCAGCTTAGCTGAACACCAGAAGAACATGGAATCTTGAATACGGTGTGAGATTTTGTTGGTTTGTCTATGTTAGTGTGATGCCCCAATAAATCTCAGAGTAATGAGGGCAGTGAGTAAAGAAGTATTTGCAAAGTCCCCTTGGGGGAATGGGAAAGAAGGAGGAAATATTCAACCTCCCCAATTGGAGAATTTCTGATATTCTTGCAATTAATGGAGATAACCAAATCAATAGGCTGTAGTCCTCAATCTTGGGGTTTGCTTTATCAAAAGTATTTCTGCAAAGGATAGGCTAAGTCTACTTAAAATTAGCCCTAAGAGTCAATCCCAGAGAACCCCTTTTGCTGCTCAGATGTGGCCTCTCTAAACCAACTCTGCAGTGAACTCACTCCCCTCTCTCCTACATGGGACATGACTCCCAGGGATATAAATCTCCCTGGTAACATGGGATAGTAATCCTGGGATGAGCTGGGACCCAGCATCAAGGGATTGAGAAAGCCTTCTTGACAAAGAGGGGTGTGCATGAATCTGTTCTGAACTCCAGAAAATCCAAGTTATTTAATCCTCATTCAATATTGCTGAGAGAGCAGATCATGATTGTTTCCATGCAGATATGACCAATCCATCTGTGGGTGGTAACTGTTTCTTGTTTGGTTGGTTGGTTGGTTGGGTTTTTTTGTGTGTATGGGGTTTTTTTTGTATGCTGTATGGTGAGGTCACATTTCAGGTCGTAACTTTTGATTAGATGGTTTCCATGGAGATGTGTCTCCACTCATTCAAGATGGGGCTGCTTACTGGAGCCGTTTAAGTGGGAATCTACTTGGAAAAAGGTAGAGAGCCATGGGAGCCCAGCTGGAGACCTCTGGAGATGAAGAAGGAAAACACCCCCGGGGGAGCTTCATGAAACAAGAAGCAGGGAGAGAAAACTAGCAGACTTTGCCATGTACCCTTCCAGGTGAGAGAGAAACCCAAAAGTACACAGGTCTTTCCTGAGTCAAAGTAATATCTTGTTGGTGCCTTAATGGACATTTTCATAGCCTTGCCTTTAATTTGGATATCTTCACAGGCTTAGACCTTAAACTTGCAGCTTAATAAATTCCCCTTTTTAAAAGCCATTCTGTTTCTGCTATACTGCATTCCAGCAGCTTGTAAGCAAGAACAAGGGGGTTAGAAAATGAGACAAAATAGTTTCAGTGGCTGAGAGATTTCAAAGTCAAGAGGTTTTCCCGGAGGTTATTCTTATGCATTATACAGATATCCCTTTTCAGTTTATGGTGCATTGGAGTGGCTAGCAAGAAGTACTTGAAATTGTTGAGCTATGTTCCAGTAGCCTTGATTCTTGAAGATGATTGTATAACAATATAATGTTTACAATGTGACTGTGTAATTGTGAAAACCTTGTGTATGATGTTCCTTTTATCCAGGGTATGGACAGATGAGTAAAAAAATATGGATTAAAAAAATAAATAAGTAAATAACGGGGGGACAAATGGTAAAGTAAATTGGGTAGATGGAGATACTAGTAGTCAATGAGAGAGAGGGGTAAAGTGTATGGCATGTGTGCCAGTTTGAAAGGATTCATGTACCCTAGAAAATCTATGTTTCAATACTAATCAATCTTGTGGGAAAAATGGTTTCTTCTAATCCCTATAGAGTACTATAGGCTGGGCACTTGATTAGGTTATCTCAATGGAGATGTGACTCAATGAACTGTGGGTATTAACTTGATTAGATGGAGACATGTCTCCACTCATTCTACCTGGGTCTTAATTAGTTTACTGGAATCCTACAAAAGAGTAGGCATTTTGGAGAGTTCCTTTTGAGAATGAGGAGAGAGCCACAGAACATGACAGAAGGACAAGAAAATGACAGAGTCCACGAGCCAGCAACCTTTGGAGATGAAGAAGGAAAACACCTCCCAGGGAGCTTCATGAAGTAAGATGGCCAGAAAGAAAGCTAGCAGATGCTACCTGTTCGCTATATGCCCTTCCAGCTGAAAGAGAAACACTAAACATCATCAGCCTTTTTGAACCAAGGTATCTTTCCCTGGATGCCTTCGATTGGACATTTCTATAGACTTGTTTTAATCTGGACAATTTCACAGCCTTAGAACTATAAACTAGCAACTTATTAAATTCCCCTTTATAAAGCTGTTCTATTTCTAGTATACCACATTCCAGCAGCTAACAAGTAACCATATGTATGAGCTTTCTCTTTTTTTTTCTTTTTATTTATTTTTCTGGAGTGATGCAAATGTTCTAAAAAATTATCATGGTGATAAATACACAATTACATGATGATGTTTTGAACCACTGATTGTACATCACGTATGGAATGTATGTGTGTGAAGATTTCTCAATAAAAACATTAAAAAAACCAGATTAGGTCTTGTTAAAATTTTTTAAAACACACTGAACACTCATTTTCTGCAAAGCATTGTACTGTTATATTTAAGCTTCTTTTCTATTCTCACATATTTAGTATCAAGCTATGTACATAAAAGGCATTTAATATACTTCATGGCTGTGAAATAAACCTAGGAAGGACAAACAAGAAATAACTCAGAAAGTGCATCTACAGAAGCCTCTGAAGACATGCAAAGTACACAATAAATGTTGTGCATTGATCAAGTCTGATTACAGGGAAAAAAAACTTTTAGACAATATCTAGAAGCATTACTTTTTTCCCTCCTCAGAACCCTCAAAGACATTTTCGTGAGTTCTCAAACACAATCAGTAATGACTGCCAGATGATAGAAAGGGAAAAGAAAGATTTTGACCCTTTCTTATCTAAGTACACTTCATTGTATTCACCTTTCTTCACAGAAGCATGTCGTAAATATTACTAGAAATTATAATTTCCTCTAGAAGGTTATCTGCAGTGATCACAATTTAGTCAGTCTAAAACAACAAAAACATACAACAAATTTCCAAAGAAATCTACTTCAGGAGGAAAAAACTAAAACTGATCTTAGGAACCAGAAGTTTTCAAACTGTAAGAGACTTTATATTCTTATAAAAAATTACCTAGAAACTTTGATCGATAAGAACAAAAGCATTACTTATTTGACTTCAACTGAAAAATAAGGGTAGTAGTCTTTTATAACCCAAAACAATGCCTATTTCCTTTCATAAAGAAATAACACAAGTGCTTGGACAATAAAATCAGTTTGAACAATATTTGTATTTGGACATGCAAAATTTGTTACAATGTATTATATGCATTACATACATAATGTATACATGAAAGATGGAAAACCTAATTTGCTTGTGTGAAACTGTTATATACCCTAGAAAGGCCATGTTCTTCTAATCCAATCTTGTGGGTGCAGACCTATGGTAGGAGGAACCTTTTGATTAGACTGTTTCCATAGAGATGTGACCCACCCAATTCAAGGTGGGTGTTGATCCTTTTACTGGAATCCTATATGAACAGAATAGAAGTCAAAAAACAGATCGAGAGCTCAGGGCTGACCTTTGAAGAAACAAACCGCTAAAAAGATGAAATCCAGAGTTTACTCCAGAGAAGCTAAAAGAGGACCCACAGATGCTTAGAAAGGGAAATTATCCCAGTACAGGCCAGAAAGACCTGTAGGAACTAAGAGAGCCATTCTGAAAAACAGCCAGGAGAGAAAGGCCAGCAGAGATTACCATGTGCCTTCCTATGTGACAGAGAAACCCTGATGCCATCGGCTTTTGAGTGAAGGTATCCTCATATTGATGCCCTAATTTGGATATCTTCACATACTTAGAACTGTAAATCTGTAACCTAATAAATCACCTTTGTAAAAGCCAATCCATCATTCTGGCTGATTTAGCAAATTGAAACATCTAACAATTAAAAAAAAATCTTATCTAAATAAATTGTGTGTATATATCTCATTATAAAACAGATTTGAAGCACATCTATAAATGCAGAGTTGCATATATATAAGCAAAAATAAAATTACTAAAAGCAGAAACTTTCATTTTTTGATTATAAGTTATGATTTACTGGTTGGCCAGTAAATCTTTGCAACTTTGTCAACACAGCATTATCATTAAACTTATTTTACAGATGACAAACTGAGGATTAACAAGGTTAAGCAATTTGTTCAAGCATTATACCTAGCAAAATTCCAAAATGAAATCAATAAAATCTGTCTGCCATTTTAAGTGAAAGGGCCCAAAGTAATGCCAATTTTAAGACATATTTTTAGCACTTACAAGCTTTAACAGAGATTATATAAGGTGCATTAACTCAGGGATCAGGAAAATTTTTCTGCAAAGGGCCACACAATACATATTTTAGGCACTGTAGACCAAACAATCTGTCACAACTATTCAACTCAGCTGCTGTGGTGCAAAAGCAGACAGAGAACATGTAAATGGATAAATATGCCTTTATCTTTCTTTTATTTTGATTTTCTTATACATAATAAAACCTGATATATCCTGAAATTTGAATTTCGTATAATCTTCATGTGTAAAAAACATTCTTTTGATTTTGGCAAGTATTTAAAAATGTAAAAATCATTCCTAACCCATGGGCCACACTAAAATAGGAACTGGGTTAGATTTGGTCACTGGGTCACAGTTTGATGATTCCTGCTTTAACTGAAAAGTTAAACATTAAAAAAATATTAATACAATACAAATACACTATTATTTAAGCACAAATAATATTTTTACCTAACGACTTTCAAATAATCATTTCATGTATCATTTCTATAATTTACACATATTGTTATACATTCTGTAATTTATACATATATACAGTACCTTTTCTATGGTATCACTTTTAATTTGCTCATCTTAAGTTACTTCATCTCACCATTGCAGATAACCTAAAAGAAAAATGTTAACATAAAAAAGTTAAACACTTATGCAATTGCTTTCAATACATTAAATGTCATAGAAGCCATGCAACTAGTGAATATAATTAATGATAATGAACTCTACACTTAATAATTCTTAAAATGGCAAATTTTGTTATACATATATATATTTTTTTGCATGGGCAGGCACTGGGAATTGAACCCAGGTCTCTGGCATGGCAGGTGAGAACCCTGCCACTGAGCCACTGTGGTCTGCCCTGTTATGTATACATTTTGTTGCAACTTTAAAAAAAAAAGCCATACAACTGAAAGTTCTTGATTATAGGAAACACAAAATAATCCTGGAAACCAAAAGAGAACATTTCAATTGCATGTGCTTCTGGCAGAACACTTAAATATGTAATGTGTAACTAAAATCAGCAAGTGAAATGTTATCAAAATCCTAGAGTTACAAAAATGCAGATAACTAACATAACAGTTTACAATATAGTGTGAAGATGTCTTTTGAGACAATTCAAACTATCCTTCTTTTCTCTGGTAGCATACTTTTAAAATACTAAACCCACTAAAGCATCCTATGACCTGATTAGTGTACTTACTGCCCTCCATTCAAATAGTAGTCTAATACTTGAAAGTATGTATGACTATTATATAGGAGAACATTTTTAAATGCATAATAAATTGTTTGACAGAGTAAAAAGCTCATATAAAATTTTCTTATTTAATGCACTTAATGTACATTTTCAATCAAACAAGTTTCATCTTTAAAAAGTTCACATTTGACAGAACATCTACACAGAGGATCAATAAAGAAATAGAGAACCTGAATATTACTATAAATGAACTTGACTTAACAGACATTTATAGGACATTACATCCCACAACAGCAGGATACAACTTTTTTTCAAGTGCTCATGGATCATTCTCAAAGATAGACCATATGCTGGGTCACAAAGAAAGTCTTAACAAATTTAAAAACATTGAAATCATACACAACACTTTCTCGGATCATAAAGGAATGAAGTTGGAAATCAATAATAGGCGGAGTGCCAGAAAATTCATAAATACATGGAGGCTCAACAACACACTCTTAAACAACAAGTGGGTCAAAGAAGAAATTGCAAGAGAAATTAGTAAATACCTAGAGGCAAATGAAAATGAAGACACAACATATCAAAACTTATGGGACGCAGCAAAGGCAGTGTTAAGAGGGAAATTTATTGCCCTAAATGCCTTTATCAGAAAAGAAGAAAAGGCAAAAATGCAGGAACTAACTGTCCACTTGGAAGAACTGGAGAAAGAACAGCAAACTAATCCCAAAGCAAGCAAAAGGAAAGAAATAACAAAGATTAGAGCAGAAATAAATGAAATTGAAAACATGAAAACAATAGAGAAAATCAATAAGACCAGAAGTTGGTTCTATGAGAAAATCAACAAGATTGATGGGCCCTTAGCAAGACTGACAAAAAGAAGAAGAGAGAGGATGCAAATAAATAAGATTAGAAATGAAAGAGGAGACATAACTACTGACCTCACAGAAATAAAGGAGGTAATAACAGGATACTATGAACAACTTTACGCTAATAAATACAACAATTTAGAGGAAATGGACAGGTTCCTGGAAAGACATGAACAACCAACTTTGACTCAAGAAGAAATAGATGACCTCAACAAACCAATCACAAGTAAAGAAATTGAATTAGTCATTCAAAAGCTTCCTAAAAAGAAAAGTCCAGGACCAGATGGCTTCACATGTGAATTCTACCAAACATTCCAGAAAGAATTAGTACCTATTCTCCTCAAACTCTTCAAAATAATCGAAGTGGAGGGAAAACTACCTAATTCATTCTATGAAGCCAACATCACCCTCATACCAAAACCAGGCAAAGATATTACAAAAAAAGAAAACTACAGACCAATCTCTCTAATGAATACAGATGCAAAAATCCTCAATAAAATTCTAGCAAATCGTATCCAACAACACATTAAAAGAATTATACATCATGATCAAGTAGGATTCATCCCAGGTATGCAAGGATGGTTCAACATAAGAAAATCAATTAATGTAATACACCATATCAACAAATCAAAGCAGAAAAATCACATGATCATCTCAATTGATGCAGAGAAGGCATTTGACAAGATTCAACATCCTTTCCTGCTGAAAACACTTCAAAAGATAGGAATACAAGGGAACTTCCTTAAAATGATAGAGGGAATATATGAAAAACCCACAGCTAATATCATCCTCAATGAGGAAAAATTGAAAACTTTCCCCCTAAGATCAGGAACAAGACAAGGATGTCCACTGTCACCACTATTATTCAACATTGTGTTGGAAGTTCTAGCCAGAGCAATTAGGCAAGAAAAAGAAATACAAGGCATCAAAATTGGAAAGGAAGAAGTAAAACTATCACTGTTTGCAGACGATATGATACTATATGTAGAAAACCCAGAAAAATCCACAACAAAATTACTAGAGCTAATAAATGAGTACAGCAAAGTAGCAGGCTACAAGATCAACATTCAAAAATCTGTAGCTTTTCTATACACTAGTAATGAACAAGCTGAGGCGGAAATCAAGAAACGAATCCCATTTACAATCGCAACTAAAAGAATAAAATACCTAGGAATAAATTTAACCAAAGAGACAAAAAACCTATATAAAGAAAACTACAAAAAACTGCTAAAAGAAATCACAGAAGACCTAAATAGATGGAAGGGCATACCGTGTTCATGGATTGGAAGACTAAATATAGTTAAGATGTCATGTCAATCCTACCTAAATTGATTTACAGATTCAATGCAATACCAATCAAAATCCCAACAACTTATTTTTCAGAAATAGAAAAACCAATAAGCAAATTTATCTGGAAGGGCAGGGTACCCCGAATTGCTAAAAGCATCTTGAGGAAAAAAAACGAAGCTGGAGGTCTCGCGCTGCCTGACTTTAAGGCATATTATGAAGCCACAGTGGTCAAAACAGCATGGTATTGGCATAAAGATAGATATATCGACCAATGGAATCGAATAGAGTGCTCAGATATAGACCCTCTCATCTATGGACATCTGATCTTTGATAAGGCAGTCAAGCCAACTCACCTGGGACAGAACAGTCTCTTCAATAAATGGTGCCTAGAGAACTGGATATCCATATGCAAAAGAATGAAAGAAGACCCATCTCTCACACCCTATACAAAAGTTAACTCAAAATGGATCAAAGATCTAAACATTAGGTCTAAGACCATAAAACAGTTAGAGGAAAATGTTGGGAGATATCTTATGGATCTTACAACTGGAGGTGGTTTTATGGACCTTAAACCTAAAGCAAGAACACTGAAGAAGGAAATAAATAAATGGGACTCCTCAAAATTAAACACTTTTGTGCATCAGAGAACTTCATCAAGAAAGTAGAAAGACAGCCTACACAATGGGAGACAATATTTGGAAATGACATATCAGATAAAGGTCTAGTATCCAGAATTTATAAAGAGATTGTTCAACTCAACAACAAAAAGACAGCCAACCCAATTACAAAATGGGAAAAAGACTTAAACAGACACCTACCAAAAGAAGAAATACGGATGGCCAAGAGGCACATGAAGAGATGCTCAATGTCCCTGGCCATTAGAGAAATGCAAATCAAAACCACAATGAGATATCATATCACACCCACCAGAATGGCCATTATTAACAAAACAGAAAATGACAAGTGCTGGAGAGGATGCGGAGAAAGAGGCACACTTATCCACTGTTGGTGGGAATGTCAAACGGTGCAACCACTGTGGAAGGCAGTTTGGCGGTTCCTCAAAAAGCTGAATATAGAATTGCCATACGACCCAGCAATACCATTGCCAGGTATCTACTCAAAGGACTTAAGGGCAAAGACACAAACAGACATTTGCACACCAATGTTTATAGCAGCGTTATTTACAATTGCAAAGAGATGGAAACAGCCAAAATCTCCATCAACAGAAGAGTGGCTAAACAAACTGTGGTATATACATATGATGGAATATTATGCAGCTTTAAGACAAGATAAACTTATGAACCATGTAATAACATGGATGGACCTAGAGAATATTATGCTGAGTGAGTCTAGCCAAAAACTAAAGGACAAATACTGTATGGTCCCACTGATGTGAACGACATTCGAGAATAAACTTGGAATATGTCATTGGTAACAGAGTCAGCAGGAGTTAGAAACAGGGTAAGACAATGGGTAATTGAAGCTGAAGGGATACAGACTGTCCAACAGGACTAGATACAAAAACTCAAAAATGGACAGCACAATAATACCTAATTGTAAAGTAATCATGTTAAAATACTGAATGAAGCTGCATCTGAGCTATAGGGGTTTTTTTTTGTTTTTGTTTGCTTGTTGGTTTGTTTGTTGTTGTTGTTTTTTACTATTACTACTACTTTTATTTCTTTTCTTTATATTAACATTTTATATTTTTTTCTGTTGTCTTGCTAGTTCCTATAAACTGATGCAAATGTACTAAGAAACAATGATCATGCATCTATGTGATGATGTTAAGAATTACTGAGTGCATATGTAGAATGGTATGATTTCTAAATGTTGTGTTAATTTCTTTTTTTTTTTCTTTTCTTTCCATTAATAAAAAAAAAAGTTCACATTCTACATTTTAAAATAATCTTAAATCTTAATTCACAAAATGTTTATAATTTTTCAGATTAATTTTGCAACTATTAAACAAAAACACCTTTGAATATCTTTTAATTTTATATATCAATGATTACTGAAGGAGAATTTTATGGCATCACTAAAAGTGAAAAATTACTGCCAATCCAACAAACTAATCAAAAAACCATACAATATTTAGTAATAGTATATTTAAAGGACAAAAGAGGTGCAAAAGAGCAGACTTCAAATTCTTATACTTAACAGAATTAGAAGATACAGATGTTCTGGGTTTTTTCTTCAAATACAAAGACCTTTTACTTCAACAAAATACACCCATGATCCTTTTTCATTTTTCCTATCACCTCAATTTTTTAAAAAGTAAACATATTCAGATTTCTGTGTAAAATGCACATGAACTGTTTTTACAGTTTTAAATGAGAAATTTTAAATGTTACTATTCTTTTTTCACCTGAATTTTTTAAAAAAATTACTTCAAAGCCAAAATTAAGTCCCAATTTCCAAAGTAATTTAGAATCATTATATATCCAAAGGGGGAAAAGTCCTATGTGCTTTCAAAAGTATTGCTGCCAGCAAGTCATTTTACTGGTGTGATGATTTCTAAAGCTACATTAACAGCATATCTCATGAATCTTTCATTGTAAACTTTTACAGTTGACAGACTTGGAAATATTAACATTCAGTACTTATATCATAGGAAACCTTATTTCAGGATATAAGAAATAATTCAAACATCCAGCTCACTCAGGATAACACAGGGATTTCTCTCCTCTTCTTCCCAGAACTGATTTAAAGTAGATAGTAAAGAAGGAATATTATGTTTAGCTTCATAGTGGCAAAAAACAAATCTAAGGAGGGGAGGAGGAGATTATAAGAAACTTCATTAAAAGTAAGGAGAAGGGGAGCCACTCAGCACAGAAGAAACCCAGGAAGGTCAGGACTCAGAAACGTGAAAAGCATGCAGGAAGAGACTGAGAAACAGAGCCAACACATTTTATAATTCCAAATAACTTCCTATGGCCTCAATACATCTATACCCCATCACTGTGGAAAATGCTCAAACAGACAAACATCTCACCTAGGGAAAATATTCAGAGAACTCCCCACTAAATAAACTGACAAACCCAAATGAATCTGCTTTCTGGGATTTAAAGTCCTTTAGAAAAAAAGTCAGTTCTCAATCCCATCATCTTGAGACTAAGCCACTTTCTCCCATGTATAGCCTCAGAGTCCACTTTTTGCTGACTTTTTTATTGCTAAAGTCTAAGGCCAGAGCTCCACAGAGTAAAGGGAAAATCTTCTCCCTGCTGTGACAGTTTGTGCTCACTACAGTACAGGGTGTAACAGAAAGAGCAAGCACCTAGTAGTAGAAGTGCTGGATTTCATCAAGTTCAAGGTACTGCCAGGCAAGTGTGGCAAATTAAAGAAGGAGCAAAAAAGTTAACAGTATATATGAGCTGATCATGGAATATAAGAATAATGTACTCATTCCTCTTCACTGGATCATTTTCATCATCATATAATCATGCTGTTATTTCCTATCTCTTAGAAGAAGAAAAAAAATTCTTGCTCCACCTCCCCAATATAGCTACTGCCTCATTTCTCTCCTTAAAGAGTTGTTAATACTCACTGTCAAGAATTCCTCTCTTCTGAGCAGAGAATAAACAAATATTTGCATAGTCCCCTTGGGGGGCTGACGAGAAAGGAGGAGATATTCAACTTCCCCATCTGGGGATTTTCTGATATTCTCACAAGCAGTGAGAAATATATCCACAATCTGATCACTTCACCACACCTACTACTATCACTTGGTCCAAGTCATTGTTGTCACTAGTCTCCCCCTGGGCTGGTTATAATCTGTTCTGTACCCCAGAAAAGCCATTTTCTATTAATTCTAATCTTACTGTGTGGGGGCAGACCTACTGTTTGGGTAGAACATTTTGATTCGGTTGTTTCCATGGTGATGGGGTCTACTCAATTGTGGGTGTGACCTTTTGATTAGATTATTTCCATGGAGGTTTGGATACACCTATTTAAGCTGGGTCTTAATTTACTAGAGTACTTAAAAGAGCCGGCACAGGGAAATATTTGAGTAAAAACTCAGACACAAATACTTGGAGATGCATGGAATGTCAACAGAGATGCTTAGAGTGCCAACAGAGATGCTTGGAGAGATGTTAGAAACCACAACCCAGCAAGGTTTGCCCTGCACCTTTCCATGAGATGCTAAGCAAGCCAGAACCTGGATAAAGCTGATACAGAGTAGCTAAGTGAGGGCCCACAGATGCTCAGAGAGGAAGCCACTAGAATCAGAAACAAAGAAACAAACCAGAGCAAGAACCTCAGGTGCCAGCCATAGGCCTTCCCAGCTGACAAGAAATCTCAGATGCCATTTGGCCATTCTTTGGAATCAAAATATCTTTCCTGAGTATTTGCAAAGTCCCCTTCAGGAAATGGTGACAACCAGGGAAAATTCAACCTCCCTAAGGTGAATTCTTGATATTTTCCCAAGCAGTGGGGACAACCAAAGCTATAGGTTGAGCCACCAGTCTTGGGGTTTGTTCATATGAAACTTAACCCCATGATAGGTCAAGCCTACCTAAAATTAGGCCTAACAGTCACCCCCAAGACAACCTCTTCTGCTACTCAGATGTGGCCCCTCTCTCCAGCCAATGCAACAAGAAAACTCACCACCCTCCCCCTGTCTACATGGGACTTGACTCCCAGGGGTGTGGACCTTCCTGGCAATGTGGGACAGAAATCCTAGAATGAGATGAGACTCAGCATCAAGGGATTGAGAAAACCTTCTCCACCAAAAGGGGGAAGAGTGAAATGAGACAGAGTGTCAATGGCTGAGAGATTCCAAACAGAGTCAGATGGTTATCCTGGAGGTTATTCGTATGCATTAAGTAGATAACACCTTGTTATTTCAGATGTAATGGAGAGGTTGGGAACTGCCTGAAAATGTAGAGCTGTGTTCCAGTAGCCATGTTTCTTGATGATGATTGCATAATGATACAGCTTTCACAATGTGACTGTGTGACTGTGAAAACCTTGTCTGATGCTCCTTTATTTACCTTGTCAGTAGATGAGTAGACAATATAGAATAAAAATAAATAATAGGGGGAACAAATGTTAAAATAAATTTAGTTTGAAATGCTAGTGATCAATGAAAGGGGGGAAGGGGTATGGTATATATAATTTTTTTCTGTTTTTGTTTTATTTCTTTTTCTGTTGTCTTTTTAATTTTTCTGAATTGATACAATATGTTCTAAGAAATGATCATGATGATGAATGTGCAACTATGTGATGATATTGTGAATTACTGATTATAAATGTAGAACAGAGTGATCATGAATTAAGAATGTTTCTTTCTTGTCATATATTTTTAATTTAAAAATAATAAAAAAATTTTTTAAATATCTTTCTTGGATGCCTTAGTTGCAACATTTTTATGGTCTTAGAACTTCCAGTTTGCTAGCTTCCAGAATACAATACACCATAAACGAAATGGCTTTTAAAAGGGGGAACTTAATCAGATGCTAGTTTACAGTTCCAAGGCCGAGAAAATGTCCCAATTAAAACAAGTCTATAGAAATGTACAGTCTAAGGCATCCAGGGAAAGATACCTTGGTTCAAGAAGGCTGATGAAATTCACGGTTTCTCTCTCAAGTGAGAAGGTACATGGTGAACACTGTCAGAGTTTCTCTCTTATCTAGAAAGGCACATGTTGAACACGGTGCTCGTTCCTCTCTCATCTGGAAGGGCAAATGGCAAACACGGCATCATCTGCTAGCTTCTTCTCCTGGCTTCTTGTTTCATGAAGACATTTTCTATCTTCATCTCCAAAGGTTGCTGGCTGGTGGACTCTGCTTCTCATGGCTATGTCGTTCTGCTCTGCTCTCTCTGAATCTCCCACTCTCTAAAATGTTTCCTCTTCTGTAGGACTTCAGAAACTAATCAAAACTCACCCAAATGGGTGGAGACATGCCTCTACCTAATCCACTCTAACAACCACTCTTCATTAAATCACATCTCCAGGGAGATGATCTCATTACATTCCAAACACATAATACTGAATAGGGATTAGAAGAAGAGGCTGCCTTTACAAAATAGGATTAGGATTAAAACATGGCTTTTCTAGGGTACATATATTATTTCAAACCAGCACAGAATAAACTTGTGACTTAATTAATCCCCTTTATTAAACCCAATCCATTTCTGGAATATTGCATTCCAGCAGCTTGAACAAACCAAAACAGATTTAAACATATTTTGGTACCAGAGAAGTGGGATGCTGTGATTTGCAAAAACCAAACTTGTTGGAAAGGCTTTTGAAATGGATAAGGGGAAAAATCTAGAAGAGTTCTGAGGAGCTTGACAAAGAAGGCCTAGAATGCTTTTAAGAGACTGTTGATAGAAATATGGACATTAAAGATACTTCAGATGAGGGCTTAGAAATGAGCAATGCATCATTGCAAACTGGAAGAAAGGCAATCCTTGTTTTAAACTTGCAGAGAATTTGGAAAAATTGAGTCCTGGTGCTAGATGGAAGGGAGAATTTGAAAGCAACCAGCTAGGGTATCTAGTTGAGGAAATCTTCAAACTAAATATGGAAATGCAGCTTGGCTTCTTCTTGTAGCTTAGATTAAAATCCAACAGAAAAGAGATAAGTTGAGAACTGAAATCTTGGGTACAAACTAGCCAGAAATTGATGGTCTGAAAAGTTCTGAGTTTTCAGAAACAGGGACCCCAGCAGCAGTAGCAATTGCACACATGAGGATTGAACCAAACATGGAACCAGTTAGCCATGTCAGGACAAACCAGGATTGGAGATGGGAGTTATCCATAAAAGATCTGTGTTAAGTCCTATTGTCTGATGGCTTTAAACCCTGTATAGTGCATTCTAAACCAAGATATTTTTTGTGAGATCTGTATAAATGGAACCACTGCCAATCTGGACTAAAAGAGACAAACTGAAGGAAAAAAAAATGTTCACAGTAAAACCATGGAGCTAAGGTCTGAAGCCAAGAAATCTCGGACCAGGAGAAAGGACCTGCACATCCACATGGAAAGGGTGAGTTTACCCTGGAGGCAGGGGACAGGCAGAAGAGTTTCATCTCCTTGAGCCTCAGAGAAAGTAGAGCACATTCCCAGAGCACTGGGCAGAGCCTCACTGCCACTCCAGTGATCTGAGATGGTTGAGCATGTGCCTCAGAGACAGAAGAGAGTCAGAGTGCTGCACCAATACTTGGGGGGGGGTGCTGAAAAAAGGTGGTCTCCCCAATGTTCCCCTAGATTGCAAGCATCATTCCCCCATGGGAGAGAACAGGGCCACTGCAGAAACCCTTGTAAAGAGTAGGACTGCTCCTCTTCCAAGCCCTGAGGATGATAAAGGGCCCACAGACTGAAATCTAAGGGAGTCTGCCCTGCAGTTTTTTGGAAATGTTTGGCTCCAATGACCTGTTTTCCTTCCAATTTCTCCCTATGGCAATGGGAATGTTCATCCTATGATTGTCCTTCCATTGTGTACTGGAAGCAGACAACTTGTTCTAAGCTTCACAGGTCCACAGCCAGAAGAGAATTTTGCCTTAGGACATATCATGCCTGTGGCTTATTTTGATGAGATTCTGTACTATTTCTGACTTTCTATTATTACTGAAATAGTTGAAGGCTTTTGTGATATTGCGATACAATAAATATATTTTGTATATGAAAAGAACATGCCCTTTGGGGGTTCAGAGGGTGTAATGTGCTGGTTTGAAACTGAGGGTGTAATGTACTGGTTTTCTGTTCTGTTAAAAAAAAAACAGGAAAGTCATGCTCTTTTACTCCTAATCCAATCTTGTGGGGTAGACCTACCTTCAGAGGTAGAACCATGGAGACTAGAGGCTGAAGTCAAAAAGCCTTAGGCCAGGAGATTGGGCCCACCCAAGTACTTGGAAAGGGTGAGTTTGCCCTGCAGGGAAAGGGTGGGCCTTCCACCTCATTGCAGTGGAAGAGCTGTGTCACCTCAGGCCTTGAAGGAGGTGGAACACATTCCTTGGGGATTGGGTAGAGCCTGGCTGCCACCTCACGGAGAGGCTGAGCGTGTGCCCCAGAGATGGCAGAGAGCAGGTACAACCCCAATACTTGGAGAGGGTGGATCCAAGAAAAAAGTGGGTCTCCCCAGTGTCCCCCAAGGAGAGAGGCAGGTGGCTATACAGACCCTTAGAAAGGGTGGGACTGCCTCTTTCTAAAGCCCTGAAGATAAATGACTCTCAGACTTTGAAATCTAATTGACTTTATCCTGCAGGTTTCCAAAACCGCTTGGGTCCAGTTCCTTCCAATTTCTCCCTATGGAAATATTAATAGGTATCCTTTGACTGTCTCTCCTTTGTATGTTGACAGGAACTGACTTATTCTGACTTTTACAGACCTAGAGCTATAAGAGAATGCTGCCTTAGAACAGACCATGCCTGTAGCTGACTTTGATGAGATTTTGCACCATGTCTGACTTTGTGTTGCATTAGTATTCAGTACTGAGATGTTTTAAGGCTTTCTGATATTGTGATGGAATGAATGTATTTTGTATATGGGAAAAACACATCATTTTTAGGGGCCAGAGAATGGAATATGCTGGTTTGAAAGGATTATGTACCCTAGAAAAGCCATGCTTTAATCCTGAAATATCTTGTAGAGGAAGTTATTTCTTTTAATACCTATACAGTACTATAGGTTGGAAACTTGATTAGATTATCTCCCACTGAGATGGGGCACATCCAACTGTGGGTATTAACCTTTGATTAAGGGAGATGTGACTCTACCCATTCCAATTGGGTCTTAATTAATTTACTGGAATCCTTTAAAGAGGAAACATTTTGGGAGATCCATGAGAACCACAAGAGGCCATGGCACCATGTTCACCATGTGCCTTTCCAGTTGAGAGAGAAACCCTGAACTTCATCAGCCTTCTTGAGTGAAGGTACTTTAATTTGGACATTTTTATAGACTTGCTTTAATTGGAATATTTTCACAGCCTTAGAACTGTAAATTTGCAACTTAATAAATGCCCCTTTTTAAAAGCCATTCTGTTTCT
The DNA here is from genome assembly GCF_023851605.1 of Tamandua tetradactyla. Taxonomy (NCBI): domain Eukaryota; kingdom Metazoa; phylum Chordata; class Mammalia; order Pilosa; family Myrmecophagidae; genus Tamandua; species Tamandua tetradactyla. Next base: position 403,402 of record NC_135354.1, on the reverse strand, counting down.
GGGATATCACATCCCAGCAGCTAGCAAATTAGAACAAACATATATACAAAAAAAGCAATACATTTCAAAGCAAAGCACAACAATTAATTGAAGAACAGATTTCAGAGTTTCGTATGAGTTACAATTTCACAATTTTATGTTTTACTACTAGCTGTTCCAAGACACTGGAGACTAAAAGAAGTATCAATATAATAACTCAGTAATCATATTCATTTGCTAAACCCTGTCTTCTCTGTGGAATTAACTGCACAATCTCCTTTGATCTTTCTCCCAGTCTTTAGGGTTATTTGGGCTATGCTCATTTCAACTTTCTCATGTTGGAAGTCATGTCAATAATATGGGGTTTAGAGGATGGAACTAATTGATGTTCTGGAGAGGCTGGCCTCTCAGTGTTTCAGGATCTATCTGGCCTAGGAAGCCATCTGAAAGTTGTAGGTTTCTTGAAAGTAACTAGATTCCTAGTGCATGGAATCTTCGTAGAATCTGGTTGAGAACATTTGATTAGATTATTTCTGCAGAGGTTTGGCTCTGTACATTTCAGGTGGGTCTTAATGAACTTAATGAACACCTCATGATAAAAGGAGCTAAGAAAGTTCTCTTGGGGGCAATGGGAACCATTGTTGTCCATTCAGGTTTGTCAATACTACCAACAACTATAGATATCAACACTGAGCCTAATTCTTCTATATCTGCTGCCACTAATAACCTTCTTCCAGCTAAGCCAGTTTCCATAAAACCGGTAGTAACCCATACATTTCTTCAAACCCATGGGCCACCTCCTGCCTCAAGTTAAACAAAATACCATATTAGTAATACCACCAAAGAAAAAGAGCAATCTACCTATCAAGTCTTACTTAAGGAATGCCAAAGGATAATTAATGTGCACTCAATATTATACTCAAGCTGCCCATAATTGGTGCATGTAAATCAAGACTGTGATCATATAGAGTGAATACTAAAAAGCCTTTAGGATTACAGAGATGAAATTATAGCTCTTATTGATTGGTAGGATAACAAACATAAACCCTTCCAATAATACCTGCCTTTACAAATAAAGGTCTCTTTCCCTATCAATTACAATGATGCCCTCCCTTCTCCAATACAAACTTCACTTACTACAGGAGAAAGGAACTGCACCAAATGGTCAATGATACATTGCCATAGATGTTCTCTTTACCTACTATTCTAGTCTGCTAGCTGCCAGAATGTGATATACCAGAAACAGAATGGCTTTTTAAAAAAAGGCAATTTAATAAGTTGCTAGTTGACAGTTCTAACGGTGAGAAAATGTCCCAATTAAAGCAGTCTATAAAAATGTCCACTCTAAGGCATCAGGGAAAGATACCTTGGTTCAAGAAGACCGATGAAGTTCAGGGTTTCTCTCTCAACTGGAAAGGCACATAGCAAACATGGCGACATCTCCTTGCTTTCACTCCAGGCTTATGTCATGAAGCTCTCCTGGGGGCGGATTTCTTCTTTATCTCCAAAGGTCTCTGGTGGTGTGGGCTGTTTGTTTCATGGTTCTCTTGTCATTCTCAAAAAGAGACTCTCTCCAAAATGCTTTCTCTTTTAAAGGATTCCAGTAAACTAATCAAGACCCTCATGGAATGGGTAGAGTCACATCTTCCTCTGTTCAAAAGTTCACACCCACCATTGGGTGAGTCAAACCTCTGTGGAGACAATCTAATCAAGTTTCTGACATACAGTACTGACTAGGGATTAAAAGAAACAGTTTTTCTCACAAGACTGATTAGGATTAAAACACGGCTTTCCTAGGATACATAAATCCTTTCAAACCGGGACACCCACTAAACAATGTTTTCAGGAATTGTCACACATACAACATGATAACACCAGCACTAAAACATGCCGAAAGACTCAGGACCTACAACCAGCTTGGGAATTCTTCCCTGATATGTCAAAAATTTCATTTTTCCCAGTATCAATCACAGACTTCACAAAACACTCAAGAGAAATGGCTCTGAAACAATTAAAATACTGCCAGCCCACAATTAATAATCATAGCTCTTGGATGGTCCAACAAAGGCAATTCTTATGAAATGCAAATTAAAAGGGAAACTTAACTTCACTTTCCATAGATGAATCACCTCCCAATCTGATACCAACATACTTACCATTACAACAAAATCTGCCAAGTTTACCCAGAAGTAAACTAAGTAAGTTTGAAGTTCCCAAGTTCTGGCTAGACCTTAGGAAATATTTGAAGGGGATTGCCCTCCTTCAAGGGTTTCCTTAAAAAACACTTATACACCTTACAGAAGATAGAAGCAATAATGAGAAACCTAATAGCAAAATTAACCTGGGAAGAAATATATTGGTTTTATCATACCGCCCTCTCCCAGGGCCACCCAAAGTCCATCAAGGCTAGATAGTCACCTCAGGAAAAAAATTCCCCAAGAATAAAGATGATGGAATAAATATTGCCTAGGGTAGGTCAAGGGGAAGACTGATTGGGGAAGTCATTTGATTCCCAAACAGGACCACCTTATAGGCCCAATTGGCTCCCAGTGCTCCTTGCATATTCTGTGTTCCTATGAAAGTAAGTTTGTGTGGCATAGTGCAATTCCAGGTGGTGTTAGTTGGGCCATATAATGTTAGAAATCCAAGTTGTCCAGTTCCATTTTGTGTTATTTGTGGTAAGCACTTTTACAAAAGCAACAATGGTTCAAACAACATTCAAAAGATATAAGTACAAATTACAGTCATTTGACAAATAAAGGCGATGTTTTAAATGACTACTAGAATCTCAAAATAAACAGAATAAAACCCTTCCACTAAAAAATGAAATACAAGGCAGTGTGATGGTGGTTCAGTGGCAGAATTCTTGCCTACCATGCCACAGATACAGGTACGATTTCCAGTGCCTGTATTCACACACACACACACACAAAAGGAATAGAGTGTAGAAACTCAGGCAGCAAGTTACTTAGTAGCAGAACTTACTGCTCAGAAAATAGAGTCACACCATTGATGAGACTCTAATAAAGCCAATGTGAAATTACACAGAATAAAATGTTTACACAATATGTAGTAGGAGAAATTGAAAGAGATTCTACAGTACAATACCAGTAAGATGAGTCAACATATTGACATCACTTGATGCTAAAGACCTATGAGTAAAGGAAAAAAACAATAGTTTTTCTGTCTAGACTGATGCATCAACAGACCTCACCAACATTATTCTATAATATTTAAAAATTTTTTAAAATGATGGTAAAGTCAATAAAACTTTTTCTGCTGACCTAAGCAAGCAAAGGACAGGATATTTAATGTATGTTTTCCTATCTGGAAACAAAAAAGGTCTATCTTGTAGGAATCACATTGGCATTTGGTGCTAAGAGTGACCCATGGTTCCATTTGAATGGTGCTCTTGTTTAAAACAAAACAAAACAAACAAACAAACAAAAAAATCTGACTTCACAATGGCCTGTTTTCTTCACAGAAAAGTACCCAAAGCTTGGAGAGATGAAATGAAAAAAAAAAGTTTTGTTTAAAGCTACAAAAAAAAGAAAACAATAAATTTTATTTAACTAAGATCTGGTACACTAAAATTTGTTTAAAGAACTGTGTAAAAACCTGAACAAAGAGCCAAAAAATCTCCTGTGACATAGAGAAAATCAGTGCTTGGCAGAGGAAGAATTCTCTGAGATGAAGGTGAATTTCAGGAGCACTTTCAAAGCAACTGTAGGCCAGATTTCTGCTAAGGACTTTGAAAATGAACAGCTACTGAAACCAGCCAACTTAAAAAATATCTCTCATCACATGAAACAGCTGAACAAGACTCTGCTCTACAAGGCCACAGAGAAAATATTTCAGATTTTAAGTGACAAGATTCTTGGTAAAATATCAAGAAGTCATGTGGTAAAAAGTAATCTTCAAATGTTTCCACTGCTGTTTGAACTTAAGTGAGGAAGGGGCATTGCAAATCTCAAAGACTTGCTGACCAGGAAGAACAAAATTGAACAAAATAGTACAGTATTTTCCCTGTCTTTGCAAACAGGTGCAAAACTGGGTAAGAAAACTTCTCTCTGACTCTTCTACTCAGGCAAAGAAGATGACGTCAAGAAGGAAAAATATACACTCAAGATGAGATTTAACGATCTCCTCCTGAAAAAGTTCTGGATTTCTGTGAAACACTACTGTCCTATGCCAATCATAGGAGAGTAATGGAATTTTGTTGCAGGTTTTTAACTTACCATGTGCACAACCAAGCATCAAGAACTTTTTTTAGGAAGCATCAAGAACCTTGATGCTTCCTAAAACAGCATCAAGAACAAGTTAGAAATCATCTTGTGTCAGCTTAATATGAAATCTATACATAGTTATCTACAAATTCAGCACAGCAAAAACAGGTTAACTGGAGATTATTCTTACACATTTTACAGATATCCCCCTTTTAGTTTTGGTGTATTAGAGAGGCTAGAGGGAAGTGCTTGTGTTCCACTCACGTTTCATGAAGATGATTGTATAACGATATAGCTTTTGCAATGTGACTGTGTAATTGTGAAAATCTTGTGGCTGATGCTCATTTTATATACAGCATGGACAGATGAGTAAAAAATATGGATTAAAAATAAATAATAGGGGGAACAAATGTTAAAATAAATTGGTAGATGGAAATACTAGTGGTCGATGAGAGGAAGGGGTAAGGGGTATGATATGTATAAGTTTTTTTTCTTTTTTCTTTTTATTTCTTTTTCTGGAGTGATGCAAATGTTCTAAGAAATGATCAGTGGGGTGGATGACGGTGGCTTAGCAGGCACAGCTCTGGCCTGCCATGCCAGAGACCAGGTTCGATTCCCATTGCCTGCCCTTGCCAAAAAAAAAAAAAAGATCAATGATGACTACACAACTATGTGATGATGTGATGATATTGTGAGCCACTGATTGTATACCATGTATGGAATGTTTGCATGCTAAGAATGCTTGTGTATGCATGTTGATTATCAATAAAAATAGTAAAAATAAATAAAAAAACAAATAAAAAATAAAAGTAACTATAATTGTTTTCATTTTAGTTTAACTGCTGTCATTTAATTGATGCTACATTTGATGTTTTTATTGAACTTTGTTATTTTTATAATGTCTAGGAAAGTATTTTATATATACATATGTTTAGTATAGACAAACTGAACAATACCATTTCATTGAATCCTCTGGAATTAGATACTGTCCTACTATTGTGTTTTAGTTGAAAAAAGGTCTACCAGTTGTTTTGTTTATGGTAGTCTTAGTCTGTTTGGTGTTTGGATTTTGTTTCGATTTGGTTTGCTTTTGGAAAATAAAGCTCTTATAAATCATCACTTTAAATATTTTAAATTTAAAAAAAAGAACACCTAGGGCATTATATAAGATTTTACAAAGATTCCATGCACTATGGTACCTTTCCAGAACCTACAATCTCCAGATGGGTCCCTGGACCAGATAAGTCCTGAAATGCAGAGGGCCCAGCCTCTCCAGAACATCAACAAGTTCCATCCTCCTATCCCATATTATATACAGCCCCCTATAACATGAAAATGTTAGAATGGGCATAGCCCAAATACCACTAAAGAGTGGGACAGAAGGATCAACGTAGATGGTGAAGTTATACAGAGAAAGTCAGGTTTAACAAACTAGTATGATTGCTGAATCAGTATACTGCTATTTCTTTAAGTTTCTAGTATCTTAGAGCAGTTAAAAGTAAATACGTAAAATTGTGGAATTGTAACCCATACCAAATTCTAAAACCTGCTCTACAAGTAATTGTTGTGGCATATTTTGAAATTTATTGGTTTTTTGTATATATGTTATTTTTCACAAAAAAGTTGATTGTGATGATAAATTTCACGTAACATCTATATGGTGATATGTGAACGACTGTATACTACTGACGATTACATAGTATGTGAATATATAATATATAAAAAAGTAATTAATTAAAAAAAAACAATAAAATCAAGGAAATGAAAACACCTAAATTCAAAACTTAACTGAAAATAACAAAAATGAACTATTTTTCTTACATTTTGTTAACATGTATATAAACACAAAATTTCTCATTTGAACCATTTTCATGTGTACAAGTCAGAGATAATACATTCACATTACTGTTCTACTATTGCCACTATCCATTACCAAAACTTTTTCACCACCCCCAACAGAAATTCTGTACTCATGAAGCAATGACTCCTCTTCTCCCCACAATTGTACAGTACCCTGTAATATACTTTCTGTCTCTATGAACTTACTTTTTTCTAGGTATAGTTGATATTAAAAAAATTATACAACATTAAGGAGAAGAAAGAAGTATTTGCAATATATCCCAGAAAAATGTGGGCAGTGAATAAAAAAGCATTTGCAAAGTCCCTTTGAGAGAATGGGAAGAAAGTTGATAGTCAACTTTCCCACTTGAGGAATTCCTGATATTCTCATAAGCAGTGTAAACTCACTGCCCTTCCCTCTTGGGACCTGATTCACAGGGGTATAAGGTTCTCTGACAATGTGGGACAGAATCCCGGGATGAGCTAGGGCCTGGCATCAAGGAATTGAGAAAGCCTTCTTGACCAAAAGAGGGAAGAGAGAAATGAGACAAAATAAAGTTTCAATGGCTGAGAAATTTCAGAGTTACAAGGTTATCCTGGAGGTTATTCTTATGCATTATATAGACATCCCTTCCTTAAAACTCCAGAGAACAGTTAATGGGTTGCAGTACATAAGCAAGTGATGAATTATAAAATGTAGCTTAAAAAAGGGTAGATCATGGTGTCATTCCTGGCTCTTACCCAGCATGTTGTAGAGCCAGTGGTTGCTCCCAATGTGGGTCTGTGACCCTGTTCCAGAGAGGGCAGAGTAATCCCTATGCATATACTAAGTTGCCTGTGTTTGGTGCCAATACATCAGGTGGCAGTCTGATACACTAAACTAGGAAACTATTCTATGGCTCACAACTCCAAAATGTGCCCTGCAAGCAAAAAAGCAGTTTGCAGACAGCTAAAGTAGCACAAGATCAATTACATCACAGTGGCCTGCAGGAAAGAATTACCTACTTTAAGTCCTATAACAAAGCACCCAGGGAGAAAGTCTATTTCACAAAGAATAGAGGGGGCATTTGATTTCCTGTAAATGGGGGGACACCTAAGGCCAAGAGCAAACATAAGCCCAGAACAAGACATCAGAAAAGACGGAGAGGAACCTGCACTTCACACTCACCTCAAGTTGATCTCACGCGGCACGGGACAGCGGAGGGGCTGCCGAGCCGGCGGGAAAGCGGAGGAGGCGGAGGGGCTCTCACCAGTACGATGGGGCGTTGACAGGAACGGGCCGAGCTGCACCACCCGGCTCGGCGCCTGTGAAGCCGGCAGCTCCTCTCTGGGCGTACGGCGTATCCCTCGCCGCCAGCCGCTGGGGTGTTTTCAAGCAAACTCCGGTGGCGGGCCAGGTGGCGGGCCAGGCGGCGGCGGTGGCGGCACCTGTCCGCATCCCGGACAACGTCTGCACTGCACCGCTCCCACCGCACGCCCAGGCCGCCGGCTTGCGCGCGCCATGAAGTGGGGCGGGGCGCACGCGCGGCTGAGAGGAAGGTTGGGCGGGGCGCACGCGCGGCCGAGAGGGAGGTTGGGCGGGGCGCACGCGCGGCCGAGAGGGAGGTTGGGCGGGGCGCACGCGCGGCCGAGCGGGAGGATGGGCGGGGCGCACGCGCGGCCGAGAGGGAGGTTGGGCGGGGCGCACGCGCGGCCGAGAGGGAGGATGGGCGGGGCGCACGCGCAGCCGAGAGAGAGGGAGGACGCGGTGCTCGCCCAGCCAAGAGGGAGAGAGGATGGAGCTCACGCACTGCTGTGCAGGACTCGCCCAAAGCCGCTAGCGGGGGGAGGCCGTGCTCACCTTGGTCCATGGACGCCGGTGCGGCCGCAGCATAAACAAGCCAGGTCAGTGGGTGTTCGGCTGTTCACGTAAGTCCCTCCCGTACACCCCAGCTAGTGTTCTCGCCTCCTCCTGAGACTGAGCCGGTGCTCACCCCCACCGCCATATTAAGAGGATTCAGCCACAGCGGACTAGCGGTTCTTCTCTCTCCCCACGTGGTTTCAGGGGTCTCCTCAGACCCTGGGGACCATGGTAATGTCTATAGCTTCCCTGACCTCAAGGAGAACCGACCTTACGAGGCTGAAAGGGAAGTGCTGTTACCACAGCTGGGCTCCTAGAAAATACAAGCCCCATGCAGAGTACTCCAGTATACCCCACCTTCTTTATCCTTAGATCCACTATTTTAGCATTTTGCCTTCATCTGTCATCTGTTTTCTGAACATTTGAGAGCAAGTTGTATACATAATACTTCTATGTAATTTCCTATGAACAAGGTTATTAATTTATGTAATCACCTTATGTGCAGTTATCGAATTCAAGAAATTTAACAATTTTTCCTTAGGCTGCGACAGTGTCCTTGAGCCCTTTCTCCTCCGTTCTTAGTTCCCACCCAGTATCTGTATTACATTTGTCATTTTCTCTTTCTTTTTTTAATTGTATAAAGATGTATATAACATAAATCTTCCCATCCCAACCCCTCCCAAGTATACCATTCATTGGAATTAGTCATAGTATTAGGTATCCTCACCACCAGGCTGTTAGAACTTTATCTTCACACCAATCAGAAACCCTATACTCATTTTGCATGAACTCCCCATTACCCCTGCTCCCCACTTCTAGTAACCTGCACTCCTACTTTGTGTCTCTGTGAATTTGTGTATTCTTGAATAATCGTTTTTTGGTTACCATGAGCTTAAATCCTAAATCTGTAACAATCTAGTTTGCTTTGATACCATGTTAAATTCAAGAGTAGCTGGGTGGGCGATGGTGGCGCAGTGGTTCTCGCCTGCCATGCTGGAAACCTGGGTTCATTCCCAGTGCCTGCCCATGTGAAAAAAAAAAAAAAAGGAGTAGACACAAACTGTATACCTATACCCCTTTTTCCCTCCACCTTGATGTAGTTCGTGTCACAAATTACGTTTCCATATAATGAGTCAAACCACTGATATATCATTACGTTTTGTGAATTTGCCTTTTATTAGATCCTATAGCAAGTGAGAAGTGGGCTTACAGACCAAGAATGCAATCATTTGTGTTTAAATTTATATTTATTCATGCTATTATCTTTACCAGAGATCTTTGTTTCCTTGTGTGGCTTCAATCGTCTGTTGGGAGATTTCCCTTCAATTTGGAAAATTCTAATTAGCATTTCTTTCAGGGCAAGCCTAGTAGTGGCAGAGTCTGCAGCTTTTGTTATCTGGTTATGTCTTAATCTCACATTTTTGAAAGGCTTAATTTTGTTGGATATAGAATTCTTGGTTGGCAGTTTCTTTTGCTTTCAGCACTTATCTTTGCACTGCCTTGCCTCTATGGTTTTGGAAGAGAAGTTGGCATTTAATCTTATTCAGGTGCCCTTGTATGTGTTTTATTCCTTCTCTATTGTGGCTTTCGGAAATCTTTATCTTTGCCATTCAACAGTTTGCTTATAACATGGTATGGTACATATCTTTTTGAATTTATCCTGTTTGGAGTTCATTTTATATATTGGATGTGTTAGATTGTTAGTTTTAAATGAATTAACATTTTAAGGATTTCTCAGTTTTAGTTTCTAATACTATAAATATCTATAGATATAACTTACATAAGCAAAAGCTTTTGGAGGTTCACAGTTTGGAAAAGAGTGAAGTTATCCTGGAACCAAAAAGTTTGAGAACTGCTTTGCTAGTCTAGTGGATAGTAGCTTACTGGTTGATATCTCCACTTTTCTGTTATTCTCGCCCCAATTCCTTCCTGGACTAATCTCTGAAAAATGTTAAATCAAGCAGGACACCTTCTATGTGAAACTCTAATGGCTTCCCCACTGCTCTTAGAATAATATTAACATGGACTGAGAGGTTTTGCATGATGATAAGCCTTCTGCCTACCTCTCCATTCCCTGCTGATGCATTCCTTCCTCTTGCTCCCTTGGTTCTTGCCACATTGACTTTTTTGGGGGGTACATGGCCTGGAATCGAACCCAGGTATTCTTCCACATTGCCTTTTTATTTTTATTTTAAATATTTTTACTGAGAAATCTTCACATACATACATTCCATACATGGTATACAATCAAAAGCCACAGTGACTTTTTTAAAAAATATATTTTATTGAGGTGTTTTCACACACATGGATTTCACCCGAAGTATACAATCAGTGGCTCACAATTTCTTCACATAATTGTGTATTCATTACCATGATCATTTTTAGAACGTTTGCATCACTGTAGAAAAAGGAATAAAAGGAAAAAAAGAAGAAATTCATACATCCCATACACCTTAACCCTCCCTCTCATTGACCACTAGTATTTCAATCTCCCCCCTTTTTTTGCCCCTTGTCCTCCCTATTATTTATTTACTTTTTGCTCTTATTTCTTTACTCATCTGTCCATACCCTAGATAAAGGGAGCTTCAGACACAAGGTTTCACAAACACACTGTCACATAGTAAAAGGTGTATAGTTACACAATTATCTTCAAGAAGCAGGGCTACTGGAATACAGTTCAACACTTTCAGGTACTTCCCTCTTCTGTTGTTGTTGTTTTTAAATTGATGAAACTTAACAGATATCTCATACATAGTGTACAGTCAGTGGCTCACAATATCATTACATGGTTGTGTATTCATTACCATGACAACTTTTTTGAACATTTGCATCACTCCAGAAAAAGAAATAAAAAGGAGAAATAGAAAAAGCTCATATATATCATACCCTTTACCCCCCCTCTCATTCACAACTAGTATTTCTGTCTACCCAATTTCTTTTAATAAATAATTTATTTATTGTTTCCCCTATTGTTTGCTTATTTTTTACCCATATTTTTTACTCATCTGTCCATACCCTAGATAAAAAGAGCATCAGACACAAGTTTTTCACAGTCACACAGTTACACTGTAAAAGTTGTATCATTATACAGTCATCTTCAAGAAACAGAGCTATTGAAACACAGCTCTACAGTTTCAGGTACTCCCCTCTAGCCACTTCAATAAACCATAAACTAAAAATGGGTATCTATATAATGCATGAGAATAATCTCCAGGATAACCTTTCAACTCTGTTGGAAATCTCTCAGCCACTGACACTTATTCTCATTTCTCTCTCCCTGTTTTTGGTCAGGAATGTTTTCTCAGTCACTTGATGCTGGGTCCCAGCTCATCCTGGGATTTCTGTCCCACATTGCTAGGGAGATTTATACTCTTGGTAGTCATGTCCCATGACAGGGTGAGAACAGGGAGTTCACTTGCTATGTGGCTTAGAGCAACAAAATAGGTTATCTGGGGGTAACTCTTAGGCCTGATTTTAAGTAGGTTTAGCATATCTTTTGCAGGAATAAGTTTCATAGAGGTGAATCCCAAGATTGAGGGCTCAGCCTGATAATTTGGTCATGCCCAGTCACATTGACTTTTTAGTTCCTTTACCTGTTAGAAATTTTGTCCTGCCTCAGAACTTTTGTACAGTTTGTTCTTGCTACCTGAGCTGCCTCCCGTGCTTTCCATTCCTCCTCATCCTCAAATTCAGTGCAAAGGTCAGTTTCTTATGGAAATTGTCCCTGACTGTCGAGGGTAGTTTGGGATTCCCTATTGCATTTTCTCAGAGATCCTTGTTTTTTTGTCATAACATTCATTAGTTTTAAATTTTATATATTTATATGATTATTTGATTACTGCTTTCTGTAAAGATGGGACTGTAGCTGTTAACTGTTGTGTCACCAGAGCCGAATACTTGGTAATATTTGCTTACAAATGAATCTAGGTAATCATGCATAATAATATGTATTTAACAGTAACTACTTATTGTTGAGTCCTTACTGGGTGCTATTAGGCCTTATGTACATATAATTTCATGGCTCTTGCCATGTCATCTTAAACTGCTCTCCCTTTTGCTCACTCTCCAACCACAACTCTTGACTGCCTCAGGATGTTTGTCTTCTCTCTGCTTATGGTTCTTTTACAACTTTTCTTAGCCATTGATCCTCATATGAAGCACAGAACACAGAAAATGATTTGAATGACTTGCCAGTTTTTCCTCAAGGATGGTACACAACTAACATAAATTTAATTATATAGGAGAACTGAATTTTTTACATACTGTGTGCAGTTTGCTAGTGAATGTTTTTCAACTAGCTTTCCAGGAAGAAAAGCCTTGACTCATAGCGTTTTCTAATTTCCATGGTGTAAATACTCTCACGATGGTAGATTTCAAGCTATCAAAATGAAAATGCCTCACAAAATTCCTGAAAATTTGATAGTCTGAGCTGGTAGGAGCCATTACTTACAGTAGATTATCTTAGGGCAGGGGTTGGGCAAAGTGTGGCAGACCTTCCATTTATTTATGTGCTGATGGCTGCTTTCAGAATAGGCCAGTATGGCACACACAGTAGAAAATATTTTGTCTATCCCTTGTAAAAGGGAAAAATTGCTGACCGCTGTCTTTATGGCATTAGGGCTTTGTGTTCTAGAGCTTGTTAGGCTGTCCCTCAAATTCCTCATTGCAAAGTTTAGCAAGACTTCTAGAACAGTGCTGTCCAATAGAAATATTATGAGTCACATTTGTAATTTAAAAATTTGTTTTTCCCTTCAGACCCTCAAGGGACTTCCCAATATTTTTAAAGTATCAGCTGACTATAGTCTGAGATGTAACCTGTTATTATATTAAGTTATACAAAATTACAAAGTCTCTTTCCTGTTCTGGACTCCTGGAGTTTGGGTTGCTAAAATGAGCTATCTAGACAGATCTCATATACTCTGCCTTGGTCTCATACAGTAAATGGAGGTCTAGAGTGCATACACTATCATCTTTTACCCTGTATTCCAATTTACCTTAGACCCAGCCAGATTGGCTTAGTTTTCCCCATACCCCTCTACTGTTGACTATTTGTCCAGTAACGAACCTTTGAAATAGTTCATGTGAGAACTTATTTATGATTGTAGGTTTAATTGTTGATATACATGGTACTACGATACATCCTCTTTAAATCATATTCACCTTCACTATGACAGTGTTACTTATAAACCCACTAATTAGCTCATCATTTCTATTTGCTTGCATTGAATTCAGCCTCTTTGGGTATCCTTTCCCCATCTCCAGCTTTGGAGTGGCTCTAGGTCTGTGTGATAGTTAGGTTCTGGTATCATCTTGGTCAGGTGATGTGTCCACTTGTCTGGTCCTGAAAGTGCTGGCTTGACTGTTGCTACAAGGCTATTTCATGTCTGGTTGATAAACCAGAAGGCTAGTTTATTAAATCATCAGTCAGTTGATTGCAGCTGTGGCTGATTACATCTACCATCAACTAAAGGACATCTCCCACCAACAGGATAATCTAATCAGATAAACTATTAATCAAGGAGAGAGACATTTTCACTGTTTTTTTTTCAGCCAGTGAACCTCTCCTGTGGAGTTCCTTAAAACCTTTCATTAGACCCAGTCTTGGGGTTTGTTCATATGAAACTCAACCCCACGAAGGCCTTAAAAAAATTTTAAGGCCTACTTAAAATTAGGCCCAAGAGTCACCCCCAGGAGAACCTCTTTTGTTGCTCAGATGTGGCCTCTCTCTCTCAGCCAACATGACAAGCAAACTCACTGCCCTCCCCCTCTGTACGTGGGACATGACTCCCAGGGGTGTGGACCTCCTTGGCAACGTGGGACAGAAATCCTAGAATGAGCTGGGACTCAGCACCAAGGGATTGAGAAAACCTTCTTGACTGAAAGGGGGAAGAGAGAAATGAGACAAAATAAAGTGTCAATGGCTGAGAGATTCCAAATGGAGTTGAGAGGTTATCCTGGAGGTTTTTTTAATGCATTAAATAGTTATCCTCTTGTTAGTCAAGATGTAATGGAAAGGCTGGAGGGAAGTGCCTGAAAATGTAGAGCAGTGTTCCAGTGGCCATGTTTCTTGAAGATGATTATATAACGATATAGCTTTAGCAGTGTGACTGATTGTGAATACCTTGTGTCTGATGCTTCTTTTATCTACAGTATGGATGGATGAATAAAACAAATGGATTAAAAATAAATAAATAATAGGGGGAACAAATGTTTAAATAAATTTAGTAGATTGAAATGCTAGTGATCAGTAAAAGGGAGGGGTAAGGGGTATGGTATGTATGATTTTTTTCTATTTTCTTTTTATTTCTTATTCTGAATTGATGCAGATGTTCTAAGTAATGATCATGATGAATATACAACTATGTGATGAAAAAATGTTCATATTGTATGTTGATTGGTGTGCTGGTTTGAAAGGAAGTATGCCCCCTAAGAAAAGCCATGTTTTGATATAAATCCTATTTCTTAAAGGTAGAATAATCCATATTCAGTACTGTATATTTGAAACTGTAATGAGATCATCTCCCTGGTTGATGTGATTTAGTTAAGAATGGTTGTTAAACTGGATTAGGGGATGACATGTCTCCACCCATTTGAGTGGGTCTTGGTTAGTTTCTGAAGTCCTATAAAAGAGGAAATATTTTGGAGAATGAGAGACTCAGAGAGTGCAGAGAATGCTGCAGCACCACGAAGCAGAGAGTCCACCAGCCAGCGACCTTTGGAGATGAAGAAGGAAAACGCCTCCTGGGGAGCGTCATGAAACAGGAAGCCAGGAGACAAAGCTAGCAGATGACACCATATTTGCCATGTGCCCTTCCAGCCAAGAGAGAAGCCCTGACTGTGTTCGCCGTGTGCCATCTCACTTGAGAGAGAAACCCTGAACTTCATCAGCCTTCTTGAACCAAGGTATCTTTCCCTGGATGCCTTTGATTGGAAATTTCTATAGACTTGTTTTTAATTGGGACATTTTCTCATCCTTAGAACTGTAAACTAGCAACTCATTAAATTCCCCTTTTTAAAAGCCATTCCATTTCTAGTATATTGCATTCCAGCAGCTAGCAAACTAGAACAATTGGTTTTATTAATAAAAATTTAAAAGAAAAAAGTAGCATACAGTAAAGCAAACAAAAAACCTTCACTGGAGCTGCAGCTTGACAGCCTGTCCTACAGATTTTGGACTTCTGTTTCCACAGTCATAAGACCAACCTTTGTAAATCTCATATTTACAGATATTTTCTTTGGTTCTATTTCTTTAAAGAACCCTGACCAATACAGTCTGCTATATTCTATAATGTAACGTGAGACTACTTTTACCGAAGTCATAATACTGAAATCATACAGTATCTGTCATTTTCTGTCTTTCTTAGTTCACTCAGCATTATGTCCTGAAGGTTCATTCACGTTGTCATATGCTTTGAGACCTCATTTGGTCTTAACTGCTGCATAATATTCCATCATAGGTACATACCATATTTTTGTTTATCCACTTGTCTATTGATGGGCACTTGGATTGTTTCTGTAATTTTAATTATTGTAAATAATGCTTCCATGAACATTGGGTGCATGTGTCTGTTCATGTCACTGCTTTCAGCTCTTCTGGGTGTATACTAAGTATTGGTACTGCTGGGTTATGGGTTATCTCAATATTTAGTTTTCCAAGGAATTGCCAGACTGTCTTCCATAGCAGTTGCACCATTATACATTCCCGCCAACAGTGAATAAGTATTCCAATTTCTCCATATCCTCTATTTTTCTGTTTAATTGCAGCCATTGTTATTATTTTTATATAGGGGGTAAGATAGGGGTCTTTTTTCATTCTTTTAGCTATTGATATCCAATTCTACCATGCATGTTTATTGAGAAGACTGTTCAGTCCAAGTTCATTGGATTTCGGGGCCTTACTGAAGATCAGTTGTCCATAGATTTGGTGGTCTATCTTCGCAGTCTTGGTTCGATTCCACTGGGAGGTAACTTCTGTCTTTGTGTTTTCACCACTGTGACTTTATAGTAAGCTTTAAAGGCAGGAAGTGTTAGCTCTTACTTTGCTCTTCTTTTTAAAGATATTTTTAGCTATTTAAGGCCTCTTTCCCTTCTAAATAAATTTGATAACTAGCTTATCCAAGTCTTCAAAGTAGGTTGTTGGAATTTTGATTGATATTGCATTGATCAATTTGGGTAGAATTGACATCAGCCTTCTTAAAATCATGAGTGTGGAATGTCTTTTCATCTTTTCTTTTAGCAATGTTTTGTAATTTTCTGTGTACATTTCTAGATATTTGATTCTTTTGGTCACTATAGTGAATGGGATTTTTTCCTTAATTGTCTCCTCAACTGGGTCATTGTGTATTGAGGTATTCCTGATTTTTGTACACTGATCTTGTTGTATCTTGTCACTTGGCTGAATTTGTTTCTTAACTCCATTAGCTTTGCTGTAGATTACTCTGGGGTGTCTAAGAAAAGGATCATGTCATCTGCAAATAATGAAAATTTTACTTCTTCCTTTCCTGTTTGGATACCTTTTATATTTCTTTCTCCTGACTAATCTCTCCAGCTAAGAATTCTTGTACAACATTGAATAATAATGGTGGCAGTTGGCATCCTTGTCTTGTTACTGATCTTAGGGGGAATGGTTTCAGTCTCTTATCATTAAGTATGATGCTGGCTGTGGGTTTTTCATATTTGCCCTTTATAATAATTGAGAAAGTTTCCTTTCATTCCTATCATTTCAAGTGTTTTTATCAGGAAAGGATGCTGAATTTTGTCAGTTTTTTTATCATCAGTTGATATGATTGTGTGATTTTTCCCTTTCAATTTGTTAATGTGCTGTATTACATTGATTGATTTTCTTCTCTTGAACCACCCTTGCATTCTTGGTGTAAACCCCATTTGGTCATGTGATACAATTCTTATAATGTGTCTTTGGATCTGATTTGCTATTATTTTGTTGAGAATTTTCACATCTATATTCATTAGGGAGATTGGTTTGTAGTTTTCCTTTCTTGTATTGTCTGTATCTGATTTTGGTATTAGAGTGATGTTAGCTTCATAAAATGAATTAGTGTTCTTTTTCTATTATTTTTTAGAAGGGTTTGGGCAGGATTGGTGTTCGTTCTTTCCTGAATGTTTGATAAAATTCCCTTGTGGAGCCATCTGGTCCTGGACTTTTCTTTGTGGGAAGATTTTTTTTTAAAATATTCATCATCATGATCATTTCTTAGAACATCTGCATCAATTCAGGAAAAGCAATAAAAAGAAAACAGAAAAAAATTCATAGATATCATACCCCTTACTGTGGGAAGATTTTTGACAACTAATTGGATCTCTTTACTTGTAAATGGTTTATCGAGCCCTTCTGTTTCTTCTCTAGTCAGTATAGGTAGTTCTTGTATTTTTAGGAATTTTTCCATTTCACCCAAGTTGTCTAGTTCATGGTGTTCTCTTATGATTTTTAAAAATTTCTTCAGGGTCCATGGTAGTGATTTGCTTCTCATTTCTGATTTTATTTGCATCTTCTTTTCTTCTTTGTTAGTCTAGGCATTCATCAATTTTATTGATTTTCTTGAAGAACCAGCTTTTTGATTTTGTTGATTCTTTCTGTTGTTTTATTGTTCCCCAGTTTATTTATTTCTGCTTTAATTTTTGTTATTTCTCTTCTTTTATTTGCTTTGGGAGTAGTTTGCTGTTTTTTTCTCTCAATTCTCCAGGTGAGCATTTAAGCACTCAAGTGTTGATCATTGTTTTTTTTAATATAGGCATTTATTGCAGTAAATTTCCCTTTCAGCACTGTCTTTGCCACATCCCATAAGTTTTGATGTGTTGTAGTCTCATTATCATTCGTTCCAGATATTAACCAATTTCTCTAGCAATTTCTTCTTTGACCCACTGATTATTTAAGAGTGTGTTGTTTAATCCCCATATATTTGTGAAAGCTTTGGTTCTTTGGTGACTATTAATTTCTGCTTTCATTCCATTGTTGTCAGAGAAAGTACCTTGGATAATTTCAATCTTATTAAATTTATAAAGACCCAGTTTGTGTCCCAGCATATGATCTGTCCTGGAGAATGTTCCATGTGTGCTAGAAAAGAGGGTATAGGGCAGACCGTGGTGGCTCAGTAGGCAAGAACGCTTCCCTGCCATGCCAGAGGACCTGGGTTCGATTACCGGTGCCTGCCCATGTATTAAAAAAAAAAAGAAAAGAGCGTATATCCTGGTGTTTTGGGGTGTAATAATATATTTATGTCTATTAGATCTAATTCAGTCTCCCATTTTTTAGGTTCTCTGTTTCTTTGTTGATTCTCTGGTTGTCCTATATATATAGTGTAGAGTGATGTATTGAAGTCTCCTACTGTTATTTTTGAAATGTCTACAGGTCCCTTCAGTTTTGCCAGTGTTTGCCTCCTGTACTTTGGATTTCCTTGATTGGGAGCATAAATATTTATGATTGTTATTTCCTCTTGGTGAATTGTCCCTTTTTAATTAATATGTACTGTCCTTTGTCTCTTATGACATCTTTACGTTTAAGGTCTATTTTATATGATACTACTGTAGCTACTACTGCTTTCTTTTGGTTACAGCTTGCACAGAACATCTTTTTCCATCCTTTCACTGTCAATCTAATTGTGTCCTTGGGTCTAACATGCATCTCTTGTAAACAGCATATGGCAGATCCTCCCCACTCTGCACCCCCCGGGGATGGCTGTTTCTAGCACCTGACCAGAGACTGCTCCCAAAGTCTGGGAGGCACGGCTCTTGTAGTGGACAGCCAAGGCCATCTTTGGGCCCCCCACGGATGCTGCTAGCTGTTGGGCTGTTCAGAGAGGTCTCTTCAGCAGCTAGGGCAGGTTGGAGTGGAAGGATGGTCAGTGCCCTCCAGTATGCACTGCACTCCACCCCCAGTAGGGGGATCATGGTCTGTCTGACCCACCCTGCTTTCCTCATCCTGAACCCCCCTTCTCTGTCTTCCCCCAAACACTGTGGAGACCCTTTTTGATTACTCATGCCCTGGGACCACAGTCCTGGTCTTTCTTTACCCTCCCCCATCCTATCTTGTGAATTCAAGATATGGAGCAGGGGTGAATTCAGTCCACTCCACTCTGCCATCTTTGATGGCTATGTTTTATATTTTTTGCATGGGCAGGCACCGGTAATCAAACCCAGGTCTCTGGCACTGCATGCAAGAACTGCCACTGAGAGGTGGCTACGTTTTTAACATGTGATATAATACCTGGGTATTAGTGGGTCATTTGGAGGATTTTGTGACATAGTATGTGCAAAGTTTATATGCTGTACTTCTATTGGTTTCTTTCCTCCTTTACCTTTTTGTTTGCCAGTGAATTATGTTTTAAGTTTCTGGAGTAGAAGGAAGCATAGCATATGCATAGTGAGACATTTTTAGTTTGTTGATCTTTGTTAGATTTAGATCATAGAAACTCTTTTGGAAAATAGATTTTTATATATAATATGCACTAACATTTGTGGCTATGTGTTCAATTTTATGTTTATAAAAAGATGCCTTCCTCATATACCTGTTCCTCAGTGTAGTTGCTTTTCATACTTGACGTCTTTTGTTAGATTTATGTAATATTTTAAATAAGGTAATCAAATGTCAGGCATTTGGATACCTATTGCATATGGGTAATTTATCTTTCATGAACATGTTTTTATATGACATTAGCAATTTTAAATAAAGAACTGATTGAAAAATAGAACAGATCCTTGAAGGAATTTTGAGTTAAAATAATGGCAAATGTTGAATGTTGTATATTGTTCATATATCTGTTCAAAAAATTCTTGTTGTTTGTGTTTGGTTCTACAGGAAATGAAGTTAATGTTTGTGTTTTATCTCCAGAGCTTAATTAAGGTTTATTCTTTTGATAGATTGCAAGGTTTTTCTATTTAATAAGTTTTTTTATTTAATGAAAGTGTTCTGGTTTGCTAGCTGCCAGAATGCAATATACCATGAACAGAATGGCTTTTTAAAAGGAAAATTTAATAAATTGCTAGTTTACAGTTCTAAAGCTGATAAAATGTCCCAATTAAAAAAAGTCCATAGAAATGTCCAATCAAAGGCATCCAGGGAAAGATACCTTGGTTCAAGAAGGCCAATGAAGTTCAGGGTCTCTGTCTCTCAAGTGAGAAGGCACATGGTGAACACAGGGTTTCTCTCTCATCTGGAAAGGCACATGGTGAACACAGCATCATCTACTAGCTTTCTGTCCTGGCTTCCTGTTTTGTGAAGCTCCCCAGGAGGCATTTTCCTTCATCTCCAGAGGTCACTGGCTGGTGGACTCTCTGTTTTGTGTTGCTGCAGCATACTCTGCTCTCTCTGAATCTCTTATAGGATTGTAGTAAACTAATCAAGACCCACCCAAATGGGTGGAGACATGCCTCCACCTAATTCAATTTAATGACCACTCTTGATTAAATCACATCTCCAGGGAGATGGTCTAATTGCAGTTTCAAGCATACAATACTGAATAGGGATGAGAAGAAATGGCTGCCTTTACAAAATGGAATTTAGATTAAAACATGGCTTTTCTGGGGTACATACATCCTTTCAAACTGGCACAGAAAGAAAGAGGCAGAGACTGTTTATATGCAGGTTTGGATTGTGGGAATGTAAGGGGTGACAATGTTTCTTTAACCATTTTAAAATCAGATTAACTCCATTTTTAAAATGTTTCTAGTTCACAGTTTATGTTAACAATATTTGATCATTACATGTGTGTGAATGCTGTAACTAAGCGTTTTTCACATATTTCTTAATTCTCCCATCAGTTGTACAGGAAAAATGTATCAATTTTACAATTGAGGAAACAAGCTCAGTGGCAAGGTCACAACAGCTAAGTTAAGTGACAGAATCAAGAATTGATTTCAGGTCTGTGTCTCCAAAACATTCTTTTCTAATGTAGTTATACTTTTATTCTCCCCATCTCACACCATTTTTGTGTTTCATTTTCTTCTCCCAAACAGTCAAGAACAGGAAGTAAGCAAAGTGGGCCCTGAACAGCTGATATTGGTATCATAAAAAGTTATTACTTTATTAAATCTTACATGTTTCATTTCAGGACAGAAAATTCTTTCTGTGTTCTATTTTTTTTATCATTTTCTAACTCTTGGTTATTTATTTGCCATTTCTTCCATAGATTAAAAACAGCAAAATTTAAATTTAATTTAGTTTTAAGACAAGAACTGACAGTCTGGTAGAAAAGCAGATATGAATACCTTGAGAGTCTGAAACCTAATCACTAAATTGCAGAATAGCAATTGCTATTCATACCGGTAACTCAGTATTATCAAAAGTAAGTTATAGTCAATAGAATTGAAAACAGTTTTGGTGCTCATAGTGGATAAACTTCAACTAGTTGGAGAACCCACTGATGTGAAATCTGATGTTTAGACAATGTTGAGTAATGGAGGGGCTCCTGATTATTGTTTTCTACATGCTGGATTGATTTCAAATCAGCAGATTCTTTGAGGTGCATGAAAATATTTGATATTGTGGTTGGTGAGAAAGTATCTCAGTTTTCAACTCCTGGCCTGTTGGTTACATCATAGGTTGTGCAAAACCAGAATAGGAACCACATGTATTTGTAGAAATTGTGGATCCTTAGAGATCCATTCTGTCATGTATTTTTCAATTTGAGTTGGTGGCCACATGAAGTTAAGGAAAAAGTTAAGTGTATGTGTGTGTGTGTGTGTGTACATATATATACTTAAATACTAAAGTTGGAAATAATAAAAATTACAAGTTCCTTCCTGGTTTCCATTCTTCTCTAGATATGAGATGAAAACACGTTGTGTCATTTGTTGCAATGAATTTTGTGTGTCTGCAGAGGGATAGTGTCTGGGTTGTCTTTGTTTAAAGCAGGTTTGAGATTTTCCAAGATTGTTAATTAAAAATTTTTTCCACGTAAATACTTAGCTTAAACGATTTTGTGTTGTTGTTTAATAAAAGCCCCGTAGATAAAGATCAGACATGAAAGTAAAGTTCAAATGTTAGATAAAAAAATTCTAGAAATTTTGAAGCCAGTGTAAACAATTTCCTGCTGCTTTTTTTTTTGTTTGAGGGGAGGGGAGCAAAATAGAAGTTTTAAAGACACCTGAAATATGTGCAGAATTTTTACCCCTTCTACAAGTCATTTAGATGAAACAGCAGTGTTTTAAATTGATCATATTTGGATTTTAAAAGATCTATATAGTTTATTTGGAAAATTACATCATATCTATTTGCTATGGTCCAATTAAAATTAAGATGTCTTTGATTTTGTTTCAGATGGAGTGACAGCTGAATTTATAAAGAGTTATTTATCTCCTGTTTTTTTTTTACTGGTTTGGTTTAAGCTTTGGATACTTTATAGAGAACAAATCAGTAACACATTGGTCTTCTACTGGGTAGTTAAAATCCCTGAATTGTTTGGCAGTGCTTGTTTATGATTTCAAATTTAATTTTTATACAAACTGAATGTTTTATAAAGACTGGTGGTCACTATGCAGTTCACTTTTGAACATATAGTACTAGAATTATAGCTGTGCCTTATTACCATTTGTAAAATAATGTTTTCCTGGGAAAATGTTTTCTGATTTTCAGCATGAAGTACCATAAACTAATACTAATTACCTTTGGTAGCATTCAGAACCAAGAGTTCCATGAGTTTGGAAGATTCTAGTATCAATGCCATTAATTGTTAACAGCTCTGTAGTTCTGTAAGAGAAGATGGTTTCTCATGGGTCTGTCGGTACTTTGGTTACCTCAGGTTTTGTGGTGAGAATTGAAAGAGATAGGTGTCAGATGCAGTGTAGCTGCCTAATAAAATAGGGATGTAAAATAGGGATGTAAATGATTTTTTGTATGTGTGCCATAGGATTATACTCTTCCGCATCTAGAACATGTTAGAGAATCCCTTAGTCTCTCCAGAAAGTCCTGATTATCCTTAAAATCCTGACATTTGTAACCATGCTTAA
Organism: Tamandua tetradactyla; assembly: GCF_023851605.1. Lineage (NCBI taxonomy): Eukaryota > Metazoa > Chordata > Mammalia > Pilosa > Myrmecophagidae > Tamandua > Tamandua tetradactyla. The sequence goes on along the minus strand of NC_135354.1, from coordinate 380,557 downwards.
AGAGAAGGATGCTCTAGTTCTTAAATATTACAAAGGGCTCAAGTGAACTGTTGCTGTTCTGTGAACTTCAGAGATTGCTGCTCTTTTGTCTATCAGGTTTTAACTGTCCCCACCAGATAAGATGCTCTTGTCAGACCTGCTTATAGGTGATCATCTCTTATTCTTGGGTGATTACTTCTGTTACTGTTTCTCCTACTCAAAACAAGGGTTTCTTCATCCCAATTCCTTTCAGATGATCTACCAAGACAAGGCATATTTAGCTTTCTAGTGAATCACTTGAATTTGGAATGCTCAGGAAAGTTGGCTACCTGAATTTTGACTTCCTGTTGTTTCTTATGTACAGGACATTCTCAAGTCAACTTTTAAAAGCTGTTTTCATTGAAGTATGGCACAGAAGGATGCACACATCATAAATGTACATCTCCATGTATTAGTACAAAGGTCAAGAGGTAGAACATTGCCCATACCTCAGAAGTCCCTTTGTGATTGTTTACTGTCGCTACCTTTCCCAAAGGTATACACTATTTTCACTTTGACACATGGATTTGGTTCTTTTTTTAAAAAAAGAACACTTTATATAAATGAAATCAAAGATTATGTTCATTTGTTATTGACTTCTTTTGCTATACATTGAGGAATCCATGATGACATGTGGTTGTCAGTTCGATTTCTGTCATTGTACATAACATTCAATAAAATCAATATATCACAATTTAGTCTGCAATTGATGAACATTTGATTGGTTCAAGTTTTTTGCTAATATAAGTAATTTTTGTGAACTTCCTTGAATGTGTCTTTTGGTGCACCTTTGGACACATAATTTGTTAGATGAAACCCCAGGTGTGAATTGTTGGGCCCTAGGGTATGCATATGTTCAGCTTCTCCTGGGAAATATTTTTCCAAAATGCATCGGTTTGTACTTCTATTGCTAGTGAATGTGGGTTCTGATTGATTTACATCAATATTGGCAGTATTTGGGTATTATTAGTTTTTAAATTGGACCATTAAATATATGTATCTCTGATTTTAATTTGAAGTTATCTGATTATTCATTCAGAGAGCACTTTTTCCTGAATTTTATTAGCTATTTTGATGTCATTTTTGTGAAGTTCCTTTTTAAGTTTTTGACCAGTTTTTATTGGACTGTATCTTTTTCTTGTTGATTTGTAGGTGTTTGTTCTAAAATCTGGGTTTGAGTTTCTTATTACTAACATATTTTACTAAAGCTAAAATATGCCTTGTCTTGGTAGATCATCTGAAAGAAATTGGGATGAAGAAACCCTTGTTTTGAGTAGGAGAAACAGTAACAGAAGTGATCACTCAAGAATAAGAGATGATCACCTATAAGCAGGTCTGACAAGACATCTTATCTGGTGGGGACAGTTAAGACCTGATAGACAAAAGAGCAGCAATCTCTGAAGTTCATAGAACAGCAGTTACTCCTGTTGCAATAAATAAAGCAGCACTTTATTTATTTCTGGTTATATTTTTGGAACTGTTTAATAGCATGTAGTCAGAGTACATACTCTATAAGATTTTAGTTTTTTGAATCATGTTGACTTGCTTTATACTTAGCATATGGTCTAATTTTGTAAGTGTATTTCAAAAGAATGCTTATTCTCTTGTTCAGTACAGTATTTACATGTCATTTGAGCTGTTTATTTAATTATGTTTTACAAATCATCTTTTACATTTTTAGTAATTGTTTTATATGCCAGTTTCTATCATTACTTAGAGAAATGTGTTAAATTCTGCTGAATTTATGGATTTGTCTATTCTTTTTTTATTTATGTATTGTAAAGATATCTTACATACATGTACAGTTGAAGTTTTATTTTCCTAGAAATTGAACATTTTATAATGTTGAAATGTCCTAGTCCAGTACTGTTTCAGCATTATAATCTTTGTCAACTAGAATAGCTTCACTGGCTTTCTTTGGTTAGTTAGGTTTTACATGGACTGTTTTTACTTTCAAACTTTCTTTTCCTTTATATTTTAATCATGTCTCAAGTTGGGCTTTTAAAATTCATTCTGAGAATTTTTGTCTTTTACCATAGAGTCTGTTAAATAATCATTGAAATATTTTGTTTAAGTTTACCATTGTATATTTGATTTCTATTTTTCCTGCCTGTTCTGTGCTCTTATTTTCTCTTCTTCTTTTCAGTTGTTTTGTATGGTCCATTTGCTTCCATAGTAGCTTAGTAGATACATGCTGTTTTTACTATTAGTAGTTATCCTAGCAATTAATTATCAAATGCGCCTCAACTTACACAATGTCTAAATAAGTACTTTGACTTATTTCCATATAATGCGAGAACCTTCAGTGATTGAATTCCGTCTACCTGCCCGCCCTGCAGCCTGCACTGGACTTATCTTATTGTAGCTAGCTAGCTTAGCTTACTTTCTTACTTTCTCTCTGATCTATCTACCCCATCTCTCCTCTACATAACTGCTATTATTGTAGCAACCTAGCTATCTTTCTTCTTTTTTCCTTCTCTTTCTTTCTATTAAATGGCATGACATTATTATTTATGTTTCCTTAATCAGTTCTTATTTAGATTTACCCTCAAATACACCCTTTTTGTAGTTTTTTATTCCTTTGCTTGGGTCATTTTTATGTCTGAAGGAGCATTCTTTTTGTGTGTGTGTGTGTTTTACATACTTTATTGTATACATATTGTATCATGATTTTAAAAAAAGTGTTGTCTACCAACCTTAATGTGTGGAGAGGGAGAACAGGAAATTCAAAGCTGTTCACCCAGATATCAATTTATTTATTATTATTTTTTATTTTTAACATTTGTTCCCCCTATTATTTATTTGTATTCCGTATGTTCTACTCGTCTGTTGACAAGGTAGATAAAAGGAGCATCAGACACAAGGTTTTCACAATCACACAGTCACATTGTGAAAGCTATATCATTATGCAGTCATCTTCAAGAAACATGGCTACTGGAACACAGCTCTACATTTTCAGGCAGTTCACTCCAGCCTCTCCATTACATCTTGAATAACAAGGTGATATCTACTTAATGCATAAGAATAACCTCCAGGATAACCTCCCTACTCTGTTTCGAATCTCTCAGCCATCAACACTTAGTCTCATTTCACTCTTTCCCCTTTTGGTCGAGAAGGTTTTCTCAATCTGTGAATGCTGAGTCTCAGCTCATTCTAGGGTTTTTCTCAATCCCTTGATGCTGAGTCTCAGTTCATTCTAGGATTTCTGTCCCACGTTGCCAGGAAGGTCCACACCCCTGGGAATCATGTCCTATGTATGAAGGAGCATTCGTTAATATTTCCTTTAGTGTATGTCTTCTGGGTAACAAGTTCTCTGTTTTGTTTTGTTTTTTTATTTTTCCTTTCTGTAAGTTCTCTGTTTTTTGTATGTCACAAATGTCTACTTCAATTTAATTTGAAGGATACTTTTCACTGGACATAAAATTTAAAATCGCCAGTTATTCCACCTCTTTAATTTCTTAACTTTTTATTATGTGTAATTTTACACATATAAAATAGAGATAATAATAAATTATCTAAGTATCCTTCACTCAGCTTTGACAATTAACAAGCCAGTCTTGTTTCAGCTACACTTTTTGCTATTATCTAAAAAGGATTTCTTTTTAATTTGGGATGAAAATAAGCATCATACATTCAAGTGGTTGATGAATTTCTTGTTTCTTTTTCCTTATTTTCCAACATGTATGTCTTTATTTCCTTTTTCTGCCTTATTGCATTAGTTAGGACTTTCAGTATGGTGTTAAATAGAAGTGGTAAATATGGATATCCTTGCTTTGTTCCTGATTTTAGAAGAAAACGTTTAGCTAAGGATGACATCATATGTAGATCATTTTGTAGATGCCCTTTAACAAGTCTAGGGAGTTCCCTTTCATTCCTCATTTGCCGAGAGTTTTGTCATGAATTAAAACTGTCAAATGCTTTTCTAGTAACATCTGTTGATGACCATAGTGTGGTTTTTCTTCTTTTGTCTATTAAAATAATTTATAGAGATTGATTTTTTCTATGACATTCACATTTTATTATGTAGACAGTAGGAATCCCTATTGATGCTTATTTTAATTCTAAAGACAATATTTTCAGTTAATTTGAAGTTAAAAAATACAAATATAAAATCACAGGGATTAGTTTTTGATTGTTGAATCAACTTCACATTTTTGAGTCATGAAGAGTTATTGGATTTGACTTGCTAATATTTTGTTGAGGATTTCTGCATCTCTGTTTGTGAGAGATGCTGGTTTGTAGTTTTCTTACACTGTCTCTTGGTTTTTGTATCAGGGTAATGTTGGCCACATGAAATGAATTAAGAAGTATTCCCTCTTACGTTTTCAGGAAAGATTGGATAAGTTTTGGTGGTTTACATCTTTTGGGGAATTGGTCCATTTCATCTAAGTTATTGCATATTTATTTGTGTGTGAGCATCCCCTTATTATCCTTTTAATGTCTCAAGTCTGGATTCAGTCCCTTCATTTGTTCCTGATTGTGGTAATTTATGTCTTCTCTTTGTTTTTTCTTGGTCAGTCTAGCTGAAAGTTTATAGATTTTATTGATACTTTAAGTTTTCTCTTGTTGCTCTGATTCAGTTTTGTTGATTTCTGTTCTCATTTTTATTAATTCCTTGTTTGGGTTTAGTTTGCTTTTTCCTAGTTTCTTAAGGTTAAAACTTAAATTATTGATTTGAGACCTTTTATTTTGAAAATGCTTTAAATTTCCCCCTAAGTAATTCTTTAAGTGCATCCTATACATTTTGATAAAATGATTTTTATTTGTGTTCATTTTTAAATGTTTTATAATTTCTCCTTGAAACTTCCTCTTTGGCTTAAGAATTTACTCAAAAGTGTATTGCTTAATTTCTAAGTATGTGGGGATTTACTAGATAACTTTTCTGTTATTGATCTGTAGATAATTTTAATTATTTTAAGTTTGTTATGATTTGTTTCCTGCCGTCTGCTTTTTTCCTCTTAGCACTTTACTTGTTGAAGTCACTTTTTTGGTGTGTTTTGTTGATTTTAGAGTTTGCTTCCTTTTGATGTCATTTAACAGATTCTTTTATTTCCTGCATTTTTTTGTAGGTTTGTAGTTACCTGGAATAGGCCTTTTTATCAGGTTCTTAGAGAGAGAATTAAACTGTAATACCCAAAAACAGTGGTTCTCAAGCTTTAGTGCCTCAGAATCAGCTGGGAGACCTTTTAAACCATAGATTACTGGGGCCCATCCCAGAGTTTCTGATTTACTTATCTGGGGTGGGGCCTGAGAATTTGTGTCTCTAACAAGTTCCCTGTTTATTCTGATGTTGTTCATTTGGGAACCACACTTTGAGAAGTACAGCTGTAGAGCAGGGTTTCTCGACCTCTGCACTATTGACATTTTGAATGGACTAATTCCTTGTTTTGGGGGAGGATATTTAGCAGCATCCCTGGTCTCTACCCACCAAATGCCAGTGGTGCCCCCACCTCCACCCTCAGTATGATAAACAGAAATGTCTCCAGACATTGCCATATGTGCAGGGGTGTGTGTGGAGAGCTCCCCCCTTGAGAACTAGTGCTCTAGGATGATCATCTAGTACAGTATCTTTAGGTTCTTGTCTCTTAGGCTGGTTAGAGTCTCCTTGAAGACACTGTGCGTATTAATCGTACTCCTGGGAGTTAAAGGCCCAGCTGTCAGCATTACTTGGTGGGCGAAAGGGCACAGCATCTGGTTTGTCTGTGTAGTCTTTCTGTTTTTAGCATTGAACTTCTGTAACTGTACTTGGTGTGTTCCTTAGTCCAGGGGCTGTGAGGGGCTCAGTCTTTTGTTGGGTTTGATGAGGGGCAGTTGACCATTTTGAGTATAATGAAGATGTATCTGCTTCTTAGACTTAACAATAATCCTTTTTATTTTAGCCCTGAGCACCCTTCTCCATCCTCCCATCCTCATTCACATTAAGGCTCTGGTGGGATCAATGTAGAGCCTTACAGGGATTCTGCAGAGTAAGTTGAGTTGATAGTTTTCTGCATTGCCATCTTAGGGATTCATTGCTTGGGTCTACTAAATTCATTGAGCTTATGTCCATCTGAGTTCCACTTCAAAATTTTGTTCCAGTTGACAACTTTTCCATTCTTCTATCCTTCTGAGTTTCTGCTTTAAAAAAATTTTTTTAAGTCAGACACAAAGGGACTGATTTTGGATGATTCCACTTATGTGAAATAACTAGAACATACAAATTCATAGAGACAGAAAGAGTTTAGGTTATGTGGAAAGGAGAGAGACTGAAGAGTTAATGCATAATGCGTGCAGTGTTTTTGAATGGGGTGATGGGAAAGTTCAGTAATGGAAGGTGGGTAAGGTTGCACAACCTTGTGAGTGTGATTAATCCCACTGAATTGTATGTTTGGGAGTGATTGAGATGGGGTGTTCATGTTGTATATATGTTTACATGATTTAAAATATGTATATATATATAGAGAGAGAGAGTAGAGAGATAACAACTAAAGGCAATACATGATCTTGGACTGTACCTAATAATGGAGGAGAAAATGCCCAAAATAACATTATTTGGACATATGAAAAAATTGGATTACAGACTGTTAAGTGTTACCTCAAGGTTAAATTTCTTCACATGATACTTGTACTTAAGGTGGGTGGTTACATAAGTGAATATCCTTGTTCTTTCTTTTTTTTTATTTAAACAAATTAACAAAAACATACTTAACATATGATAATTCCATTCTACATGTATAATCAGTAATTCACAATATCATCACATAGGTGTATATTCATCATGATCATTTCTTAGAACATTTGTATCAATTTAGAAAAAGACAACAGAAAAAGAAATAAAACAACAGGAAAAAAAAAGATTTTGCATGCCATACCCCTTACCCCTCCCTTTCATTGATCACTAGCATTTCAAACTAAATTTATTTTAACATTTGTTCCCCCTATTATTTATTTTTATTCTGTATGTCCTACTCATCTGTTGACAAGGTAGATAAAAGGATCATCAGACACAAGGTTTTCACAACCACACAGTCACATTGTGAAAGCTGTATCATTATTCAGTCATCATCAAGAAACATGGCTACTGGAACACAGCTCTACATTTTCAGGCAGTTCTCTCCATCCTCTCCATTACATTGTGAGTAACAAGGTGATATTTACTTAATGCATAAGAATAACCTCCAGGATAACCTCTCGACTCTGTTTTGAATCTCTCAGCCATTGACACTTTGTCTCATTTCACTCTTAACCCTTTTGGTCGAAGTTTTCTCAATCCCTTGATGCTGAGTCTCAGCTCATTCTAGGATTTCTGTCCCATGTTGCCAGGAAGGTCCAAACCACTGGGGAGTCATGTCCCACATAGACAGGGGGAGGGTGATGAGTTTGCTTGTATGTTGGCTGGAGAGAGAGGCCACAAGTGAGCAACAAAAGAGGCTCTCTTGGGGGTGACTCTTAGGCCTAAATTTTAAGTAGATTTGACCTATCCTTTGTGGGGTTACGTTTCATATGAACAAACGCCAAGACTGGAGGCTCAGCCTATAACTTTGGTTGTCCACACTGTTTGTGAGAATATCAAGAATTCAACTTAGGGGGGCGGGCCGCGGTGGCTCAGCGGGCAAAGTGCTTGCCTGCCATGCCGGAGGACCTCGGTTCGATTCCCGGCCCCAGCCCATGTAAAAAACAAACAAACAAACAAAATACAATAAAACAAGAAAATGTTTAAAGATGTTTCCCTTTCTTCCTTCCTTCCTTCCTTCTCTCTGTCTTTCCTTCCCTTCCTCCCTCTTTAAAAAAAAAAAAAAAAAAGAATTCAACTTAGGGAAGTTGAATTTTTCCCCGTTCTCACCATTCCCCAAAGGAGACTTTGCAAATACTTTTCCACTCACTGATCAAATCCCTCTGGGATTCATTGGGGCATCACTCTGGACAAACCAACAAAATCTCATCTCCTAACCATGGTTCCATGAACTTATGGTGCTCAACCAAGCTATCTACATAAGTTATATTAGGAAATGCACTAGTCAAAATATAAATTTTGTACCAAATAAACACTTTTTGCTTTAGTCTCACACATAAGGTAAAATTTTAAAATATTAATTACCATCTATTTTCAATACCTTGCAGTAATGACATTCCTTTGTTCTATGTCATGCAAATACTTTTTAAAAATTTGTACATTTAGTCAGTATCATTATATACTCTAGGCATTCCTAAATTATATCATCTCAATCTTTATCGTATATCTTTCCTTGTCATTTCATTTGTACCCCCAGCCCTTCTCTCTCTATCATTCTCAAATTCAGCTTCATTCAGTATTTTAACATAATTGAATTACAATTAGGTAATATTGTGCTGTCCATTTCTTAGTTTTTATGTTCAGTCCTGTTGCACAATCTGTATCCCTTCAGCTCCAGTTACCCAATATCTTACACTATTTCTATCTCCTGCTGGTCTCTGTTACCAATGAAATATTCCAAGTTTATTCACTAATGTCAGTTCATATCAGTGAGACCATACAGTATTTGTCCTTTTGTTTCTAGCTAATCTCACTCAGCATAATGTCCTTAAGGTCCATCCATGTTGTTACATACTTCATAATTTTATTCTGTCTTGCAGCTGCATAATATTCCATCATATGTATATACCACAGTTTGTTTAGCCACTCGTCTGTTGATGGACATTTTGGCTGTTTCCATCTCTTTGCAATTGTAAATAATGGTGCTATAAACATTGGTGTGCAATTGTTTGTTTGTGTCCTTGCCCTCATGTCCTTTGAGTAGATACCTAGCAATGGTATTGCTGGGTCATATGGCAAGGCTATATTCAGCTTTTTGAGGAACCACCAAACTGCCTTCCACAGTGGTTGCACCAATTGACATTCTCACTAACAGCGGATAAGTGTGCCTCTTTATCCACATCTCTCCAGCACTTGTCATTTTCTGTTTTCTTGATAATGGCCATTCTGGTGGGTGTGAGATGATATCTCATTGTGGTTTTGATTTGCATTTCTCTAATGGCCAGGGAAGTTGAGCATCTCTTCATGTGCCTTTTGGCAATTTGTATTTCCTCTTCTGAGAAGTGTCTGTTCAAGTCTTTTGCCCTATTTGTAATTGGGTTGGCTGTCTTTTTGTTGTTGAGTTGAACAATCTCTTTATAAATTCTGGATACTAGACCTTTATCTGATATGTCATTTCCAAATATTGTCTCCCATTGTGTAGGCTGTCTTTTTACTTTCTTTGATGTGCAAAAGTGTTTAATTTTGAGGAGTTCCCATTTATTTATTTATTCAGTGCTCTTGCTTTGGGTGTAAGGTCTAGAAAACCACCTCCTCTTGTAAGATTTATAAGATATTTCCCTACATTTTCTTCTAACAGTTTTATGGTCTTAGATCTAATGTTTAGATCTTTGATCCATTTTGAGTTAACTTTTGTATAGGGTGTGAGATGTGGGTCCTCTTTCATTCTTTTGCATATGGATATCCAGTTCTCTAGGCACCATTTATTGAAGACACTGTTGTGTCCCAGGTGAGTTGGCTTGACTGCCTTATCAAAGATAGTTCTCCATAGATAATAGGGTCTGTATCTGAACACTCTATTCGATTCCATTGGTCAATATAGCTATCTTTATGTCAGTACCATGCTGTTTTGACCACTGTGGCTTCATAATATGCCTTAAAGGCAGGCAGTATGAGACCTCCAGCTTCATTTTTTTCCTCAAGATACTTTTAGCAATTCGGGCACCCTGCCCTTCCAGATAAATTTGCTTATTGGTTTTTCTGTTTCTGAAAAGTAAGTTGTTGGGATTTTGATTGGTATTGCGTTGAATCTGTAAATCAATTTAGGTAGAATTGACATCTTAACTATATTTAGTATTCCAATCCATGAACATGGTATTACCTTCCATCTATTTAGGTCTTCTGTGATTTCTTTTAACAATTCCTTGTAGTTTTCCTTGTATAGGTCTTTTGTCTCTTTAGTTAAATTTATTCCTGAATATTTTATTCTTTTGGTTGCAGTTGTAAATGGAATTCATTTCTTGATTTCCCCATCATATTGTTCATTACTAATGTATAGAAACACTACATATTTTCCAGTGTTGATCTTGTAACCTGCCACTTTGCTGTACTCAATTATTAGCTGTAGTAGTTTTGCTGTGGATTTTTTTAGGGTTTTCGACATATAGTATCATATCATCTGCAAACAGTAAGAGTTTTACTTCTTCCTTTCCAATTTTGATGCCTTGTATTTCTTTTTCTTGTCTAATTGCTCTGGCTAGAACTTCCAACACAATGTTGAATAAAAGTGGTGATAGTGGACATCCTCGTCTTGTTCATGATCTTAGGGGGAAATTTTTCAGTTTTTCCCCATTGAGGTAGATATTAACTGTGGGGTTTTCATATATTCCCTTTATCATTTCTATTCCTATCCTTTAAAGTGTTTTCAACAGGAAAGGATGTTGAATTTTGTCAAATGCCTTTTCTGCATCAATTGAGATAATCATGTGGTTTTTCTGCTTTGATTTGTTGATATGGTGTATCACATGAATTGATTTTCTTATGTTGAACCATTCTTGCATACCTGGGATGAATCCTACTTGGTCATGATGTATAATTCTTTTAATGTGTTGCTGGATTTGATTTGCTAGAATTTTGTTGAGGATTTTTACATCTATCTTTATTAGAGAGATTGGTCTGTGGTTTTCTTTTTTTGTAATATCTTTGGCTTTGGTATGAGGGTGATGTTGGCTTCATAGAATCAGTTAGGTAGCTTTCACGCTCCTTCCATTTTTTTGAAGAGTTTGAGCAGGATTGGTACTAGTTCTTTCTGGAATATTTGGTAGAATTCACATGTGAAGCCATCTGGTCCTGAACTTTTCTTTTGGGGGAGCTTCTTAATGACTGATTCAGTAGCTTTACTTGTGATTGATTTGTTGAGCTTGTCTATTTCTTCTCAAGACAAAGTTGGTTGTTCATGTCTTTCTAGAAAGTTGTGCATTTCATTTACATTGTTGTATTTATTAGCATAAAGTTGTTCATAGTATCCTGTCATTACTTCCTTTATTTCTGTGGGGTCAGTGGTTATGTGTCCTTTTCAATTTCTGATCATATTTATTTGCATCGTTTCTCTTCTTTTTGTCAGTCTTGCTAAGGGTCCATCGATGTTATTGATTTTCTCATAAAACCAGCTTCTGGTTTTGTTGATTTTCACAATTGTTTCCATGTTCTCAATTTCATTTATTTCTGCTTTAATCTTTGTTATTTCTTTCCTTTTGCTTGCTTTGGGGTTAGTTTGCTGTTCTTTCTCTACTTCTCCCAAGTGGACAGTTAATTCCTTAATTTTTGCCCTTTCTTCTTTTTTGATATAGGCATTTAGGGCAATAAATTTCCCTCTTAGCCCTGACTTTGCTGCATCCCATAAGTTTTGGCATGTGTTTTCATTTTCATTTGCCTCGAGATATTTACTGATTTTCTTGTAATTTCTTCCTTGACCCACTGGTTGTTTAAGAGTGTGTTGTTGAGCCTCCACATATTTGTGAATTTTCTGCCACTCTGCCTATTACTGATTTCCAACTTCATTCTTTTATGATCTGAGAAAGTGTTTTGTATGATTTCCATCTTTTAAAATTTATTGAGACTTGCTTAGTGACCCAGAATATGGTCTATCCTTCAGAATGATCCATGAGCACTTGAGAAAAATGTGTATCCTGCTGTTGTGGGGTGTAATGTCCTATAAATGTCATTTATTATATTATTCAATTTCTCTGTTTCTTTATTGATCCTCTGTCTAGATGTTCTGTCCATTGATGAGAGTGGTGAATTGAATTCTCCAGCTATTATGGTAGATGTGTCTGTTTCTTTTTTCAGTGTTTTCAGTGTTTGCTGCATGTATTTTGGAGCATTCTGGTTTGGTGCATATTTATGATTGTTATGTCTTCATGTGAATTGTTCCTTTAATTAATACATAACATCATTCTTTGTCTCTTTTAACTGTTTTACATTTGAAGTCTAATTTGTTGGATATTAGTATAGCTACTCCTGCTCTTTTCTGATTGTTATTTGCATGAAATATCTTTTCCCAACCTTTCACTTTCAACCTTTGTTTATCCCTGGGTCTAAGATGTGATTCCTGTAGACAGCATATAGATGGGTTCTGTTTTAATCCATTCTTCCAGTCTGTGTCTTTTGATTGTGTAGTTTAATCCATTAACATTTAGTGTTAATACTGTATGGGTAGTACTTTCTTCTATCATTTTGCCTTTTGGATTTTATATGTCATATTTAATTTTCCTTCTTTTTACCTTTACTCATAGTCTTCCTTTCTACACTCTTCTCCACACCTCTCTCTTCTTTCTTTTCATATCTGTCTCTAGTGCTCCCTTTAGTATTTCTTGCAGAGCTGGTCTCTCAGTCACAAATTCTCTCAGTGATTTTTTGTCAGAAAATGTTTTAATTTCTTCCTCATTTTTGAAGGACAGTTTTGCTGGATATAGAATTCTTGGTTGGCAGTTTTTCTTTTAGTAATTTAAATGTATCATCCCACTGTCTTCTCACCTCCATGGTTTCTGCTGAAAAATCTATGCATAGCCTTATTGGGCTTCCCTTGTATGTGATGGATTGCTTTTCTCTGGCTGCTTTCAAGATTCTCTCTTTCTCTTTGACCTCTGACATTCTGATTAGTAAGTGTTTTGGAGTACGTCTGTTTCAATCTATTCTCTTTGGGTTATGCTGCACTTCTTTGTTCTGTAATTTTAAGTCTTTCATAAGAGTTGGGAAATTTTCAGTGATAATTTCCTCCATTAGTTTTTCTCCTCCTTTTCCCCTCTGGGACTCCCACAACATGTATATTCGTACACTTCATATTGTCATTCATTTCCCTGAGTCCCTGCTCATATTTTTGCTTTTTTTCCCTATGTTTTCTTTTTCTTGTTGGATTTCAGATGTTCCATTTTCCAGTTCACTAATCCTGTCTTCTGCCTCTCTAAATCTACCATTGTAGGTTTCCATTGTTTTTTTCATCTCTTCTACTGTGTCTTTCATTCCCATAAGTTCTGTGATTTGTTTTTTCAGACTTTTGATTTCTTCTTTTTCTTCATTCCTTACTTCTTTATAAATTCCCTCAATTCATTGATTTGATTTTTGATGAGGTTTACCATGTTTATTCATATATTCTGAATTAATTGCTTCAACTCTTGTATCTCATTGGAGTTGTTGGTTTGTTCCTTTGACTGGGCCATATGTTCAATTTTCCTAGTGTGATTTGTTATTTTTTGCTTGTGTCTAAGCATTTAATTACCTTAATTAGTTTATTCTGGAGATTGCTTTCACTTCTTTTACCTAGTGTTTTCTTGCTGGATGAATTTGTCTGTCTGTTTTTTGACATTTAGTTCAGCTTTTTCTGGACCTCTAGCTTAGGTTTTGTTTAACAGAGCAGAATTTTTCAGTTCTTGTTTTCTTGTTTCTTGCCCTGCCTGTATGGTGCCTTTCCCCCACCCCACCCTTAGAAGGGTCTCCTTAGATATTATAGACCCCAGCCGGATTTTTCTTGACCAAACTGGCCTCTTTTCAGGATGAAAGTGTCACCTGTGTTGATTTTCCCTGAGGGTGAGACCCAGCAGGTTGAAAGACTTTCCTGTGAAGTCTCTAGACTCTGTTTTTCTCATCCAGCCCAGTATGTGGTGCTTGTCTGCCTGCAGGTCCCACCAGCATAAGATGATGTGGTACCTTTAACTTCAGAAGACTTTCCCTTCTGGGTGCATGATGGAGACAGAGGAGAGGTTGTAGGTTGATTTTAATGGCTTCAAATTACCAAGCCCTGGTGTCTGAGTTTCTTAAGGGAGGGATTCCATCTGAGTTGGGCCTCATCCCTCCCCTGGGGAAGGCACAGGCTCCAGACAAGCCCTCAAATGAGCTTGTTTCTGCCTATGCCTGGGGCAGTTGCATCTTGAGAAGTCCTGCAGCTGTATCCAAAGGTAGTCAGGCCTTTGTAGAAACACAGCCACAAAAACCTGTGTTTCTTTTTCTTTTTTCTTTTTCTGTCAACCCTGCCCCCTTGGCACCAGGATAACAATGAGCGACCTCCACTTTGACCAGGTACACCTGAGCTGGGGGCCTATTTCTAGTTGTCAGAATTTGTTAATTAATTCCACAATTGTAATTTAGTTGTGCTCAATCCCTGCTGCTGGTAAAGTCCCTTTCCTTTCCCCTATGGGAAGCAGCCTGTAGGGGAGGGGTGCTGTCCTCAGCAGCTTGGGCAACTCACAGTTCTGGGGGGTCTCACCGCTGGTCCCACTGGTACAGACTGAGGTATGTTGTGTGTCCAGTCACTGATGTGGCCCCAGGAGCTGTTCTGTACTGTTTCTGGTTATTTAGTAGCTGTTCTGGAGATCAAACTAAATTGCACACATTGCTAAGCCACCATCTCCACCCAGAACTGTATGTTTGAAACTTTAATTCCATATCCTTGTTCTTAAGAAAAGTATTGAATGTTCAATTCAATATATTGTATATATTGAATATATACAGCATATTCTCAGATGTTTAGAAAAAAGAGAAATGGTATGGCAAATGTAGTATTTGTTTTACAGCTGCTAAAACAAGTACCATTCAGTGGTTTGACTTAAGCAATGGGAATTTATTGGCTTAGAGTTCTGAGGGTAGAAGTCTAAAATCAAGGCATCGTTAAGGCATTGTTTTCTCCCCCAAAACTGGTGTTTTGAGTCTTACTACCAGCAATCCTTGGTCATGACTCTTTTGTCACATGAGAAGTGTACATGGTGATCTTCTTTCTCTTCTCTTCTGGGTTTATTTGACTTCTGGTTTCATACTCTTCCCATGGATTCTGTTTCCTTTGCTTATAAGAACTTCAGTCCTACCACCACTTGGGAACACCTTAACTAGTAATAGCTTCAAAGGCCCCTTTTACAAATAATTGGCACCCACAGGATCAGCGGTTGACACCTCAGTGTGCTTTTTGTGGGGGGCATGATTCAACCCTCAACATGTGGCAAAATGTTAAAGGTTGGTGGATTTGGGTATCTATGAGTAGGGTGTTTTGGAATTGAAACTAGTTTTGCTTCTGCACTGTAGACTTGAAATTATTTCAATATAAAATAAAAAATTACCTTCTGTAAATCATGTTTTACAGGGATTTTTATCTAGAATATATAAAGAACTCTTACAACTAAATAATGAAAAAGACTACCCCATTTAAAAAATCAGTAAAGGATCTGACATTTCTCCAAAGAAGATATACAAAGGCCAGTGATCTTGAAAAGATGTTCAAAATCATTAGTCATCAGGATACCAATCAAAACCACAGTGAGATGCCATTTCATACCCACTAGGATTGTGTGCTGATTTGAAAGTGTTGTGTATCCCAGAAAAGCCACTTCCTTAAATCCTGATTCAGTATTGCAGGGTGGAATCCCTTTTGATTAGATTATCCCACAGAGATGTGGCACTCCCAGTTGTGGGTGTGATCTTTGATGAGACTATCTCCGTGAGGGTATGGCGTGCCCAGTTGTGGGTGCAGCCTTTTGGTTAGATGGAGATGTGACTCTGCCCATTTCTGGTGAATCTTGATTAGTTTACAGGAGTCTTTTAAAAGGGGAAACATTTTGGAGAAGCCTCAGAAAGGACAGAGATGCTTGGGGATGCAGATTTTTGGAGAACAGTGCTCATACAGTCACAGATCTTTGTAGAAGGAGAAAGAAAATGCCCCAGGGAAGCTGTTTGAATGAGAAGCCAAAGACCCCAGCAGATGCCAGCCACTTGCCTTCCCAGCTGATAGAGGTGTTTCAGATGACATCAGCCTTTGTTGAGTGAGGGTCACCTCTTTTTGGTGCCTTAATTTGACATTCTCACTCCCTTAGAGCTGTAAACTTGCAACTTATTAAATCCCTCTTTTAAAAGCCATTTTGTTTCTGGTATTTTACATTCTGGCAGCTTAACAAACTAATACAGATGGGTATAATAAAAAAGTCAGATACAAGTGTTGGTGAAGATGTAGATGAATTACAACCCTCATGCACTGCTTATGGAATTATAAAGGATGCCACCACTTTGGAAACCATTCTGGTAGCTCCTCAAAAGGTTAAACATAGAGTTACCATGTAATACAGAAATTATGCTCCTTGGAACTGAAAACATGTCTGCACAAATCTTTTTACAACACACTTTCATAGCAGCATTCTTCATAATACACCCTAAAATCTCTCAGCTGATGAATGGCTAACCATCATACAGCATATTCATACAATGGAATATTATTTTGCAATTAAAGGAATGAAGTACTGATATGCAACTATATGTATGATCCTTGAAAACATTATGCTAAGTCAAAGAAGTCAATCACTAAAGACCAAGTTTTATTTTTCCATTTATATGACATCTCCAGGATGGAGAAATCTACAGAGATAGAAAGTAGATTAAGTGGTTCTTAAAGCTGAGAGAATGAGAAGATTGGGGGCAGGGTGGGAGGGTTGTGATAGCTAAAAAGGTATGTGATTATGTTCTAAAATTGACTGGTGATTGTATATACATATCTGAGAATATGCTAAAAGATTTTGAATTGTACCCTTTATATAGGTGAATTTTATGGTATGTAAATTATATCTCAAAGCTGTTTAAAAAAATCCTTTAATGTGTTAGTGGGGATTTGAAAGAATGTAAGAGTAGGTGTGTCTTCATTGTAACATATTACAAAGTAAAATACAGTATAATCAGTCACATGTTAGATACTTAAATCATTTATTTCAGAATGACACATGAGGAGATACCATGGGATTTTTTAATTTAAAATAAGAAACACAAGTCTAGATTAACCCTCTGATTATACATATGAAAGAGTATGGCTGATCTGGGTAGATTGATCTTTAAAGGCAGATCTAGTTTTGAATCCCAACCCAGCAGTTTATTAGCTGTACCTAATACCCTTAATAGGGAGTTTGGGATATATTTAACCTTTCTTTGTTTCTGTATCTGAAATGGGATTAAAACCATATGCCTCACAGAGTTGTTGAGGGGTAACAGTGTTAGCTTCACTTAGTGACCACCTGTGTGCCTGGTGTGTTTGGTGCTTGCATTTTATATACATTTTCCAGTAATCCTCACAAGAACGTATGTTCTGACATTCATTACCTTATTTCAAGTAGATTACAGAGGAAATAAAGTGACAATAATGGGAAGATGGTTATATTAGGGTCTGTCTCCATAATTGATGTTATGCAAATTTTTACAAGAATTAAAAAATTACTTGGACATTGTTAATCTTAGATAAAAAAAGGACTGTATCAGATGATCTCAAACATAGGGAAAGAAAACAGAAGGAAATACTCAAATATTTATGGCAGTATAGTTATTTTATTAATTTTATACCTTATTACATTTTTCACAATTGAAACAACATTCATATGCTTTCATAAAGGTAGAAACCCATTGTCTATGTTGAGTGTGGTAACTTGATTATGGAAAACTGCACTCATATGCAAAAGTAGAATTTAATGAATTTTCATGTACCTATCTCAGTAATGGACATATCCCTCTATTCCTCTACACCTCCCCTCCCTTGCCTTTGCTGGAATTTTGGAATTTCAAACATTATGTCATTTACTGTGTCTCTGCTTATTGTGACACCAAAAATGTCTCCATATATTTCAAAAAGACCCCTTTGGGAAGAGTGCCATCAACTGTTGAGAACTACTGCTGGAAGGAAAGGGGTAAAGTGGTTTGAAGAAGAGGTGATTTTTTAAACTGAATTTGGACTTAAGATGCCCTACGACACTGTTTTAATGTTGGTTCTGTGGCCCCACCTTGAGGTTTCTGATTCTGAAAGTCAAGGGAAGCATGTACAAGTGGTTTTGGTAAAGGTTCCTCTATATGGTATGATGTTCTTTTTCTCCTGTTTGCTTTTGCATGTTATTCTCCTCCCTGGAAAGCTGTTCTTCAGGTTTTCCAACTTCCTTCCTAATCTTTCTTCAATTTTCACTTCTGGGAAACCTTCTCTAACTCTTTGATTACACTTTGTGGTTTACATGATTTACTCATTGGACTGTTCTCCTTCAGAGATAGATTTTGCTTTTTATCTTTATATCTCCAAAGTAGTACTTGTTAATAAATGTTTGATGAAAAGAAGTGGGTAGCATAGGCAGTATAATAGGCTGAGAATATGAGGTTGGCTATACATATATTTTATCTTGAAAGGAGCAGGGCTGGGGATGAAAGTCTGAGGAATAGACTTGGGAAGAAGTAGTTGTGTCTTGACCTCTATTTGACACCGTCGGCATAAAATGAATAAAAATATAGTGAAGAAATGAATTGGTAGGCCTTAGTGTAATGAAGATCAACAATCTTGAAATTGAATTGTAATATCTGTAGTAGGGGCCTATTTGAGGCACTTTTAGAAGCTAGATTGGATGGTGCTATGCAAACACCTATAGTTTTATTTTTATCTTATTTAGTTCAAGGAACAAATCTCTGTTTCAAATCGCATACTGACCAACTTATGTTAATATTTGCTGGAAAAATTTTAAAAGATCAAGATACTTTGAGTCAGCATGGAATTCATGATGGACTTACTGTTCACCTTGTCATCAAAACACAAAACAGGTATGATTTTAGAACACATACAGCTTTAAACCATGAAATAGTATTCATATGTTTCCTTTAATTAAATAATTTTTCTGTCATTAATTTTAATTCATCTCTGCTGCTGATAGCGATGTTTTCAAAAACAAATGTGATTTGATGTTAATTCTTACATGTTTGTCAGACAACCATTTAATATTTTAGAAGGTTTGTTAGTATTTAGTCATTATATCTTAATTACTTGAATGATAAGAACAGGTAATTAATGCATTT
Source organism: Tamandua tetradactyla (assembly GCF_023851605.1). Classification (NCBI taxonomy): domain Eukaryota; kingdom Metazoa; phylum Chordata; class Mammalia; order Pilosa; family Myrmecophagidae; genus Tamandua; species Tamandua tetradactyla. The sequence goes on along the minus strand of NC_135354.1, from coordinate 361,707 downwards.
TAGTTATTTTGTTGTTGTTGTTTTAGCAAGAGTTTTGGACAAAGATTAGGCATAACTCATTTTAGAAACCAGAAATCACTAATTGTATTACATTAAATCTAAGGTACCATCAATTTCTTATTAACTTCTTATTTTGAAATAATTTTAAACTTACCATGCATTTGCAAAAATAATACAGAATGTCATAAAAAGAACTCTGGCATACCTGCATTCTCAGATACTCAGATCCACCAAATTTAACATTTTGCCACCTTTGTATGTTTCTATATTTTCTGAACATTTGAGAGCAGGTGGCACTCATCATTTTCCTTGAACACATAATACTTCCATGTACATTTCCTACAAACAAGGATGTTCACTTATGTAAATCACCTAAAGTGCAGTTATCAAGTTCAGGAAATTTAGCATTGATACCATAAAGCTTAACTGCTACATTCCAGTTTTTTCTCATGTCCCAGTCGTGTCCTTATGAGCCATTTCTCCTCCATTCTTAGATCCCACCCGGTATCATGTGCTGCATATAATTGTCATTTGCTCTTTCTTTGTTTTTTATACTTTGGAAACATGTATACAACACAAATCTTCCCATCTTAACCCCTCCTAGGTGTACCATTCAATGGGATTAGTCACAGTCACAGTGTTACAGTACCCTTACTACTATCTTCTACTAAAACTTTCTCTTCACCCCAGTCAGAAACCCTGTACTCATTTTGCATGAGTACCCATTGTTCCTGATTCCCAGCCCTGGGAAGAGTAATCTGTCCTCTACTTTCTATGAGTTTGCATATTCTCTGATATTCTCTCTTTTTGTCTAGGCTCCTGGGGTGAGTGGGGGCTATTAATTTTTTTTTTAATTTAAGAAAACAAACAATACTCTTAGAAACACCAATAAGGGAAATTTTAGTTAGTTTAACCATAGGCATATTTATGATTATATGATTATATGAATAATCATTGTAAACCCTGAGTTTGCACAGTAAGTTTCATAAACCAATTTAAAATTAAAGCAAGGGAGGAAAAAATCTGTAAATTAAACAGTCACATGAATTCTAAATATTAGATAGTATCTTAAATACCATTTGATTAACTATCAAAACTGTGTGCATTCTCAAAATATCAAGTAAAAATTTATCACAAATACCAACTTTGCTATAGTAGTGAGCTATGTTACTAAATATTTTCAAATTTTGGTTTCAGGAATTTATTTTATCTAATATTACTATAACTGCATATAGCTTTTTTTAAAACTATTTTTTAGTTGTAGAATATATACATGTACACACACACACAAAGAAAAGAGAAAAAGCAGTAATTTTCAAAGCACACTTCAACCAGCAGTTACAGAACAGTTCCCAGAGTGTGTCATGGGCTTCCATGGCATGTCTGTACCCTGGGACCAGGATCTGCTGGGTGCAGGCCTGTCTAACACCTCAAGCTCCTAGAGATCTCCTTTTGACTATCTCAGAATGGGGCTCAGCTGCCCAGTTCCATGCCTGGAATTGCTGGAGTCTGGGCCCCAGGAAGCTTTGCCATGTATATTCCCTCTGCTGGGCTTTCCTCAGGACACCCTCTGCTTCCCTGGGGCTCCTCCCCAGAGCCATTGTAGCTCAATTCTCAGGTCTCAAGCACACAATTCTCCAGGAAGTGAAAAAGCCATAGGGAAAGACTGGGGTGACTTCTGACCCTCATCTCAATTTCCCTCTTCCTAGAACACCTTGAGTATATTTGTAGGTCCTTGTTTTCATCTATCTTTTCTAGCTGGCTCCCAGCACCTGGGATGGATAAAAACTGTTCCATCTCAGCCTTCCACCTGCGCCATCCCATATCCCTGATCCCTCTTCTCAGAGCTCGGCAACTTGTTCTGAAGGAGGTCAGGGCTGGGCCAGACCCTGGCATTGCCAGTGAGGGGTCATACCAGTTGGAGTCGCCACTATCCTGGCACAGCTCCCTGCAGCCTTGCCATCCATAGGTCCTCTGGGTCTTGCAGGGGATGTTCTCTGACATCTGCTTATATGAAATGCCCCCATTTTTCTTGTCTTTAAAGCTATGAGGTTGCCTTTGCCTCCCCAATACATAGAAATCAACTTCTAACATCCCACCACTCATTTCTTTGCCATGGAATCAGCAAATTAAATGAACTTTTTGTTTTTTTAGCCCCTCAGATACATTTTACATTCAACCTACCATACAGAAGAAGTCCATTTTGTTATTTAGCCCACTGTGAGTGCTTTGGGAATAGCTCATGTGTTATAACCAACTCTGGCAACAATCCTGTGTTTTCTACACAAATAAAATCTCTGCAGGTCCATTTTTTATAAGGCAAAACAACAACAAAAAAAAAATGGCATTCAAGTTTTTCCTTCTAGCTGCTCTGAAACACTGGTGGCTTAATCAGAGTCATAATAGTGGAATCATACAGTATCTGTCCTTTTGTGTCTGATTTATTTCACTCATCAGTATGTGGTCAAGGATCATTCACATCAGTCATATGTTTTGGGACATTAGTTTATCTAAATGCTGCAGAATATTCCATTGTATGTATAGATCACATTTTATTTATCCCCTTGTCTGTTGATGGGCACCTGGATTGTTTCCATGTCTTGGCAATTGTGAATAGTGCCGCTATGAACATTGGCATGCAAATGTCTGTTTATATCACTGTCTCAACTCTCTGGGTATATATTAAGTATTTGTATCACTAGGTCATAGGGCAACTCAATATTTAGATTTCTGAGGAGTGGCCAAACTGATTTCCATAGCAGCTGAACAATTTTACCTTCCTACCAACAGTGAATAAGTATTCCAATTTTTCCACATCCTCTCCAACATTTGTTGTTTCCTGTTTGTTTAATAGCAGCCATTCTTATAGGTGTGAGGTGATAGCTCATTGTCATCTTAATTTGCATTTCCTTTGTAGCAATGATGATGAGCAGTTTTTCATGTGCTTTTTAGCTATCTGTATTTGCTCTTCAGAAAAGTACCTATTCATTTCCTCTGCCCATTTTAAAATTGGGTTGTTTGTTCTTTTGTTGGTGAGCTGTAGAATTTCTTTATGTACACAGGATATCAGGCCTTTTTCTGATGTGTGGTTTCCAAATATTTTCTCCCTTTGAGTTTGGCTGCCTCATCACCTTTAGCAAAGTCCTTTGAGGCACAGAAACTCTTGATCTTAAGGAGTTCCCATTTGTCAGTTTTTTCTTTCACAACTTGTGCTTTAGGTGTAAAGTTTAAGAAGCTACCTCCTATTACTAGATCTTGAAGATATTTCTCTACATATATTTCTAAACATTTTATGGTACTGGCTCTTACATTTAGGTCTTTGATCCTTTTTGAATTAATTTTTGTATAGGGTATAAGGTAGGGGTCCTCTTTCATTCTTTTGGCTATTGAAATCCAGTTCTCCCAGGCCCATTTACTGAAAAGACTATTCTGTCCCAATTCAGTGGATTAGGGGGCCTTATTGAAGATCAAATGTCCATAAATTTGGTGGTCAATCTCTGCATGCTTGATTCTGTTCCGCTGGTCAGCCCTTCTGTCTCTGTGCTAGTACCATGCTGTTTTGATCACTGTGGCTTTATAGTAAGCTTTGAAGTCAGGAAGTAGTAGACCTCCCAATTTGCTCTTCTTTTTGAGGGTATCTTTAGCTATTCAAGGTCTCTTTTCCTTCCATGTAAACTTGACAGCCAGGTTTTCCAAGTCCTCAAAGTAGGATTTTTAGTGGTATTGTATTGAATCTGTAGATCTCTTTGGGTAGGATTGGCATCTTGACGATAATAAACTTCCTATCCACAAGCATGGAATATCTTTCCATCTATTTAGGTCATTTTTTATTTCTTTTAACAATTTTTTATAATTTTATGTGTATAAGTCCTTGACACCCCTGTTTAGATTTATTTCTAGATACCTAATTCTTCTGGTTGCTATTCTGAATGGAATTTTTTCCTTAGTTATTACCTCAGATAGGTCATTGCTTTTGTATAGAAACATTACTGATTTTTGTACATTAATCTTGTATCCTGCCACTTTGCTGAATTTGTTTTATTAGCTCAAGTAATTTTACTGTAGATTTTCTGCAGTTTTCTAAGTATAGGATCATATCATCTGCAAATAATGAAAGTTTTACTTCTTCCCTTCCTATTTGGATGCCTTTTATTTCTTTCTCCTGTCTCATTGCTCCAGCTAGTACTTCTAATACAGTGTTGAATAATAGTGGTGACAGTGGGCATCCTTGTCTCATCACTGATCTCAAGGGGAATGTTTTCAATTTCTCACCATTAAGTGTGATACTGGATATGGTTTTTTCATAAATGCCTTTTATGATATTGAGAAAGTTTCTTTCAATGCCTAACTTTTGAAATGTTTTTATCAGGAAAGGATACTGGATTTTGTTGAATGTTTTTCCAGCATCAGTTGATATGAGCATGTGATTTTCCCCCTTTCTATTTGTTAATGTGCTGTATTATGTTGATTTATTTTCTTATGTTGAACCACCATTACATTCCTAGTATGAATCCCACTTGATCATGATGTATAATTCTTTTAATGTGGCATTGGACATGATGTGCTAGTATTTTTGTTAAGAATTTTCACATCTATGTTTATTAGGGAGATTGGGCTGTAGTCTTCTTTCTTATATTGTCTTTATCTGATTTTGGTATTAGAGTGATGTTAGTTCATAAAATGAGTTAGGTAGCGTTCCTTTTTCTTCAATTTTTTTGGAAGTGTTTGAGCAGGATTAGTGTCAGTTCTTTTTGAAAAGTTTGGTAAAATTCTCCTGTGAAGCCATCAGGTTCTGAGCTTTTTTTTTTGGTGGGAAGATTTTTGATGACTGAACTGGATTTCTATACTTGTAACTGGTTGTTGAGATCTGATATTCTCTTTGTGGTCATCACTGAGATCCTAAATCTATAACAATCTAGTTTGATTTGATATCAACTGATATTAATTCAATAATAGACCCAAACTATGTTCCTGTACCCTCCCCATCCACCTTTATGTAGGTCTTATCACAGATTAAATGTTTATACATTGAGTCCAAACCACTAATGTATCATTACATTTTGTGCATTTGCCTTTTAGATCCTATAGGAAATTAAAGTGTTGCTACAAATAAAAAATACAATAGTACTGGTAAATACAGTAGTACTGTTATTTATATTTACCCTTATCATTATCTTTACCAGAGAGCATTGTTTCTTTGTGTGGCTTCAGTAATTTGGCTAGTGGCCTTTCCTTTCAACCTGCAGAACTCCCTTTAGCATTTCTTTGAGGGCCTGTCTAATGGTGATGAAGTCCCTCAGTTGTTTTTTTTTTAAATCTGGGAATGGCTTAATCTCTTTTGTATTTTTGAAAGACAGTTTTGCCAGACATAGCACTTAAAATATGTCTTCCCACTGCCTTCTTGTCTCTGTGGTTTCTGATGAGAGATTAACATTTAATCTTATTGAGGCTGCCTTGTATATGATAGATTGCTTATCTCTTGCCTTTTCCAGAATTCTCTTCATCTTTGGCATTCAACAGTTTGGTTATTACCTGGCATGGCGTTGGTCTCTGGGTTTCTCCTGTTTGGAGTTTGTTTAGCATCTTGAATGTGTCTGTCCAGTCATTGTTTCTTTGAGTATTCTTGCTACTCCTTTCTCTTCCTTCTCTCTCTGAGATTCCCACACTGCATACATTGATACATTTGCTGATATGTCTCAGGTTTCTCAGACTCGGTTCACTTTCATTAATTCCTTCTGTTCCTCAGATGGGATGATTTTTGTTGTCTTATTTTCAGATGTTCATGGATTCTCCCCTCTGCTAGCTCCAATATGCTGTTGAACTCCTTTAGGAAATTTTAAATTTCTGTTACTTTCATCTTCAGCTCTATTTGGTTCCTTTTTATAATTTCTATCTCTCTATTGATATTTTCTTTGTTCATGTTTTCCTTTGGCTTTTTGAGCATATTTAGGACCATTTGGTAGAATTCTTGCCTGCCTTGCAGGAGACCGGGTTTCAATTCCCAGGCCAAGTATTTTGTCTGGAATGTTCCAGGTCTGATCCTCCTTATTGATGGTTTCTGATGCTTTTTATCTTTTTCATTGCCTGGACCATGACTTCTTATTTCTTTGTATGCTCTGTAATCTTTTGTTGAAACCTGGACATTTTGTTATTTTAATGTGTTATCCCTGAAATTTAGACTCTAAGACATCTGTTCCTTAAGCTTGTATCCAGCTAGTGTTATCACAGAGCTTTCCTTCAATGCTAGGAGCTAACAGAAAAAGAAAGAGAAAGAGGAAACAGCTTTCCCAGTCTTTGCAGACTGACCTGTGTGAGTGCACCCTTTCAGGGCTTACCCTCCAGCTAATCTAGAAAATACCTCCAGGCCAAAGTTTAGAGGCCTCCTAATCCTTTCTTTGCATGCATTTTGTCTTATGCATATACATGTGGCCCTAGAAATTCTGCTGTCCTTATTTACACAAATATAAATGTCCCTTCTTCCCTAGGAAACAGGTGCTGGGCACTACACTGTTATGACCTAAAGCCATCAATCTTTTGCCTCAGGCAGCTACTGGACTACTGCCCCACTCTGTTCTGTAGGTGATTTCTCTGAGGCTCCTCTTCTAAAGACAGGGTAAATTCTGGGATGGTGAGTTCCTCAGGCACCCAGCAGACAGATTGGGCCAGACACATACACTCCCAGCATGTGCACAAGAGTTACTCTGCTCCCTCCAGAACCAGAACGAAGGGAAATGCTCATCTCTGCACTAAGTTGGTGAGGGATGAGTGAGGGTCCAGCCAGGGCATCCAGTGATTCTACTAGTTTTAAGTAATCTCTTTCTTGATTTAGTGCTTTCCCCATTACTGCAGTCCTTTAACTGTTTTCTGGAGCTTTGAGAAAGATGTTTCTGCCAGTTCTTCTTGCTAGTTCAAATTTCTAAGGGGGTGATGGAGCCTTGAAGCTTTTTGCTTTGCCATCTTGATGGGCACAGCCACTACCTGGCACCATCAGTTTTTAAGAGGCACCTTTATTTTAGCTATTACTATGGAAGAATACTGCCAGTTAAACTGTCATGTTTTCTTAAGACATAAAAATTTTGTATTATACTTACAGATCTTTTAGACTTCAGGATATGGATTTTTATTGTATTTTTCTGTATATGTGGAAAAGAAAAGAAAATACAAGTGAATTAAATTCGGTGAATCCTTCCTAAGACAACTTTACATTCATAGTGATTGTTCTAAATCTGTTTTTTACTCAGTCACTGAGTATATTTTTCTATATCAAACTCTATACTATCAAAGCTATTGGTGATGAAGCATTTTTTAAGAGTGCTACACTATTTTGTCCAGGATTTTCTTCCATGCCATTGACTCCTATTCTGCAAGTTTTTATGCTGGTATTTCCCTAACAGCAAATCTTTACTTCACTGAAATGCAATTTATTCCCCCTTGTTCTTGTTGCTTTGGTTTTCTTTTTACAATGTAATGTTCTTTTATTGGAGACACTTTATGTGGTAATTAAGCTCAACAAGTATGTACAACAGTGCCTCGGGCACTCAGTCATAAAGCTAAGATAGATCACCTTTCTGCATATATCTCAAGTGATTGTGTGTAATTGTGAGACATCTGCTTTCACAGATGTTAAAATGAAAAAAAAGGTACATTTTAGGACCGGTGAGAGAACCAGGAGATTTAGAACTCTTAACTGAGATAAGATGAAAATATTTTCTAATCTATTTTGTTATTAAAGATGATATTAAGTAATAATCAGTTACTGCTTATATTGATTTTTCAACTTTCTGTTGGTGGTTCTTTTTTGTTTTTAACAGTTCCAAAGGTCTTAGTAAAATTGTCCCCTACCCCTCCTAGAAGAGGAGGATAGACTAAAAGCTTATATAGTTAAGTGCTTTAGTTTGCTAGGCATGCTGAAAACACATGCCATAAAATGGGTTGTCTTTAACAATGGAAATTTATTAGCTTACAAGCTTACAGTTTTGAGGCCATGAAACTGTTCAGATCCAAGGCAGCATCATCAGGGCATTGCTTTCCTCTTGAAGATTGATTACTGATGATTCTTGACTCCTGCAACATGGCAAGGCACCTCCTGTTCTCTCACTTCTCTGGGTTTCATAGATTTCAGCTTCTTGTTTTAGTGGCTTTTTCTCCCTCTCTGAATTTTGTTCTCTTATAAAGGATTCCAGTAAGAGGATTAAGACCTATTCTGAATGAAGTGGGTCCCACCTTAACTGAAGTAGCCTCATCACAAGATCCTACTTACAGTGGATTCACACCCACAGAAATGGATTAATTTTAAAAACATGCTTTTCTGGGGTACATATAGTTTCAAACTACCACACCAAGCTTTGTGGGTGTGACTGGATCATTGATTCTCTTTGAGGTGAGCCAGCTCCTTTTACATAATCAGTATGATTAACAGTAATGAAATATTTATGTTCTTTATACTAAAGGAGTAGGAGTAATCATGTATTTTAGATTTTTTTTAGGTTTTTTAGGTTTATGTTTTGCTATGTTTCTTTGTATTTGTATTCCTAATGCTAAGTTATCACAGGATATTTACTTACTGGTAATTTGAGTTGGTCTGAAAGCTTACACTTTATTTCTGGGTGTGGGAACTTCAGAGATTCTTTTTAAAATAATTAGCTCCACTGTTTATGCTGTGACTTCATTTCATTTTTCCTAGGCCTCAGGTTCATTCAGCTCAGCAAGCACACACCACTGGAAGCAATGTTACCACATCATCTGCTCCTAATAGTAGCTCCACATCTGGTTCTGCCCCTAGTAACCCTTTCGGTTTAGGTAAGTGTCTTAGTGATTTTTATGGGAATGAAAAAATTCCCCACACCCAAGGTAGTTCTGATGATAAATGACAAGAACAAAATGTTGCTTTAATATAAAAGAAACAAAGATGCACACAACCACAGAACTTGTAATTACTTCTGTAGTTTACTCCTCTAATTGTAGGTGTTAAGGAAATGGTTGAGGATCCAGATGTGCTGGGTTAGGTTACATTTACTTAAATAAGTGACTTTTTTTAATGAAAGGTTGGTATTATACATATCCCTGATCTGAACTCGATAATTGAATCTAAGGAAGAGTAGCTATTACTGAATAGTTACTCGCTCTCTGAATATAATCTTCTTGTATATGTTAACCACCTTGGAGTTCACACTCCGTGGTGATTTCGCTCCTGACCTGCTCCCCGGCTTTCCAGTTCTTGTCACAGCACCGGAACCTCAGCTGCACCATGCAGCAGCTCCTGGAGGTCGCCAACTACGTGGACCACGTTGGGGGTGGCAGGAACAGAGCGGTAAGGGACTGTGGCACGGGCGGGCGGATCCTGTGTGTGGGGGGGAGTGGCAGGTGTGGGAAGAGGAGAGGGCAAGAACCTGGAGGAGGGGATGAGCAAAAGCCCTAGGGGACTGGGGGTGGGGGAGTGGGGGTGGGGGTGGCGCTGTGTCCCTGGCTTCAGCCCCGCCCCTCCTCAGTTCCTCAGGAGTCTGGACATTCAGGTGGCACTGACCAGGCTGGAAGTGTGGACGGAGCCGTCTCACGCGGGACGCGAACCCGACACTCTGGGCCTTCCTGCACAGGCGCCGGGGGCTGTGGGCCCAGCGGACACATGACTAGGCGCAGCTGCTCACATGGGTCCCTCACGGGGGTCTTGGGCAGGCTGGGGGTGGGTCCTGCCTCCTGGCCCCCGCCCCGTCACAGTCACGCTCTGCCCTTAGGGACCGCACCTTCCAGGGCGCCACCGTGGGCCTGGCACCGTCGAGGGCATGTGCAGCGCTGAGAGCTCGGGTGGCATGAGCTCCGTGAGGCGACAAGGAGGGGGGAGGGGGCGAGTCAGACTGCGGTGACCGCTCCCTCCCCCTCCCAGGACCACTCGGAGCTCCCCACTGGCGCCGCAGCCACCATGGCCCAAGAGATAGGCCACAGCCTCGGCCTCAGCCACGACCCCAACGGCTGCTGCGCGGAGGACACTGCGGAGCAGGGCGGCTGTGTTATGGCGGCGTCTATGGGGTGCGCGCGCAGGCGGCGGGGGGCGGTTAGAGTTGCGGGGAAGGGTTTGCGCGACTTGGGAAGGAAGGGGTCATTCCTTGGCTGCGTTTCTTAGGGTGAAAGGGTTATCCCTCATTTTTCTCTTTTGTAAAATGGGCTAGTATTATTACCTGCCCTTAGGGTTGTTTGTGAGACTTAAATGGAGGAAACGTAAGCAAAGTGGACTCTCAAAATACTACCTAGTGTTCTCATTCCAACCCTGGGACGCAGCTGCAGCACCGGGTTGGGACTCGCATCCCTCGCTCCCCTCTCGGGCTCCCTGTGCATCTTTGCACGGGTCACGTCCGCTCTCTGGGCCTTGCCTCGTGGAGGATCCCAGCCGCCCTGTGCTCAGGCGCTAACGGCACCTCCCGCGGCTTAGTGGCCTGCCTCAGGGTGGGGGGCGCGTCCCAGCGGGTGGTGGTGGTTCCCGCACACACGACGCCCCCGCGCCGCCCGCAGGCACCCGTTCCCGCGCGTGTTCAGCGCCTGCAGCCGCCGCCAGCTCTTCGCCTTCTTCCGTAAGTGGGGCGGCGCGTGCCTCTCCAATGCACCCCAGCCTGAGCTCTTGGTGCCGCGGACGCACTGCGGGAACGGCTTCGTGGAGGCGGGCCAGGAGTGCGACTGCGGCGCCAGCCAGGTCAGAACTCCAGGCCTCGTTCCGGGGGCCCAAGGCCGACCCCAGCCTCGCCCCCATCCTCGAGGCCTGGGGCTCTGTGCCCTGACCTGGTCACCCCTCTCCTTTCTAGCCCAAGGAGTGCCTGGACTCCTGCTGCCTCGCCCACAACTGCTTGCTGCTCGCGGGGGCCCAGTGCGTATACGGGGACTGCTGCGCGCGCTGCCTGGTGAGCCTTGGAAAGCACCGGGGTGTGGGCTGTGGATGGGGCTGACACACCTGCTGCTGTCTCACCTTTGGCGCTTGGGAGTCGCCTGCCGGCCTTCGCTTACTGGCACTCTTTCGTCTCCCCTGAGGGTGGCTGGTTCTTTTCCGTGTGTGGGTCGATGGGATTTCCCGCAGCAACTGGGTCTGTGGCTTCTCAGCCCGATATACCTTTCTCCCCAGCCCCAGCCCCAACCCCGCCTTTGAGCCGCGCTGTGGGACTGGATCTCTCACTGCCTCAGTTCTCTTGGTGTCCTGGTCTCCCTCTCGCCGCCTTTCCTGCCCAGGTCACCCGTGCAGCTGAAGCCGGCAGGCGTGCTGTGCCTCCAGGCGGCAGGCGACTGTGATCTCCCCGAGTTCTGCACAGGCGCCTCCCCCTTCTGTTCCTCCGATGTTTACCTATTGGACTGCATGCTCTGCGCCAGGGGTCATGGTTACTGCCGGGATGGAGCGTGTACTACGCTCGAGCAGCAATGCCAGCAGCTCTGGGGGCCTGGTGAGATGACGCGTGTGCTCTCGCAGCCCTTTTCTCCCTTCTTCTCAGGCCAGGGGAACTGAGGCCCTGGAAGCGTTGGCCCTCCCTGGGCTGACCCTGGTGCAACCTGCATTTCCCCAGGTGCCGGCCCAGCCCCAGAGACCTGTTTCTGGGTCATGAACTCTGCGGGAGACACCCAAGAGAACCGTGGCCAGGTCAGCGAAGGTCACTCTGTGCCTTACCTCCACAGGTAGCCCATGGAGCAAAGGTGGCTGGAGCGGTGGGGGGGGTGTTGGAGGAAAGGGGACACCACATATCCTTTCACTTCCCTTCACTCGGTCCCCAGAGATGCGCAATGTGGAAAGCTTCAGTTCCAGGACGGGGAGCAGAGCCCCCCGCGCAGCCCGTGCAGTGCGCGTGGACTCCATGGTCCATCTCGGCGGCAGAGAGCTCACCTGCAAAGGAGCCCTGGTACCCCCTGGTGCCCAGCTGGACCTACTTGACTTGGGCCAAGTTGAGCTGGGCACCCAGTGTGGACCTAGAATGGTGAGCCCTGCTTGCCAGAACCCGCCCTGCCACCTGTGTCCACATCTCTCATGCCCAGTTCACACACTGCCCACAGGTGTGCCAGGACAGGCGCTGCCAGAACGCCACCTTCCAGGAGCTGGAGCCTTGCCTGCCTGCGTGCCATTCCCACGGGGTGAGTAGCCCACAGGGTAGTGGACTGACTTTGGGGTCCCTGACCCCTCACGATCCCCCTGCCCTCCTCTTTCCATCTGCGGGTTTGCAGTGGTAACCACAATTGCCACTGCAACCCAGGCTGGGCGCCACCCTCCTGCAAGAAACCAGGGCCGGGTGGCAGCATGGACAGCGGCCTGGTGCAACCTGAAAGTGCATGAATGGGGGCAGGGGTGCAGGTGGTGGCCCCCCAGGCAGTGCACCTGCTCAAAATTCAGTCTCACCCTGTGATCTGCAGATGGTGGCACCTTCCTGCTGGTGGTGCTTCTCAGCTTTCTACTGCCTCTGCTCCCCGGAGCCGGCCTGGCGTGGTGCTATTACCAGCAATCAAGGTCCTGCCTTCAACGGGGCTGCCCGAGGGGCCCCGTATGCTGTGGGTAGGCTCTGAATGCCCAGCCCCTGAGGCTGCAGCTCCCTGCATCCTTGCCTACTCTGTGGTTCTACTGCTGAGAGTCTGCTGGGTGGCATGGAGTCCAGGGAGCTGGAGATGAGATCCTAGGCCATGCCCTCAGGTGCTTCCACCTGCAAGCCTGGCTGGAGAGGCCTTGGAAAGAAGTCTTATAGAGGAGACCATAAAGGCCTCCCATCAAGTCCAGGGGGTGGATCTTGCCCCTTCCCCCATACCATCACCTCAGGGCAGGGCTTCTGCACCCCATTCCCGTGCCCCAGCTTCCTGTTTCCACCACCAGGTGGCCGCCTCCTCACCCTTGGTTTTGGCCTCCATCAGCTAATCCTAAAGTTTGGGCTCCACTGGGCCCTTCCAGGCCTCTCCAGCCTTTCTTGGTTTCATGAGTGCCATGGCTTACTGCCGCTTCCTTGCCTAATTTTCTTCTGTTACCTGTTTGAAGTTCCTAAATGCTGGGCACAGCACATGTTTTCATTCCATGCCATGGTCAGCTGTGGCACTGGCTGCCCCTGTGCCAGGGGCCCAGTGCTGATCCAGTCCCAGGGGACCTGGAAAGAGGGTCACATGATACCAGGCATGGTGGACCACAGGCATCCTTCACTGGGTCCTGGCCAACGCGGGCGCTGTAAAGCCATGTCTGACACAGCCTGACCATGCAGGTGTTCCCGGCAAGCTGGGGGAGAGGGCAAGAATGGGGCCAGGGGGCACCCCAGACAGGAGCAGGGCTCCCACTGAGTGTCAGGTACCAGCTGGGAGGCCTTTGATGTGCTGAGTAGTGGTTGTGGGTCTGTAGGCTGAGGAGCAAGCTGGGTAGCACTTAGCTTGGCAGCAGGAGGGGTTGAGGACAAAGGCGACTGTACCACCTCACCAGGGCAGAGTCTTGAGGGCAGTGGAGACTGTGGCAAAGAGATATCCAAAGAAACAGCAAGGTCCTGAGAGACAGGGCAAGAACATCCAAAGATGGCTTGGAGTCTTCTAAGATAGCATGACCCCCAGTGGCAAGATGGCCCTTGGGGGAGGACATCCTACCCTCTTAGGGGCCTGAGTGATGTCAGTGTCTGGAGGGTGCCAGATAGTGGGGTGGTGCTGCAGCTTGGGAGGAGTGTCAGGCTGTGGAGGGCATGAATTTCTCTCAGGGGCTCAGGAAGGGAGCCCAAAAGGGTGCTTTTTGCAGAAACATGGAGACTCAAGTCAAAGGGCCAATGCCTTGCTGTCGGCTGCAGGGAAGCAGCTCCAGATGCTCTGCTCAGGATCACTGTCCCAGCCTCCTGGCCTCCTAGCCCACTGTTCAGGCTCAAAGCTGGCCCATGTCGGGACCACCCCTCGGGCAGTGCTCACCCTGCCAAGCTGGGTTCTACAGCCACTGGAGTGCCCTGGCCCCTGGGTGAGTGAGGCACCAGCAGGAGATGGGGAGGGAGGCAAGAGATGGGCCTTCCTTTTAGATGGGACCCTCCTGCCCTACTTTGCACCAGCTACCTCAAGTCCCCTGTGCCCCACCTGACCCCAGGGTCTCCTACTCACTGGTGCTCACAGTACCAGCCCTCCACCCATTGCTCCCCAGACCTTGAGAATTCTGCCACAACCTAGCAGCCACTCTGAGAAGCCTGCACCCCGCAGCCTTGCCTGCACCCCAAGGTGGGTGGACACACTCTTTGTCTCATTACTCATCCACCTACCTCTTTTGCCCCCATCTCACTGGCCATACTCTGAGGTTTCTGGCTTTGGAAATGGGATGATCTCTTGGAGAAGCTCTTGTCATGGAGACTAGGATGTTGGAAGCCCCTGGAGTGAGGGAGGGATAAGTAGCTCCTCCTGGGTCATTGGAGCTCACTGAAGGAGGATGGGTTGGGGGTGGGTCCCTGCACTCTGGAGTCTTTGCTCTCCAAGGATAACTGATCACCTTCTACCCCCTCCTTAGCAGGTAAGTTCAGAAGCCAAGATCCTGTCTCCGGTGAGAGGTAGCACCTATGAAGAGAAGACTTGAAGACTCGGGGCCACCAACACCCACTCCATGGACCTGGACCCCCAAGGGCAGAGCCAGAGGGTCAGCTGACCCCCTGCACTTTTGGCAGCTTGAGTGTTTCCTTTTCCAGTTGAGCTCCATCCCACTCACTCCCAAGAACCCAGAGCCTCATCAGGAGTTGTTTCTCTGCCCCTACACACTGCCCCTCCGCACTAGTGGGTCATGTCAGGGTTTCCCTGCCCCTTCACACTGGTGGGTCATGTCAGGGTTTCCCTGCCCCTCTACACTGGTGGGTCATGTCAGGGTACACCCTCCAGCCCAGTAACCCGTCAATCCAAGGAGCGAAGGTCACATGGTCTCTGACCTCCCTCACCAGGCAAAACTGGGTCTTGCTGGGCATCCAGAAAGCCTCTTTCCTGGTAGCCTGGGTGTGTGTGCTATACATGCTTTACCCACACCAGCTCTGCAGGGGACAGTGCCTCCTGGGCCAGACACTGGGACTCCAGGGACCCTGCATTTTAGACTTTAGTGGGAACCTGGCTCCCCAAAAAACAAAACTTTGGGACCTACCTTCCGGCCTTCTCCTGCCCTGTTTTATCCTCTAGATGTTTCCTTACCCCCACCCCCATTCCTCTACTTGAGCTTTTTGGGTATGTGGGATCTGCTGCAGTCACCTTATTTTGGACATTACTCTCTGGGAGGGTACAGAGGGAGCCATTGTTGAAAGGACACCAGAGTCAAAGTCAGAAGAAAGCTATGTTACTCTTGGGCCTCTGTGAGTCTTTTCTGTCTCCATTCAACCCCAGTGGGGCACCCTGAGTGAGGGTCACAAGGAGTGGTAGCTTGTGGGTGGGACTTCAGATAGCACCCAGGGCCCCAGGCATCTATCTGGGCATCAGATGATGCTGCTTGGCTTGAATAACCTCTCTGACTGCCCTCCTCCCCCACCTTGGACAGTCTCAGATGCCGTTCACTTCTTGGGCTTCATGTAAGAGTTCCTTGCTGAGTCACCTTTTGTATCAGTCAACTATTGCCGCATAACAAAACCACCCCAAAATTTAGTGATTTAATAGAACGACCAACTCTGAGAGTTGACAGATGTGGTTGAGCTCTGCTGGGTAGTTCATCTGGTCTCAGTTAGGCTCACTTACCTGTTTGCAGTCAACTGCTGGTCAGCTGGGTGGTTCCTCTGGGGTTGGTTAGCTATTGGTTAGGTTGAGAGGACAGACTAGGGTGAGGTGAGTGAGGCCATAGGTACAAAACTAAGGGGGCACAAAAAGAGCAATCAAGATAAATGATACATGTTTTTAAAGTTTCTATTCTAACATATATACAACATAAAATAATAACAAATAACATTTAACGCACTGTCAAAAATCAAAATCAATGGAAAAATCCATGACGAACAGATTTCAAAAATTTTTACTAAAGTCAGGATCAGTAATAGCGCCATGCTAATTCATGGAACCTGAGGCAAAGAAAAAATCAGAAATAGCAGTTCTGAGGCATGTGCCTCACCTGCTCATGCATCTCATCTTGGTCCCCGCTCTGCAAGAAAGTACGTGGAAACTTGCAAGGCCTTGAAAGAGGCACCATCCTCACTTCCAGCACTTTCTATTGGCCCTGGCAAGTCACAAGCCTGGTACAGATGCTGGGAAGGGGTAGCAAAATACGTCTTAGAGGGTGTGAAGATTTGGGGAGTTTTTGCAGTCTTTGACTCTTTCCAATGGCAGGCAGAGAAGAGGCCGCCCCAGGCTTAAGCTTGCCTTTACTCTTCCAGCACAAGGGCCGGGGTAAGAGTCCTTTCTAAGGCCCTCACCCTCCAGGAAGGGGTGTCTGGACCTTTAGGGCCTCCAACTACAAAGGACCCTGGAGGACACAAAATTTTCCATCTTGTCCATTGCCTAAGACTTTGCAGATCCCTTCTTCCCCAACCCAGTGGAGAGCCCTGGGAAGGGCTGGATGGGAAGAAAAGAGGGCAGAGGAGGAGAAATCCAACAAGTGAGACACATTTGGGGCCTGGGATCACCTGGTTCACAGTGAAGAACTTGGGAGAAGAGAGTCAGGAGGACAGAGCGGGGGTCGGGTCACGAGCAGATGCATTAGGTGTGGAGAAGGTATGAATGGAGGTGGGAAGGGAAGGGTGGCTACATCCCCCTAGGGCTGAGCAAGGGGGTGCTAGGAGGCAGAATGAACATCAAGTGGTGGTGGTGGGGCATGGTGAATGAGCCCACCTGGGTTAGGACCCCTCTCTTTGTCCACCAAGTTCAGCTGCCCTGGGGTGCCTCTGGGGCAGGCAGTCCTTTCTCTGACATTGGTGTGCAGGTTCCCTATCACCTCTGCCCCTCCTCTGCAACCACGCCTTCCATGGCGTGACACCCACAGAGACAGGTGGGGCACAGAACTGCCCTGTGCAGTCAGAGGTTGGGCTTACATTTCCCTCCCTCACCCACTGTCTCCTCCCATATGTCAGTTTACAAGTGGATTTTTGTGGAATTAAATGCACATGGCATGCTAGTTTGCATTTTCTTCAGTGGCCATGGTTCATAGTAGCAGAGGGCCTATACTGACCTCCCAATTCATAAAACAAATTAGGAAATAAGCCATGCAAACCACATAGAGAAGGTTCATCATATCCTGGGGTGGCCAGGCAGACAGTGGCTCTTAAAATATATGTTGAGTGCCTCGGGTTTTAAAGCTCAGTCGTGACAACAAAAATCAGTAAGGGAAAGAACCTGGATTTCAGGAAACTCACTACTGCTTGGGGGTGTGGGCTGTCTTCTGATTTCAAGTGACAGAAATCCCACTCCAGTAAGCATTAATATAAAAAGAGGTTTGTGGGATGGGGAGTTATTTCTTAGTGGATGCAGAGTTTCTTTTTGGGGGTGATGTAAAACTTTTGGTGATGGATGATGGTGATAGTTGTACAACATTGTAAGTAAACAATGCCATTGAATAATACACTTAAAAAGGTTAAAATAAATTTTAGGTAATATATATTACCACAATTAAAAAAAGTTATATGAAAACAAAACAAGTTTATGGGCTCACATAACTGGGATATCATTAGGTTTTGCATTCTCTAATTCAGCCTATTGGCTTTGCTTTTCTTTGGAATGATTCAGGCAGGTTTCCCAAAAGGTGCCTCCGACAGGTGCAAGTTTACCTTCCTCCAGCAGAGTCAGCCCAAAGCAAAGAATGTATCTTTTTTAGTCACAGTAAAATGTCCAGAATTAAGTCTGATTAGTCACGTTGGGTTACATGTCCACCCATGAGCCAATCGCTAGAGCCTGAGCGATGCTGAATTTTCATTGGCCAGGGCCGGGTCATGTACCCTCCCCTGCAGCTCTGAGTGGGACCAACTGAGCAGAGCCAACTGTGGTTTCCCCAAAGGTAAAGAAAGATTTTATTCAAGGCAAAAGACTCAAATTGACATTTCTCCAAAGAAGATATACCAATGGTCAATAGCACATGAAAAGATGTTCAACCCAATTGGTCATCAGGGAAATGCAAATCAAAACCACTGTGAGATATGACTTCACACCCCACCAGAATGGTTATTATTAAAAAAAAAAAAAAAAAGGAAAACAATAAGCATTCATGAGGATGCAGAGAAATAGGAACTCTCTTGCATTGTTGATGGGGATATAAAATGGTTAGGCTGCTATGGAATAGTCTGGTGGCTCCTCAAAAATTAAATACAGCATTACCAAATGACCCAGCAATTCCACTTCTAGGAATATACCCAAAGAATATGAAAACATATGTCCATGCAGAAATGTGTACACAAATGTATATAGCAAGATTATTCACAAGAGCCAAAGGATGGAAACAACCCAACTGTCCATCAAGGATTGAACAGATAAACAAGTTGTGGGATATACTTAAAGTGGAACATTATTCAGCCATAAAAAGAAACGAAGTTCTGAAGCATTCTACAATTCAGTGAACTTCGAAAACATTATGTTAAGTGAAAGAAACCAGATACAAAGTTCACATATTATATGAGTCCTTTTATAAAAAATACCCAGAATAGGATATTCCATGGAGAATAGAAGGCAGATTAGTGGTTGCTCTGATATGGAGTAAGGGGGAATCGGGAGTGATTAGAGGGTGTGGATGTTCTCCTGGGGTGGTGAAAAAGATTTGAAACAAGAGCTAGGTTCTGGTTGCATAACATTGTGAGTGCTCTAAATGTCATTGAATCGTATGGTTTAAAATTATTGAACTGTATGTTCTTCAAGTAAAAAAAGGTAAACAAATAGATCAATAGGAGATAATGGAGGGCCCAGGAAGGACGATGACATGCGTGGCTTTTGTTTGGTAAGCAGATGGCAACCCCACAGGTGTCTGGACTCTGCTACTAAAGAAATGGGGAGACTGGATATTGGGCAGGCAATAAGGAGTTTCCTATCATATGATTTTATGTCAATAAATCTGAAATTTAGTAGAAAAATACGACATCAAGAATGTCTATGGAAGAAATTGAAAATATGGCCAGACCTTAAACTGTTAAAGAAATAAAATTGAGAGTTAGAAATCTATTCCCAAAAATGAACTTTAAACCCAGAAGATTCTACTGAGCTCCACTGAATGCTTGAGGTACAGCTAATTCTAATCTTATTTATTATAGTCTTGCAGAGAAAAGAATAAGAGGGAACATGCCCAACTCATTTTATGGGGATGGTATAACCGTAATACCAAAACCCGATGAAGGAATAATGAGAAAGGAAAACTACAGCCCATTTTCTCTTATGAGTACAAATGCAAAATTCCTAGACAAATTATCAGCAAATAAAATCTAACAAGCTAAGTGCATGAAAAATTCATTATTACCAAATGGGTTTATCCTAACAATGCAAGGATGATTCAACATTAGAAAGCCTAAAAGATCCCTCTCACACAGTGATTCTCCTCCTGGGCTGCACATCAGAATCACCTGGGGGTGCTTTAAAAAAATACCAGTGCCTGGGTCCCTCCCCAGAGATTCTGAATTAGTTTGTCCAGGTTGGGTTGGGCACCAATGCTCTGAGATTTAGATGACAGATAAACAATCATTTAAAGTGTGAACCCATGTGTACCAGGAGGAATGTACAGGAATGCTCATGGTAGCATTTTTTACAAAAGTTAAAAATTAGAAAAAAGACAAATGCCATCTGTAGGAGAATAAAGTATCATAGGTTCATGCCGCGGAATATATATATATATATATATATATATATATAGCAGAGAAAAGTGTATGAATTTGTCTACAAATCCCAACATGAAAACATTTCAAATAATGTTGGGCAAAAGAAAAAAGCAAGCTTCTGAATGATCGGTATAGTAAACTATTTATATAAAATCTACACATATGCATAGAGAAAGACAAACAAAAGTAGCAGCTGGGAAGAAGTGCAGAGAAGGGGATTGGAAGTAGACACAGGAATTGGCAGGGGACTCAGGGCTTTGACTGTATTTGCAGTAGTTGATTTCTTACTTTGGTTAATAAGTACTTGAGTGTTCATTGAATTACTCTTTATACCTTTTCATATATTTGAAATATTAAAATTTCATATTTTGAAAGTGATGGCATTAGTATATATCCATATAAAGCTAGGTTTAACTTTTTATCTCAACTTTTTTTTAAGTTTTAAAATGAGTTTATTAAAGAATATTCTGAGGAAAGCAACAACTTTTGATTTGCTGTTAAAAAAAGTTATGTTTCTTCATGCTGTATAATGCAGGTAATTAAGAGGCTCCTTTCTACTTGAATTCTCTGATAGTAGAGCACAGTGTAGTCATTTCTGCATTGCAAGAAAAAATAAAATAATCTCTTCTTGGCTTCTCTTCAAAAAGCAATGAACAATAACAGAAGACGGCATAAAAAAGCCATTTTTCCCTATTCATTCTGTAGTATTGAAGCCAGCATTTTTACCATGATAAGCTACAATTTTCACTTTATCCACTTTAATAAGCTCTGTCACCTCCCTGAATTCAACATCATTCAATACAACAGTCCATGCATCAGGGTGAGCCACAGTGGCTCAGCAGGCAGAGTTCCCGCCTGCCATGCCAGAGACCCGGGTTTGAGCCCCGGTGCCTGCCCATGCAAAAAAAAAAAATCCATGCATCATCATAGAATCTGTACATTATTTAGAGTGTCCCATAGTAGCTCATCTAGGTTCTCATGAAGACTGTTCCTTAAAGTGGCATTTCTGTAGAGCTGATATGCTATGGCTTTGGAGGAGAAACTGTTTTTCTTATTCAGTCTGGCATTGATGTCTCAAGGAGAAGGCGCCTCCTTACCCCACCACATCTCAGCAGCTGTAGAGACCCTTACCATTTATTTTATTTTATTTTATTTTATTTTTGTTCTTTTGCATGGGCAGGCACCGGAAATTGAACCCGTGTCCCTGGCATGGTAGGCAACAGCTCTGCCTGCTGAGCCACCGTGGCCTGCCCCAAGTAACTTTTTGGATTGTCAGATAATACTATTACACATTATGATCAGGAGAAAACATCAGACAAATCCCAGAGGGATATTGTACAAAATAACCAACCAGCATTCTTCAGAAGTGTCAAGCTTCTTGAAGCTTGAGGAACTTCTACAGATTAAGGGAGTCTCAGGAGACACCAAACGTAATCCAGGGTCCTGGACATTAGTGGAAAAACGTGAAATTCAAAAGGTCTTAGTTAATAGCATTGTACCAATGCTACTTTTCTAGTTTCTGGCTTTATCTAAGGAGTAACATTAGGGGAAGCTGGGAGAAAGGCATAAAGGCAACTGTCACATTTTTGCAGTTTTCCTGCAAGTCTAAAATTAGCTCATGATAAAAAGTTAAAAATAAAATGATGAAAAAAGGAAAAAAAACAATGCTTTTTTGTTCTTAAAGCCAATAGTTCATAACTTAGTATGAGAAAGACAGGTTTTTTGGCTTGTGGCTGACAGCTGCTGTATGCTGGTGGTGGTGGTGGTGGTGGTGTCTGAGCACGTGTTGGGTCCTCGGCAGCCCATCCGGGTGCTGGAAAGCCAGATTAATCTGGAGGGAGCAGGGGGAGTGGGCACGGGGAGGAGTGGGGTCACTCCCTCTGCAAAGGCTCCGCCAGTAGGACTGCACTTGACAGCGGACACCTGCTATTCCACCACTCTGGGGAAGGGGTACCTGCTGCTCTGCCTTGGGGGCAGCCCTAGGATGAGCCAGCTGGAGGGAGCAGCCACCGGGGCTCACGGGTGACATGGCCTGCCACCTGGGGTCTGCACTGCTGCTGCTGCTGCTGCTGGGTGAGCGTCCATGACCACCTCCACCCCTGGGGGCAGGATGCAGAGGCAAGAGGGTAATTGCGGGAAAAGCAGCAATGCAGGAAGAGGTGCTGGCGTGGGGCAGGTGTGTCTGCGGGGTGCCGGGTGTGGGGACTGCATGCTGCCGCAGTCCTCCCACCATGGGATCTGCAGCAGCTCCCCCCACCCCTCCCCAGTCCCGTCCTGGCATCTCTGTCCCAAGAACTTTCTTTTCCTAATGCCTCCCCTCTCCCTGATCGTTGGCCCTTCTCTCAGTCCTCCAACTTCAGTGATTCCATGTCCCACATCTGTTATTCCACCTGCTCCTACTGCCCCTTCCCCATCTGGGGCATCACCCAGGGAGGGGCCACTTTATGGTGTGTGGTGGATAGAATGGAATCTGGCAAAGGTTCAAGTCAGAAGAGTTCTTTGGGCTGAGATGAACCCTTCTGAGGGTGGAGGCCCAATAAGTTTTCTCCTGGAAGAAAACGGGGAAACAAAAGAGCAGAGGAGGGCTGGAGACCTTAGGGAACCCTAGGCACTGTTGGGTGTGACTGAGGCCCAGGGAGGTGCCGGGCGAAGCTGTGTGTGCCACTCTGTGTGTCCTGGAGGACAGAGGCAGCCCTTCTGTGGTGCATCCTCTCCACTCATTTCTCCACCACAGCCCTCAGTGCCTGCCTGTTCTGTGGGTAGAGCTGACCATACTAAAGCCACAGCAAGAATCATATGACCCCCATTTCCCCATTCACAACCTGCAAGTGGTGACCAGTGCCAGAGATGGGTTCCCAAAAGCCCTGAAGCAGGAGACACACCCCCACCCCACTCCTACAGAGCAGGATGGTGTGGGGCCAGGCTGGGCACTTTCGCTCAGAGTGACAGAACATCATCTCGGCTGACCAAAATGCTCCAGGCTGAGAGCCCCCAGGGGTGATAGGGTTGCCCTGGTTTTGGTAACCCAGGTATTAGGGAATAGCTGGACTCAGTCCTGGCGGTGACCCTTATGGGCAGAGCTCACCCTCTGCCCACAAAACCCCTGGTGTGTGGCTCTGTCCTGCCAGGTATCCTCTCCATCCCAGTGAAGAGCTGCTTATCCGGCTTCATGCCTTCGCTGGAACCACTCATGAGTCCTTGAACCCTGCTGCTCAGCTCAGAGCCCTGTGGCCTGTCATCAGGGACCTTCCTGAGTGGGCCACAGCCCTTGTGGGAAGCCCCCTTTCTCCTGACTGGTGGAGAGTGGAGAAGCCAGCTTGAAACCAGCGTCCAGATGGGGCAGGACCAGTCAGATTTGCAAAAGGGCCCATCAGTGTGAAGGGTTGAGAAAATTTTCCATTGCTAAAAACTTAGCTAAAATCAGGGTCACAAAACCCAGCAAGCACCCTATTATTACGAAAGAGCTAGGGGCTGGGGTGGGCGGTCTGTCCACCAGGGGCAAGAGGAGGCCATTAAGCCACCAGGGATTAGGTGGCACCAGGAACCTACAGACCCACACAAAGGGTCCCCAGGGACAGGAGAGAGGGCCAGGCGTCTCGCGAGTCAAGAAGAGGGGGGTCGAGGAGGGGTTGCTGTCCTCGGCACCACTGGATACGTTTTTATTGGCCAGATCCCCAGAAGTCTCGCTTTGTTTATCCCGTGGGGTGGAGGTGGGGAAGGGACGGTGAGGTGGGGAGGAGCTCCGTGGGCCCTTCTTTGAAGGGGTGCCTCAGTTCATGGGGCAAGGGACCAGGGAGGAAAGTGCCTCGATTTCTGGGGAGGCGACGTCTATTGCTGATGCGTTTCAGGGACCCCAAGTCCGGGGCTGCCCTTCCTCGCCAGGGAGGGCGGGCCAGGGCCATTCGCCACGCCTTCGGGCCGCACCCTGCACCCCTCTCAGCCCACCCCTCTCCCCCGCCCCGCCGACGGCGTGCAGGGCTCCGGGGTGAATGGCCCGTGCAGGGCGCACGAGGGTAGCTACCCCCTCCTTTAAGTCCCCCAGGGTCCGCGAGCCCGGCCGGAGGGAACCGCTGCGTGGCCGCGGCCGAGGCGTGCACGGCGGACGCGCGGTACCAGCGGCTGCGCACCGACTACGTGGCTCGGTACCGGGAGCGGGCCGCGCCCGGGGGCTGCCCCCGCGCTCACTGCCACCGCGCTCTGCGGCTCTTCTTCGCCCGCGGGCCGCCCGCGCTCACGCTCGCGCTGCTCTTCTGCCCGTACGCGGACTCTGCCTGTGCTGAGCACCGGCGCCAGACCTTCGTGCCCAGCTGCACCTTCTCGCGGCCCCGCGCCCAGCCGCGGACCTGCCAAGCGGCCTTAAACGCCTGCGAGCACAGCCGCGTCTGCAAGTACGGGAAGGGGGGGTGCGCGGAGGGTGGGGGTACGCGGGGATGGGGGGGTGGGGCGAGGGATGGGCGGGCTGGGTGTCGCGGGCCCCCGGGCTCACCACGCCCCCAGGCCCCGTCTCCTGGCCTTTCAGGCTGCCTGCGCCCTCGCCCCCGGCGCACCCGACGGCTGCCCGCAGGACCAGGCCCCCAGCTGCCGGCGCGCCTACGCAGTCCTCGTGGGTAGGAGTGGCCCCGATCCGACGCGGGTAGTGGGAGGGGCTCTTGCTGGGGGCTGTCCCCCCCACGAACCCATGACCCTGCCCTCAGGGGGCCCGCAGGCACTGCCGTCACCCCGAACTTCGTGGACAACGCGAGCGCCCGCATGGCGCCCTGGTGTGACTGCGGAGCCAGCGGAAACCGACGTGAGGAGTGCGAAGCCTTCTGCGGGCTCTTTACGAGTAACCGCTGCCTGGGTGAGTGGCCCGAGTGGGGACAGCACTCACTGTCCCCTGCCAAGTCACCTGGCCCGGCGGGGGCCCACCTCAGAAGCGAGGAAACCTGGGCTTGTGCAGCAGCCACGGAGACGCACTCCCGGCTCTGAGGTCTTCCTGCATCTCCCAGAGACAGGGTCACAGACCCCACGCGGAATCCTCAGTGTGTCATCCAGGCTGGGAGCCGGGGAGGGGGTGAGTTAAAACAGAAGTTTCTGAGGATGTGGGATTGAACTAGGCGAGATTCCTGCATCAGCCACTTGTGGGGAGTTTCCAGCTCCAGGGGACACCTGCCCCACCATGGACCTGCCTCTCAGTGGCTCGGCCAGTCTGAGAGTGAAGGGGCCTGAGTTCCAAGCCTGGTCCCACAACTTGTTGGGGAGAGTTAACTTCTCCAAGCCTTTTGTATTCCTTCTGGAATGGCAATGGTAATAGTCACCCTTTCCTGTGAGGCTGGAAACATCCAGCTCCTGGGGCACTTAGTTGAGATGAGAGCTGTCCTCATTTTTGTGTTCTTCCCTGCCATATACATCAGTCTCTGGAACCAGCCCCAGCACACGCCCTGCCTTCCTATCCTTTGCACATGGAGGGCCCATGCTGGGTGCCAGGGATCTGGTGGTTAGTCCCTGAGGAAGGGCTCCTGTCCTAAGGGTGCCAGCCAAGCCCATCCACAACCCCTCCCTCCCCAGATGGGGCCATTCAGGCGTTTGACAGCGGGTGGCCCCCACCCCTGCAGGACCGGCTGTACTGCCGCCTGGACCCTGAGCGCAGCCTCCTGCAGGTAGGTGCAGAGAGGGGACCGGGAGCTGGCAGCCCTCACTCTGTCTGTGTCCTTGCCCTTTGATGCCTGGTGGGCCTAGATGGAGACTTGAATGGCCGGGGAATGGGGGTGCAGGCAGAAAACATAGCCAGACATCTCCCCTCAAGTCTGCCACTTTCTTTCCTCCCCACCAAGGTGTCCTTTGCAGATGGAGCTCCGGAGGGGAGCCCTCTGCTTGCCACAATCCCTGTCCTGGCCGTCTGGGCCCTGCTGTGATGAGGACAGCAGACAGCACAACCACCATCCCAACCCTGGGATCTCGGCCATGCCTGTGGTCTGCTGCCCCAGTGTCTTCGTCCTGTATCCCTGTCCCTGGGGTGAAGGGATGAAGGGTGTGGGCTGGTCCCTTCTATAGGTTTCTTGACTGTAGGTCCCTTTCTCCATAGACTTTGGGACCATGGAGTCTTCCACAGGTAGGGATGGAAGGGGTGCAGGGAAGGTCAGACATCATACAAACTCCCAGAATTGTAGGGGATTGCATTAATCTCCCAAGCAGATAATGTTCAGGGAGTGGATCTGAACAGACTTGAAGGCAAAAACATCCTCTTAAAGCCACAGTCTTCTCATGGTGCCCTCCTGGTTAGGCACTGCACAACTTTACAACCTCCTGCACCCAACGACTGCACCCCAGGGTCCTGCCTGTCCTGGAAATGCTGCTTGATGGGCACAACCTGGAGCTGGAATCCAGTCCCCACACCACGTTGCCCTGGCCAGCAGGCCACCTTCCCCACATGTAACTCAGCAGCGCACACACAGTTCAGTAAATCCACATGCACTGGACTGACCTTGTTTCCACATGATCTATGTGTGCCTGGCTGTGTTCCTGCTGGCCTGGGTGACATCTCTGCACTCCATCTCCTCATCTACAGATGAAATTGCTCAGCCAAATCAACTCTTGGGTCCCAGTGGCAGTCCCAATTTTCACTGCTCACCCAGGTTCAGTTCTTTCCTTCTCTGCTTGTACTCAGATGGGAAAAGCTATTTCTCAGCCTGCCCTGCAGCTGGAGCGAGCAGGTGACACAGTTAACCACTGAGTGGGAGCCACTGATATGTCTTTGGGAGAACCCTTCCACCTGGAACAGGCATGCTGCTCCCTTTAGTTGTAGCCTCAACCCTGTCCCCTTTCTGCCTGGATGTGGTGATGATGCCTGGGTGTGCATGGAAACACTTGCCATGTGGGGTCACCGCACCAGCCCCAGCCTGCTTCCTCTGTGCTCCTCATTACATGAGAAAATAATACCTCTATTTGTTCCAGGCATTTTCTTTTCTCCCCCAGGTTTATGTCCCTTGTGGCCAAATACAGACCTGATTGATACAATTCCACCCTGGGATGCCCAAGAGCCTGAGATTACCCCCCTCCCCGATTTACTTAAGGGAGTCCCACCGCAGTTCTCACAGAGCCCAGGTCCTGATGACCCTCCAAGAAAGGACAGCTTAATATATACATTCCTGCATATTCCACCTGCTTCTGTCCATGTGGAGAGTTACCTTCCTTGAACTGAGCCAGTGCAGCTCACTCCCAAGCTGAGGTGAGTGTTGGCTGCTAACAGTTCATAGCTGCCATATAGGGTTTCACCCTGCCCTCTGAGGCAGACTGTGGTCAGGGCTGCTGGCTTCAGGGGCACAAAAGCCTGGCCTGCCTGCCTCCAGGGGGACCATTCTGTGGTCCATTCACACTTCAGAGCTCTCCATGGGAGCAGGCAGAGGCTAGGCTGCAGTTGAGACCACATCCTGGCTGAGCTCCTTTCCCTGCACCATTTGCTTCTGTCACTTCCTTAGAGGCATCTCCTGATGCATTCTGTCTGATAAATCTTGGCATGAGAATCCTTGACTCACGCTCTCTGTCCAGGGACCCTGACCTAAGACAGAGGGGTTAGGTGCAGGACACCCCATAGCCCAGGCCTGGGGCTGTCCCCACCAGATAAAGATCCACAGCCCTGGGACTGTGTGTGTATTTGGCAGCTCATACACACTCATACATTCTGCATACTGACAAGCAGCCACAGCCAGTGCACTCCTGATTGTGATGGGAACACAAATCAACCGGTGTTTGCTGCTTATGCCTTGACTGTGTCTGAACACGCTGGGCTTCAGGTGCACCTGTCTCTAGGGGGTTGAATGATGCTGATTTTGGGGTCTGTCATGGCTTCCCTCTCTGGCCAGGCAGCCTCTCTCCCTGGGGTGGGTAAGCATACCACCAGCAGCCCCAGCCATGTGTTCTTTTCTTTTAGCACTCTCAGCAGAGAAGGGCAGCTGTCTTCTCATTCCTGGCAGGACCCTGACAGATGCAGCACTGGCTTTGTACCTCTTTCTGTGACCTGAGGTGTGACATCAGCCTGCCAAGGTCACATGGAACAGAGAGGGACAGTTTTTCAAAGGAAAACTCTGTTGGGCAGAGTAAAGCTCAGCGTCTAACCTGACCACAGACAGCCTGTAAGTGGGTGGAGAGACAGAGGTTGTGTTGGGAAAATGTGACAGCCTTGCCTTGCCCTGTCACCATGATCACATGGGTGGCTCAAATGCAGAATTAAATGTCTGCTAAATTATTTGCCTTATATGATTGGGTGTGTTAAACTCTCCATTTTTAACTCAGATAATTAGGGTAAATTATAGGTATAAAAAAGTGAATGCAAATGACTTCAATTAAAAAATAGTAATCTGGATAAAAAAATATACAGGCATATCCCTTCCATAAGGTAGGGGCAATTCGAGTGAAAAGAATATATTCAAAGATAAAATTGTCCCACGGTGGTTGATTGTCTCCCTTCAGTAATTCTCTTCAGCTCACTCACAGGATTTAGCCAATTGGAGCTTCTTTAATGTCAGACAATTTATAGGGGAAAAGCAACTTCCTTATTGAGTACAGGAAAGATAAGGACAAGCTGCAGTGGCTCCCTTTGCCGTGCTCCCTGTTTTTTCCCAAGGTGAGCGATGCCATTTGTCAGCCCGAGGCTTCTGGGGTGTACTAGTTTGCTAGATGCTGGAATGCAATATACCACAAACAGAATGGCTTTTAAAAAGGGGAATTTAGTAAGTTGCTAGTTTACAATTCTAAGGCTGAGAAAATGTCCCAATTAAAACAAGTCTATAGAAATGTCCAATCAAAGATATCCATCCAGGGAAAGATACCTTGGTTCAAGAAGGCCGACGAAGTTCAGGGTTTTTCTCTCAAGTGAGAAGGCACATGGTGAACACAGTCAGGGCTTCTCCTCTCAGCTGGAAGGGCAAATGGCGAACACGGCATCATCTGCTAGCTTTCTCTCCTGGCTTCCTGTTTCATGAAGCTCCACAGGAGGCATTTTCTTTCTTCATTTCCAAAAGTCACTGGATTGTGGACTCTTTGCTTCATGGTACTACAGCATTCTCTGCTCTCTCCAAATCTCTTTCATTCTCTAAAATGTTTCCTCTTTTATAGGATTGCAGAAACTTATCAAGACCCACACGAATGGGTGGAGACATGTCATCACCTAATCCAGCTTAACAACCACTCTTGATTAAATCACATCTCCAGGGAGATGATCTGATCATGCTTTCAAACATACAGTACTGAATTGAGATTATTCTGCCTCTATGAAATTGGTTTTAGATTAAAACTGACTTTTCTAGGGGACATACATCCTTTCAAACCAGCACATGGGGCATAAACATAGCCAGCTGGGAGTGAGATGTCAGGGGAGGGACACAAGGATGAGGCCTTGGGGTCAGGAGGTTTTTGTGATGGTTTGAAACTGTATGTACCCAAGAAAATATCCTGTTCTTGAAGCTTAACCAATTCCTGTGGGCATAGACCTCTTTTGGGTGGGACCTCTTGGTTAGGTTATTTCAGTCAAGACCTGCTGCAGGTGAGTCTTAATCTGCTCACTGAAGTCTTTTTTTTTTTCTTACATGGGCAGGCACCGGGAATCGAACCTAGGTCCTCGGGCTTGGCAGGCAAGCATTCTTACCTGCTGAGCCACCGTGGCCTGCCCTGAAGTCTTTTATAAGAGCAGCTGAGAGAGACAGAAGATAAAGGACCAGAAGCTAAGAGAGAAACACACAAACGCTCAGAGAGCCACAGATGGAGAAGCCAAGAGCTGAATGCGATGAAACCTGGGAGAAAAGGACCAGCAGATGCCACCATGTACCTACCCATGTGATAGAGGAACCCCGGGTCGCTAGCATCCTTTCCCTAGGAAGAAAGTATTGTTCTTTTGATGCCTTGATTTGGATATTTTTCCTGGTATCAGAACCAGAAACCTATAAGCTAGTAAATCCCCACCATTAGAACCAACCCATTTCTGGTATATTACATTTTTGCAACCTTAGCAAACTCAAACAGTTTTATTGCCTAAGGTTCTTTGGTTTCTGCCGCTTTGACCTAAGAAGGTCCTGACTCATAACCTTAGCCTTGTTGCTGAGTCCAGCTGCAGCCCCCACACCTGGGAATGGGCCTGCCTCACTCCTCTCCATCTGAGTTGCAGCCTCTGAGTCTTGCCAGGTGCCATGTTTTCTGTCACTTTCTCTCACGTGTTCTTGGAGACTTGCAGCCCTGGTCCTGGATTACATTCTGGGATCATGTCTCTGCTGCCTGTTCCCAGCATTGTGGGCAGGTGGCTGGGGGTAGGGGCAAGGGAGAAAGACAGATGTTTGAAATATCTGTGGATTTATGGGTGGAAACTTCATGGTTTGTAAATACCCACCCTGGCTTAGAGCCTAATGTCTTGGTGCAAGAGCAGCATGGAAACTGCTCACTGCTCAGCCTCCCTGCATGACTTGGCCAGGCCGTGCTTGCAGAACAAGCTCAGTTTTGTGGGAAGTATGGACACTGGTTGGTGAAATTTCCAGAAAACCAGGAGGTTGGGGGCTATGCAGGGCCACAGGAGAAGTGCCCCCACCTGGAACAGCAGCTTGGCAGTGAGCTTAGTGTGCTTGGGAAAAGAGGCAGAGATGGGTCCAGCCTGGCAGGCAGTCAAGCCACAAGAGGCATGGGTGGAAGGATGTCTGGGAAACTGCTTGATCGGGGGAGTGTCATGATCCCACAGCAAAGGAGCCTCCAGTCCAAGGTAGAGGATGTGGAGAGAAAAACAGATGAGTACACACATGAGAGAAGAAAATCCACGAAAAAACTTGGGAACAGAGTCCTCAAGGAACCTGGAGTAAGCCAATGAGGAGGAAATTCCCCTCTCCCTCCCCTCCCCTCCCTCCCATCCCCCCACCCTTCCCCCCTCTCTCTCCCTTGCCCTCCCCTCCCTCTCCTCTTCCTTCCCCATCCCCTCCTCCTTCTCTCCCTCCCCTCTGCAGGATGCCTGGCACTGACCACATGCCCAGTGAATTCATGCTCTGAATGGACAAGGGTGTCAGTGAATGAAAGAACTGTCCAATTCAACCCCGAAACAAGGGTCTCATGTTCTCGGGTTTGTTTCTCTGGGATTGCATGGGCAATGCCATGTGGGGTCAGCTTTGCACCTCTGCTGTGTATTCCAGGCTCTAGTGGAACAGGATTCCCCACACTAGATCCTTCCAGTTCTCCTCACACTCCTCCCGCCCCCGTGCCCTGCAGTCTGGGATGGCAGTATGAGCTGACACAGGCCCCCAGGCTGCCCTTGATGAGAGCCAGAGGGGTCGGGACCCCCACAACTGCTGTGTGAAATGCTAAGAGAAACTTCCCCCAAGCTTAGGGAATGGCCTTTGCTAAACAGAGAAGTGCTCAGCCCCTGTGTGCCATGGGACACCCTGGCCCTATTATTAATATACGAGAATGGAGGGTGCTGGGAGCGCAGTAATTTAAATTCCCTAAATAATTGCTGTCCTCAAATTCAGGATCCCAGTAAATGTGGTAGATTTCTAGTGCACGTATGTTTTAGTGACTGGTGGGCTTGGAAAGAGATCACAGCTTCCATGAGTATTGATGCCTTCACCATTATTTAGGTTTACACACCTAAATTTGTTGATTCTTCAGAACTTATGATCTATTTTTAAAGCACTGCATATAAACTTAGTTCTATGGAATTTTTGTAATTTATAGATGAGGCTCCAAGCTGTGTTTGAACTGTTACATTGTTTCTGCCACAAGGCATGGGTAATATAAATCACGTTCTCCAGTAAATCAATAAGCCCAGCTCAGCAGTGTCCCGTGGAGAAAGAAATACCTCTCGTTTAGTGGATAAATCCAGTAAATACTTTAAAATGTGCACTTGAAACTCCAGAAAGGGGAAAGTTTGCATGATAAAGGTCATTACTGAAACGAATTACTTCTTTGAGAAGTGAAAGTAAAAAGTACAAAATCTAATGATTCAGGCCACAAGCATAATTGTGGAAGTGGATCATAGATTTGTCCTTTATTTAAAAAAATTCTAATCATGCATGTATTTTGTGAGTTTCTTCTTGCAGGAGTGGATGCATTACTGCCAAAGCCAGGGTCAGCTCAGGTGTCTGGGCTGTGGAACCGAACCCTTCCCCATTCCTGGAGGTAACCTCTTCACAATTTGAGGCTTGAGCTGTCCTAAACTCCTCCTTTCATTTTCCTAAGGATAGGACCTGTGGGAAACCTTTAGTACTGTGTGTATGAGTGTGTGATTGTGATATCATCGTGTAACTCTGCAGTTTACTCATTCGCTCCAATTTAGAGCTACAATTATGTGCGAATATGTAGATTTAGTTAATTAAGGAGAAAGCTTCTGTGTAGCCTCCACAGGTCAGCTGTCTTCCTTTGAGAACATTTAGGATGTTTCTAGGCACTGTGCTGGAGATGGAGTGTGGTGTGGGGAGACCTCCTGGGTGCTGCAGGGTGTTGAGGTGCCAGGAGCACCCCCATCCCCCCCAGAGGTGATCAAAAAATGTCTCCAGATGTTTCCAAATGCCCCCTGGGGACTGAATCGCTCATGGCTGAGAACCACTGACAACTATCGAGGTAAAACTGTCCATCATTCGGGATCCGACCAAGGGTTGTATGCCATTTTGGAAGAACCAGAACAAGGGATTTAAATTTAAATTCCCTAAAATTCCCCTGGGGCGCTGGCCCCTGCTTCCCGCGTCTGCAGTAGAGGCCTACGGGGCACCACGGTTTTGAGTAAGCTCATGCCCGCCTTCCCACGGCGTCAGTGCTGCTGCAGCCATGGGCCTGCACACAGAAATCCATGCCACTTTACCAGCAATCACTTTGATTTCCCCTTAGCATAGCATTTCAAACAATCAGCATAACGCTCTGTGTGTAGGCACATGATCTAGTCTGTGAATTTTAATCCAGGATAGGTGCAAATGGGACAGCACGGAAGGTGTGCTTTTCAGATGGGGTTTGGCCTCAGAAGACATGAGATGCCCACCTGAGTTCTCATGATGGAGGCCGAGCCCAGGTCTGCCCAAAGGGGCCCTTCCCCAGCTGCCCTCCATGATGCGGGCCAGCCTTGTAGACCCTTTGCCATTCTGGTGTGTGACACCTCTGGATCTTGGGAAACCTAGTTCGTGTACCTGCTCAGCAAATCCCTGTTTGTCCATCTAAGGTCGGTCCGGTGGGGGTGGGGTGGGTTTGCATCCCTTTGGTTTCCTGCTGGAACCGCAGTGCCTGGATCAGAGCAGGCACTCAATCAGTACTGATCAAGGTCAAGGAAAATGCAAGGAAGAGGATAGCCATCTCCTCTCTGGAGGTCTCTGGCCTCTTCCCAGCCTGGCCTACCTCTCCAGCCTCTCCCCAGCCCCGTCTCCGCGCTATGATGCTGCAGGAAGCACCTTGTCCCACCCCCCGTCCCTGACTGCAGCTGGCTCTGAGCCTTCCTCTGGTCCTGGCAGAGGGCAGGGCAGTGCCCGGTGCTGAGCGAATTGCCATGCTGTAAACTGGGGGTTGCTGCCAGAGCTTCGGGTGTGGGGCGGGGGCCCTGGATGGATGGTGCAATGGACCCAGGGATCCTCTCCTATCCAGTTGCTGTCACTTGTTAGTGAGGGAACTTCAGTAAGTTACATCC
Source organism: Tamandua tetradactyla (assembly GCF_023851605.1). Lineage (NCBI taxonomy): Eukaryota > Metazoa > Chordata > Mammalia > Pilosa > Myrmecophagidae > Tamandua > Tamandua tetradactyla. The sequence goes on along the minus strand of NC_135354.1, from coordinate 328,398 downwards.
CCTGGCTGAGCCTCAAAGTCCTTTGTGAAGAGGGGATAATCATCCCCTGCTCTCCGACCCCCCGCCTCGTGGGGTTGCAGGGCAGTGCACGCAAGGTCCTTATGAGATGCACAGTTCTGCAGAAAATCCTGTCGTGAAATCCTACCATCGCTGCCTACTCCTCAAGTCAGTGATTTTCTCAGGGGAATCAAAAATAAATTGTACAGGGCAGTGATTTTCTCAGGGGGCTCCTACAGGTGCTGGTCAGGACATGTTTGCACATAACATCCTTGGCTCAGGGGTGGGGGGGTGTAGGTCCAAATCCTGGCCCTACTGCATGGCCCGGCCGTGTCTGCGAGCCCCTGGCCTCTCCTTTTCCCCATTCACAAAATGGGAAAATGCCACTCCCTGCCACATATGGCTGTCTTGAGCATTAGTTGCATTAATAACTGAGAACAGCGTCTGGCATGTAGTAGGAGCTCCTCAGGTGTTAAGTTGATGAAAACCTGCCTAGCAGAGGTTTAAACCACGAGGAAGCTCGTGCTTTCTGCAGGTGGGTCTGCAGGGCAGGCTCCAGGGCCTCCTTCCTCAGCTGTCCCTTCCATCCTCCTGGTGGTGTTTCCAGGGAGGTTCTGCAGCCCCAGACCCCACCCAGCCCACCAGGGCAGGGAGCTGCACAGCCAGGACCCAAAGCAGCCACAGCGCTGTCAGATGCCCTTTCTGCATAGTGCGCTCCCTTTTGTCGGCCCCCAAAGCCTGTGCCTTTTCTGTTCTTGACTAGAAACAGGCCAAGTGCATCCCTAATGACAAGGGAGGCGTGTAAACTGCACCCAGGACAGAAGCAGAAGGGCTTCAGGCAGAGAGCACCCAGCAAACAACACGGGGAAAAGTTGGCAATGAAGCAAATGAGTTGCAGACTGGGGCTTTGTCTTCTGTCTCTCCTGTAGACGTTGCTCCCCATTCCTTTCCTGTTTTGATTTTTTAAAAATATTTTTATTGGCAAATCTTCACACACATATAGTCCATTCATGGTGTACAATTGATGGCTCATGATATCATCACATAGTTGTGTATTCATTACCATGATCATTCTTAGAACATTTGTATCACTTCAGAAAAAGAAATTTAAAAAAAATCTCATACATCCCATACCCCAAACCCTTACCTCTCATTGACCACTAGTATTTTCGTTTACCCAATTTATTTTACCCCTTATTTATTTATTTTTTATCCATACTTTTTTACTCATCTGTCCAAACTCTGGATAAAAGCAGCATCAGACACAAGGTTTTCACAATCACACAATCACACTGTAAATACACAATCATCTTCAAGAACCAAGGCTACTGGAACACAGCTCAGCAGTTTCAGGTACTTCCCTCCAGCCACTCCAATACATCATAAACTAAAAAGGAATTTATATATAACACATGAGAATAACCTCCAGGATAAGCTCTCAACTCTATTTGAAATCTCTCAGCCACTGAGACTTTATTTTATCTCATTTCTCTCTTCCCCCTTTTGGTCAAGAAGGCTTTCTCAATCCCATGATGCCGGGTCCTGGCTCATTCCAGGATTTCTGTCCCACATTGCCAGGGAGTTTACACACCTGGGAGTCCTGTCCCATGTAGCAGGGAGGGCAGTGAGTTCACCTGCTGAGTTGGCTTAGAGAGAGAGACCACATCTGAGCAACAAGAGGTCTCTGGGGGTGACCCTTCCCTGGTTTTGCCCCCCTTCTGTACTATATCTCCACATCTTATCAGGTTTTTCCCCAATCACCTGGATGTACTCAGGGCAGGTAATGGAAATATCAATGGCAAAGGATTCTGGCTCCAGAGAACAATGCATTGGTGGCATGTATTGGGTGCCTGCTGCATGCCAGGTCCAGGTGCTGTTCAGCACATCTGAGCCCCGTGGGGCAGGCTCTCCTGGTGCATCTCCAAGGCCACGGTTAGAAAGAGCTGGAACCCAATCACAAACCTAGGTGTTCGGCCCCAGGCCCTGCTTGAAAGGGCTTCCCTCTCTGTAAGCCTGACAGCGGACTGTCCTCTAGGTATGGCTGGGTCACCTCCAGGATGCCCTGCAAACCCACATCCTGTTTCTCTGGCAGTAGCTGTGGTGGGTGTCTTTTGGGTGGTGGGGAGACCACGAGTGGAGAAATGGGTTGTTTTAGAAGAGTTGGCTGTTTACAAAAAAGCCGCGGTGGCTGGCATTGCGTTGAGCACTGCCCTGTGTCGTTTTATGGGCTCGGTCCTACGTATAGACCCCACCGAGGTTGTGGCTTGAGTGGAGGGAAGCCAAGTTCAAAGCTAAGTCTCCATGAGACCTCAAGGAAGCGCCGCCAGGGACAATTTGGGAGCAATTTCTCCTTTTGGCCAGCAGAGGGCACAGCTGCCTTCACAAACCCTTGCTTGTTTCTGTTGGGAAGGTTTTTTTTTTTTTTGTCTTCACTTTTCTCTTTCCTTTGGTACTTGAATTCTGACACTGGTGTTTTGCCCTATTGTACCTCTTTGGTTGGCTCTCTAAGAGTGTTTGGCCAGAGACAGTGGCTGGACTGAAGTTTGCTGGTCGTATTAGCTTCCTGGAGCTGCTGAAACAACAGAAATTTCTTTTTTCACAGCTGTGGGGGCCAGACACCTGAAATCCTGGTATCAGCAGGGCCACGCCCCCTCCTGGCCTCTCCAGCTCCTGGCGTTTGCTGACAATCCCCGGCGTTCTTGACTCCTGGCCACGTCACTCTGTCTCTGCTGCCCTGTCAGCCCAGCTCGGCTCCCCTGCGTGTGTCTTGGTGTCGCTGCTTATAAGGACACCCGTCACTGGATTAGGGCCACTGCTCATCCACAGTGACCTCGTTTGAACTCGATTCTGCCTGCGGGAACCCTATTTCTACATAAGGTCCACCCTCAGTACTGGAGTTAGGACTCCTACATCTTTTGTGGGACCCAGTCCAACCCGCAGCGCTGGCTTAGTTATTTCTAAGTCACAGGTGAGGAAGGGACCAAACAGCCTGTGGATAGATGGGGGGCATAGCTGCGTCGATCCCCAAAAAGCCAGGAGCCTGCTGGGCAGTGGGGAGGCGGTGCCCTGAGTCCTGAAGCAGGGGCCAGACACTGCCTCTTATCTGGTCATTTGTTCTGTCAGCAGGTCTTTACTGGGCGCCTTCGACATGCCCCGTATGCTCTTGGGAGTGACACTGGCATTGCAACGCCCAGACCCCTGCCCTATCAGCTTTTTTGAGGGTCTTCAAACATGGTGGGGGGGCAGGAAAGAAATGCTAGTAAGCTCTGGAATCAGAAAAGGACATTACTGAAGTCATTGACTGAGACAGCCCCTGTCATCGGGTTGACTGCAATTTAAGAGCTCGGTGCTGTGCTCCGGGTATAAATATGTTTGGTGGGAGTGGAAAGGCTCTTCAGAAGTTGGGGAACCTGGGGGTGAAACCCCTGGTGGGTGGGTCTCATGAGCAGGACACCAGGGCTTGCTCAGCATGCATCACTACCTGTGAATGGCCATCCCTACCACCGGTGACCAGGCTTGGTGTACAAATGAGGAAATGGAGGCCCAGCACCAGCTGCAGCTGTGCCAGTGGGAGCCCAACCCAGAGCCTGCACCCTTCCCTTTACCCCTTTCAGAGCAGGATGGCATCCCTGAGCATCCAGTGGGTGCTGAACTCCTGCAGCTGGTGCTTGTGCATCACGTCAGACGCAGCTGTCCAAATGGGGCACACCCTCATCTGCCCTCTCCTGGAGTCCTCTTCACCCAGAGCCTGGGAGCATGGCCACTGGGGCCAGCATCAGACCTGACAGTTTCACTCTACCCCCTACACCCACCCAGCCCCAAATCTTCTTAGTAACAAAAAAAAAAATAGAAATCCGGTAGTCTTCCTTGGCTCTTCTTTCTCTCACCCCACATGGTGGGTTCATCACAGACCCTGCTGGAGCCCCCTGGAAATGTACCAAATCCCTACTGCTCTCTTTCTCCAGGCTGGATACCTTTGAGGGCCTCCTAGCCCAACTCTGTTCTCCAACAACAGCCAGAGACAGACCCTTTGGAGACCCACCTCTGCTTACAAGCTTCCAGTGGTGTTTCCTCATCCTTGGAATGAAACCCAGACTCACACCCAGTTCCACAAGATGCTGCAGGGTCCAGTTCCTGCCTGACCTTCCAAACTCAGCTCCCACCCTGATCCCTCACTCCAGCCTGTTCTCAGGGATGTCAGGGTTCTGAGCTGGTCCCACCTCACCTTTGCCATGCCACTTCTTCTTTACTTGTCTAGGCCACCCTCTCTCCTTTCCTTGTCTGGTCCATTTCCACTTAGCATCCAGTGTCCAAGACATCCCTTCCTTGGGCTAGGCCTCCCCCGCACCCCATCCTGTACTCTTTGAGTTCATTGAAAGTCAATAATAGATTGATTTTTTTGTTGAAACTATCTTCTCTGTAGGCCAGGATTTCCGGGAAGCTGAGGTCCAATCACATCTTGTTCACTGTGGTGTTTCCTGCAGATCAGATTCTCAGTACACAGTAGATGCTTAAGAGATGCTGGATGTTTGGATGGATGTGTGAATGGATGGATGGGTGGGTGCATGGATGGGTGAGTGGATGAGTAAGTGCATGAATGGATGGATGGATGGATGAATGCATTGATGGATGTGTGGTTGGATGGTTGGATATGTGGATGGATGGTAGATGGCTGCATGGATAGTAGATGTGTGGATGCAACGTAGATGGGTAGATGGATGGTTGGGTGGATGGATGCATTGATGGATGTGTGGTTGGATGGTTGGATGTGGAATGGATGGTTGGATGTATGGATGCATGGTAGATGGGTGAGTGGATGGTTCAGTGGGTGGTTGGAGGGGTGGGTATGTGGATGGATGGATGAATGCATGCATGCATCCATTAACCTGCATCAGTTGTCTATAAAAAATGACATTGGAGACATTTGGGTGGAACTGATCCTCACATGATCCTTTTCCCAGCCCTCCCTGATGCTGAGGGGCACTTCTTACATGCACTCTGTTTGTGTGGGGAGAGGGGCTCTGCCCAACTCAGAGTCCCCTCTGCTGTCAGGCTCTCCAGTAGGAAGGCCTCTTCCTTTGCTCTCCCTACTTTGTGATTTTTGAAGGGAAGGCTATTTGATAGCTTGTATTAACTTTGCCAGCTTTTTGCAACTTTTTAAGGAAAACTTGCTCGGGTTATCTGGGCTGCCCTGAATGAGGAAATAGCTTCAGGTTTTCTGATCAAGGATGAGAAGGGTGACGTCTTGGTGGGCTTCAGTATCATCTAGAGCCTCAGGCAGGGACAGGACAGGTTTTATCAGTGAGACTGTCTGGGATGTAGCTGGAAGTCAGAGGCAGAAGAGCTCTTCCTTCAGGTCCAGAGCTCCATGAGCCTCGTTGGTTCCTTTAAAAACAACAACAACAACAACAACAAACCCTTGTAGCCATTGGCAACCACTCTCCATTTCCCTGTCACCCCCATCCCCAAGTACTAGGCAACTCGAATCTCTGTTCCTATAGAGTTCCCTATCCTGAATATTTCATATAATGGGACCATATATGTGGCCTGGTTTCTTTTGCTTAGCATAATATTTTCTAGATTCATCCATACTGTAGTGTGCATCAGACTTCATTCCTTATTATGACTAAGCGGTATCCCACTGTGTGGATATACCATATTTGATATATCCATTAATCCACTGACAGACATTTGAGTTTCCATTTTTTTACTATTTTGAAACCTTTGTGGTTCTTAGCTTCTATTTCCTGAGTGGATTTCCTGATCCACTCCCAATCCATGCCAGGGATATTGTTGAAAGGGAAGTTCTGTGACTTTCACAATAGACCCCTCAGGGACTCTCATGGCTGAGAACCCCTTCTGTGGGTGGCTTCCTGCAACCCACCGGGCCACACTTCCCAGCTCAAGCCAGTCACAGCCTGGTGGGGAGGACTTTGGAGGCAAAGTTCATCCTGCGGACAATTTTCAAGGAGACTTTAGTTTTTTCTTTTCATCAGTAGAGATGACAGTGCTTTTTTTTTTTTAAAGAATTGTCCGGCGCCGTCTCGCTCAGCTTCTGGTCCCCGGCCGGCGAAGGGGACAGAGGAGAGAGAGAGACAGACGCAGACAAACCGACTCGAGTGATAAACACGAATCCGTAACACGCGGCGGTTGTGAGCACAGACCTTTACTGGAGCTAAGCTTGCATTCTCTGTAGCAGGTTCCGCGCGGGCTAGAATACCCCACGGGGGAGCAACCTCTATGCGGCCGTCAGGTACGGCTCCCTGCGGGTTGTGTCCCCCCACCCTGTCCGGGTAACCTCTTATATACTGTGCCCAAACCCAATAGGTTAGTGCCACGTATACAGAGGTGATTGGAAGATAGGGTTGGTGGGCGCGTGCGTCATACGCGGAAACAGGATGCGGGCGCCATCTTGACTCACTCGATGGGCGGGGGGAACTCTAGAGCAGGCCGCAGCGTGTCCACTAGGCCAGACCCGGGAGGCGGCTCTCCACATCTCCCCTTTTTTTATTTATTTTGACCCAGTGTCTCCATTGATGAGTGTGCTCCCGTGGGCCTGAGTGGCCCACTACATGTTTTGGTGCTTTGGGGAGTCTGGACTAGGCTTGCTAGGCACCAACCAGAATGCCACCTCATATAGAGACCGGAGAGCCCGTGAGCTGGAAACCACGTGACTCTCCCTGCAGTGCTTCACCTCGCAACTGGGTTAGGAGGGGGGCAGGAGAGCGGCAACCAGGGTCGAAAGTGTCACTAGGCATCTCTGTGCAATGGCTGGAGCCTAGTCTGGCCAGGACCGTTACTCCGCCGTAGAGATTATCCTGAGACTAAAATTATGACTCCTGGCGCCGCCTTTTATACCCGGGACACAGCCATGGGCCTTGCAGCGGGTCTTGCTTTCGAGCGTCCCGCCCTGAGTGGCCGGGATGGGTCATACGGTGAAATGGGGGACTGGGCAGCAGGGCGGTCGTTGTCAGGAGCACCAGGGGCGAGTGACATAGCCAACATGGTAGTAACACGCAATTGCTGCTGTGTCTGGAACAAGCGTTCTAACAAGCATTTAACAGTGACTAATCCCACTAATAGTCCCACCGCTACGAGAATCCAAGTAGTCAAATTGGGCCAAGAGAACCAAGAGGTGACTCGGTTCCACAGACTTTGTACAGTCTCGCCCAGTTTGGAAAGGTCGAAGGCAACGGGGGTTAACTTGATCTTCCCAAGCACTTTAAGGTCTGATTCCACCTGTTGGGAGAGCGGGGGGTATTAAAACTGGTCCCCCTTCTAAACAATCGAAGGGTGACCGGCGTTTTCGTTGCCATCTCGTCAGTCGCCGCCGTCATCAGCAGAGTTGGAGGCCTGATCTGATGGTTCAGGTTGAAGGCTTGTTGGTTTTTTGGGCAACAGCTCCTTGGCCTCCTCGGGCGATGTCACGGTTCTCACCAGTCTTTCCGGAACCCACACTGGTTGACGTCCTGGCTCCTGGGGAAAAACACAAACAGAGCCTCTGGCCCAGCTGAGCACTGGGTCAGGGCCTTGCCATTGTCCTGACAGGACATCCTTCCAACGGACTAGACCTCTATGTGGAGGACTCGGAGTGGTGTGTTGAAGGGCAGGTGTCATTCCCTGTGAATTTTCATTTAAAAAATTGTACATAAACAAGGCTATAGACAGTTGAGCCTTTGGGGACAGGCCGTGACCTATTCCCCCTTTCTGTTTCTTTAGTAAGTCTTTGAGAGACCTGTGAGCTCTCTCAATGACTCCTTGTCCTTGAGGGTTGTAAGGGATGCCATGTTTTAATTATACTTCCATATTATCACAAAATTTTTGGAAGGTTCTACTGGTGTAAGCAGGTCCATTATCTGTCTTTAATATTTTTGGCTTACCCCACGCTGCCCAAGCGGCAAGGCAGTGTGCAATGACTTGGTGGACTTTTTCTCCTGTCTCAGCAGAGGCAAATAATATCTGAGAACATGTGTCTACTGACACATGCAGGTATTTAATTTTACCATAGACTCCATGCAATTATTAATGGCTCTTAAATCATGTAACAATCTCCATCTGCCTGATTTTTTCTTTATGACAAAAATAGGGGTGTTCCAAGGTGATGTAGAGGGAATGATGTGGCCCTTTTTTAGCTGATCTGACACTAGAGTGTGTAATGCTGAGAGTTTTTCCTGTGATAAGGGCCACTGAGGCACCCAGAATGGAGTCTTAGTTTTCCACCTTAGTTTTATAGGTGTGGGTGGGAATCTCTCCTCAGTGGCCCCTAGGAAAAACCCAGGCCTCGTCTATCAGAATTGGGGGCAGCCTGTATGGGCGCTGTATGCCCTTGCAATGAGACTCCCAATCCTTTGCCAGGGACGTATCCCATTCCTTTTAACAGACTTTTTGAGGTTGGAGAACAGTTACTGGTCAAGGTAACGTCCATTTTTGCTAGAATATCTCTTCCCCATAGGGACACGGGCAAGGCTAGTACATAGGGTTGAAAATTACCTTGATGTCCCTCTTCATCTGCCCAATGAAGGGCAGTTGCACTCAGCATGGGTGCTGAGACATGGCCTATTCCTCTAATGGTTTCTTCCGCCTTGCACGTCAGCCAGGCAGGGGGCCATTCTTGCTGTCTTATAATCGACCGATCGGCCCCGGTATCTAGCAGGCCTAAGAAGGGTCGGCCTTGCACTTTAAGAGTCAACATGGGTCGATTCTCTAAGGACATATGAAGGCCCTCAAAAACTCCTTCAGTAAACCTAACTCCCTTATCTTTTCTCTGCTTGTTTCTGCTTGGAAGGAGTGCATGCAAGCTGGGTAGGAGTAGAAGCTGTGCTATCCTATCACCCTCTTCAATAACTGAGGTGCCTTGCTGAGATTGTATCATAATCCGGGTGTCATCTGTGGACTCTGGGTCCACAATACCTGGTATCACTGTTAGTCCCTTCAGGGCTGTAGATGCTCTCCCTAAGAGGAGCCCCACTGTACCTGGCGGTAAGGGCCCTTTAAAGGAGGTTCTCACTGATTGGACTCCCATAGATGGGGTCAGTACGAGCCTGGAGGTGGCACAGAGGTCCAGTCCTGCTGATCCATGGGAGGCGCGGAGCTGGACGGGTGCTGCGTCGTCACACTGCCAGTAAGGGGGCCCACCGGAAAGGCGGACCCCCTCTGCCCGTTTTTTGGAATTTGCTCAGGACGGCCAGAAAGGCGCTTACCTTGCGCATCGAAGGCTGATCTACAGTCTTCTGCGCGATGGGGTCCCTTATGGCAACGGCCACAGAGTCTGGCTGTCGCATGAGGCTTATTAAATTGTTGGGCGGTGGTTGGTTGGTCCTTATTAGGGCAATTTCTTTTTATGTGTCCCGATCGGCCACATTGGTAGCATCCTTTAGGCTTTGCTCCTGGGTTTTCGGTTTGCACTGCATTTATTCGTAAGGAGCTGGCCAGCATGGCAGCTAGGCCTGCACTAGTTAACGGGCTGCCAGCGTCCCTGCACAGCCGAACCCAGTCCGTCAAGCTCTTTCCCTTGTTTTGTACTAGAATTACTTTGCATTCTTTATTGCACTGCTCAAATATCATTTGTTTAACTACAGTCTCTGCTATTCCTGGGTCTGTGAAAATTCTCTCAGCTGCAGTTTGCATCCTGGCTACAAAGTCTACGAATGGTTCGGTGGGGCCCTGGTGTATGCTGCTGAGTGAAGCTTGAGCTTCTCCCTGACCTGCTAACTTTTTCCAAGCGCCTATGAAGCAACGAAAGATCTGTCCATAGACTTCTGTAGGGAACCCTGTTTGGTTTTGTGAGTGGGCACCTTTCCCTAGTAGCATATCTGCATTCCAACCGCCGCGTCTCCCCGCCGCATTTTTTGCGGCTTGCTCTTCAGCTAACTCCTCAAACCATGCTTTCCAATCTATATATCGGCCCGGTGGCAGACAAGCACGGGCCAGCTGGTATATATCTGCGGGAGTATGGCACAGGGCAGAAAGATTCTCAACCAAATTCAATGTGAAAGGGGCATTGGGGCCATACTGATGGACGGCTTGCCTCAACTCCTTTAATACTTTGTAATCATATGCTTCATACTGATTGTTACCCTGGGGATTAATGATAACCGGGTACATTTCTGGGGTTGGCTCTGGCTTAAGCGGTTGGTACCCACCTAGTATACTGAAAGGTCTAAAGGTTAAAGAGGGGACCCATTTCCAGAAATGCCTCCTTCCACTTGTTGATGATATGGGGTCTTGAGGGCCTGAGTATTCAGGTGGGGGATACAGCTGTAGATGCCCCTCCCCCGGCCCGCCTGCAAGGGGTTCCGGGTTCCGCAAAGGCGGACCAGCGTAATTACCGGATTCGGACACTAGGGGGAGCTCTCGGTAAGGTTTCTTGCCGGGATCGCTGGGAAACTGCCGCGCCCCTACAGTGACCACTGGCGGGGCGGAGGGCTGCGTGGGCGAGACAGGGGGCCTCCCCCAATCAATCAGCGGAGGCGCGTCTGCACCCTCGGTCTCATCACCATCTGACTCTGAGTCAGAGGTGTCTGAACTAGTGCTTGACTCTGGCGGCTTACAAGTGGGCGGCTCACTTTCACAGGAGCCGTCCGCTAAAAGGGTCTTTAAGGGAGCTAACAAAGGTGAACTTCCTGACTGCCCCATGCTTGCAGTCGGCACTGAACCTTAACCAATCGGGGAGCTCTCCCGACTCACTGGGGCTACCTGAACACCCACAGCCCTTAACTCTCACGTAGCAGAAAGCACTTACCCTCTCACGTTGATCAGGCACGGAGGTTCCGCCGTGAACCCGAGAAGCACGTCCTCACCAGCTCGGGGAGAGGCAGCAGAAGAAGGTTCCCCGTGCGGGCCACCACTTGTCCGGGACTTCTCGCTCAGCGTCAAGCCCCCGGCCGGCGAAGGGGACAGAGGAGAGAGAGACAGACGCAGACAAACCGACTCGAGTGATAAACACGAATTCGTAACACGCGGCGGTTGTGAGCACAGACCTTTACTGGAGCTAAGCTTGCATTCTCTGTAGCAGGTTCCGCGCGGGCTAGAATACCCCACGGGGGAGCAACCTCTATGCGGCCGTCAGGTACGGCTCCCTGCGGGTCGTCTCCCCCCACCCTGTCCGGGTAACCTCTTATATACTGTGCCCAAACCCAATAGGTTAGTGCCACGTATACAGAGGTGATTGGAAGATAGGGTTGGTGGGCGCGTGCGTCATACGCGGAAACAGGATGCGGGCGCCATCTTGACTCACTCGATGGGCGGGGGGAACTCTAGAGCAGGCCGCAGCGTGTCCACTAGGCTAGACCCGGGAGGCAGCTCTCCACAAAGAATTTCATTACGGAATATTTCAAAGCCAAAGAAAAATATAATGGACACTTACATACCTACCAGCTTCAACAAATATTTTGCTAAAATACATATTTTCAGAAACAAAACATGCTTTTCTGTTTTTTCCTTCCACACTGGCTCCCTGAAGACAGACCTAAAGTCTTATCCTTTTATATTTTTTGATACTTGCCCATACACAGTTGGCGCTTGCAAGGGCTTGGCTCAGGGCTGAGTGGATACTGCAGAGTGCCATCTCTGGAGGCCACTTAGGTGGTGCACAGACAAGGTTTGAATAAGGACTTCTGCCCTGGGAAGTTTGGTCTGTTCTTTGTCCTGGGGGCAGTAAGGAGCATGTCTTCATTTGGTGTCTGCCTGTTTTAACATCTCTCACCCTGACTCATGTCCCTTTTAACCAACAGGGAGCTGGCTCAGACAGCACTTCTTTGCAAGCGTGGGGTCATGCCCCATCAATAGCAGTGGGTGCTGCATTCCCAAGCATGGTACTGATGGTTGCCTTTAAAATGCAATAAGTGAAAACAGTGGGTGGAAAGAAAAATATTATCAGTAGCCGTCTGGGTTGTAAGCAGGGAAGGCCAAATGGTGTGAGGATGGAAAGTGGTGGCAGATGGCTGGAAATCACCTGTACAGCCTTCCTGTCCCCCCTCCTTCCCATGGCTGGTTGGGTCCCCCACGGGCTTTCTGAGGACCACCTGGACTGGACTGGCTAGGGTGCCCCACCCACAGGTCATGCAGAACAGCCTAGATGTGGGAGGAGCCAGTGGGGGAGCAGCTGCTGACACCTGCCTGTTGGACGGGGTTGCCCGAGGACCCTCTTGGACAGACCCCTGGGTCCCAGGAACATTGGCTGTGACTGTCCCATGACCTGGCTGTGTGGTGACCTGGACAGCTGCCTCACCTCCACCCTACAGTAGAGACTATAATAGCCATCACCTCCTTGGGGGCTGTGAAGTAGAGATGACATTACTTCTGTGAAGTGCTCAGCCCAGAGCTGGCCATGCATTCACTGAGCCCAGTTTAAAGCCATCAGTTTCCCATTTGCTTCATGGAATGGTTTTACTTGCCAGCTGTAATTCAAGGTTTATTTGGGTAACTGTTGGTTTATTTGTGACCATTTCTGGCTACCACCGGCCCCACCACTGCCCCATCCTGGAGAATCCATCAGGGCCTGGATCTTTCTGTGCTGTTCATGCTGGATCCCTCAGGCCTGGCTGGGTGCCTGGGACCAGGTGCTACTTGAATATTTGGAATGAATGAATGAACGAATGCATGCTTTCTCTGGAGGTGCCTCTAGTTGCTGAAGGGCTGCTGCTAAAGCCAAAGGTCTGAAAGAGTGGGCATTCTCTGTCTTTCCCAGCTCTCAGTTCTGTCCTTGGCACTTATTTCTTACTCCCCGCACACTGCCAGGAGCCCACTTGGTGCCCTGGGCCTGCTTTGGGTGCTGATGGTATAAGAAAGAACAGTCCCAGGAAGGTGACAGCCCCTGCCTTGCCGTCACACAGCTGGGGAGCCTCGTTTCTATTATCTGTAGAAGGGGGTTAAGAACGAACCCTGCTGCGGGGGGATGTTTGAGGTGTGGGAAGGAATTGGGCTCATCATGGGCTGTGCAGAGCTGGTCCTCGGGAACTTGATCTTCTTTTGTGGGGAGCCCCTTGACCCCAGCCTCTGTGCCCCTTCCTCCGAGAAGCCTTCCTGCTGGCCAGAGGTATGTGACAGGTGCCCTACCCCCATCCTATCTCTTTGCCCCTCTTCTCAGCTTCCTTCACTGCCTTTCTTGTGCTAGGGGCAGGGCCTGTGCCCATGCAGAAGTGGGAAATGCCTTTTGGGAAGTGCTCCTCAGTAGCTTGGGGGACCTCTCCTTTAGTGGCAGCACTAAGGGGCTCACCTTCCATGCCCCTCTCGCACAGCATGATGGGAGAATCCTAATGTTTTCCAACAGATACTCCAAGAACAGCTTTCAGATTAAAGCAATTGCAAGAGCAAAGATTCTTATTTTTTTTTCCTTTTATTCCGGGGTGGGGTGGGGGGAGGGAGCACCCCCAGACTTTCTGGGACATCACCCCCTGCCCCAAGCACGCAGTAAACACTGACAAGGAAAAGTTTTTATTTCCTGGTTCAACTTTTTTTTCCCCTGGAATATAGACTGAAGAATGGGAATAAACACGAATAAATAACAAAGGGAGGCCACTCGCCGGCTGCGCTGGGCTGCAGGCTGTCTCGCCGCCCTGAAGGCAGCCCTGGCGTCCTGCTCCCTCTTGCCCTTTCCCTTTGCTTTCTGATTTTCTATTTTAAAAACACGCCCCCTCCAGCCCCCTCGCCCATGACCTTGGCCGCCGCGGATGCTCTGATTCCCCGTGGCCCCCCTCCAAGTTGTCCCACGCCGGCCAGGCTCATGGCCGCGTCAGAGGACGGGAACAGCTGCCTCGAGTGGCGGGGCCGCTCGCAGAGTGACCCCAGCGTCCTCACCGACTCCTTGGCCGCCTCCTCCGTGGACTCTGAGGAGAACCCAGTAATGGGGCGGGGCCTGGCGGGCGGGCTGGGGAGGCAGGTGGCGCGGGGGGCACCACTGGGTGCGCTGCCACTCTGCATCCCTCTCTGCGTCTCGGGGAGCCGCAGCAGGACGCGGGCGCTCGGGGACCGCAGTTAGCATCCCCGGTAATGCAGGACTGGGGCGCCGCTGAGTTCTTTGTCAGGAAAGGAGCCATTTCCCGGGGAGAGCCGGGGACTCCGCAGTCTGCCCTCCCCGCGCCACGCTGTCTAGGGGTGCGGGGGTGGGGGTGCTGTTACTGCTGTCCTTCGGAGGGGAGGGGGGTCTTTCCTTGTCCGGGTGCTGACCTGCGCTGGAGGGAGCCAGGCGGACCTGTGGCCACCTCCGCCCATTGCCGGCTGGAGCTCTGCCCTCCGTCCCCTGCGACCACGGCTCTAGGGACCCCGGCTTGGCATCCCCGCCGGGGCAGGGCAGCGCGCCCGCAGAGGGGGTTTACGCCGAGGGCTGGTGCACCTGGGCCGGCGCCCGCCTCCCCGGACAGGTGCGCTTGGCGGGGCTGCCAGCAGGGAGAAGAAGGCCATGCGCAGGGACCCAGTCCCGATTTCATTAAATTATATGGACTGCCTCCCCTGCCACCTCCACCCCCACGGCAGCGTCAATTGTTTAGGTGATAAATCCCAGCCACAAAGGCTCTATATGGCTTGATTACTTTCCGGAGAGGAAGAAAGGCCTAATAAAGCAGGAGGGTGTGGGCGGTGTCGTCATGGAGATGCGGGAAGCAAAGTGATCATCACAACCTTCTCTGCAAGAAGGCAATTTTCACTTCACACGGAGAAAATTATATATAAATAAAATTATATATAAATTAAATTTATATATTTATAAAATACATTTATATATAATTTTAGCTGCTGAAACAGAGGATTCAAAAAAAAGAATCAAAGCTTGTGTTTTAGTATCAAGCCATAGAACCCAATTTTGTATCTTACAGAAGCACAATCGCTTTGTAGATTGTTTTGATATTAAGTTGCCTTTACCTTCCTTTGAGGATTTATTCTCTCTAAATGAAGCAACCCCAGGTGGTGCTCATAATAACGTTAAATTATGAGCATCAAAGTAAAGATAATCCCGGGGGTGGGTGGATGGGGGGAGGGACAGAGAGAAAGCTTTCTTTGTGGGCTGAGATTCTTTCACTTGGCTGGACCACTTTAGCACTTCACCATCTAACTGCAAAGAAAAGACCCCCTTAAAGGCAACTCTGTAGGCACCAGAGCCCTGTTTGGAATTTCAAACAATAAACCCATCAAAGTCTTGCAAGATTTCTTTGTCAGGACCCTTGACGCTGTCATTTGGTCAAACTAAAGTGCCAGCAGGAGGACATTCAGGGCTTGACTATATATATCTAGGAGGGGCAAGTTAATTTCCTTGGAATTTCAAGTACAGGCTGCCCTTATGGCTTTAATTAATCCTTTTATTAGAAATCAGGGGCTCAGCCTTCAGTATTCCGTGATGGATGGGTTTTCTGCTTGTCTGAGAGGTGCAGCGCATCCATGCTTGTTCCAATTATGGAAGTTGAATGACTTTTAATGAGAGAATCCTTCCCAGCTCCTTTTGTCTCCCTGGCAGTAAAAGGGAGCAAACTTGAAATGGAAATTATGGAGGATTTAGCTTTTTGGCTGTCTGAGAGTTGATACCCCTGTGGGTGGAAACAGAGGGCTTGGCAGGTGCTGGTACTGGTCCAGGGGAAGATGGAGGGTGGGGGGTAGGGGGTGGGTAGAAGGAACTCTGTTGCCCAGGATGAAGTTATGCCACAGGAGGATATATGCCTGAGTCTTCTCTGGTTCATGACTGCAGTGGTCAAAATGGGACCCAAAGGGCAGGTGTAGGATGTGAAAATCTAAAATATGTACAGCTCCGTGCGTTATAGAACCTTACTCAAAAGCACCAAGCAATTTAGTATTTATGGACTGTGTTAAGCAGTGGAGTTCTGGCAGAAAGAGAATCAGAATCTTCAAGTTGGAGGGAATCACAAGCTAGAAGCAGGAAGGGTGGCTTAAGCAAATGTTTTCTGCAGCCGTTTTGCCTAGCTAGGTTGGCATGTGCTTGGATACTTCTTTTGATGGGGGGATCTCACTCTTTTATGAGACAGTGCATATTTAGCTTTGAGCAGATCAATGAGAAAATTTTTTTTGACTGACTCCAAAGCAAACTGGTGCTGCGTGTTACTCGGTACTTTAGGGGAGTCTGAAGCTTTATCTTGGGGTTGCCCACCCTGAGTGGAAAGTCTCATTCTTCATCTTACTCTCCCTTCCTGGCCTTCTCCATTGATTTGTGTGCTGTGCTAAAGAGAGACTCTTAAAAACTGAGCCCAGCTCTCCAGCTGCAGGATAACCTGGCACAAAGTCAAGTCAAAGAGTCACCTCCTTCAGTCTAGATTCTATATTCTTTATTTAAAGACCAAGTTTGTATTCACCCTTCCTCTCAAATGCATTTTATTTTTTTATTTTTCAAATGCATGTTTAAAGCATCAGCATTCTTTTAATAAAAACTTGAAACATTACTGAAAAGGGAAGTTCTCTCTCTTCTTTGTAAATGAAATTTTATTGAGATATGTTCCCATATCATACAAACCATCTGAAGCATACAATTGATGTAAATTCTCTTTTGACATCCCTCTCTCTCCTTCTCCAGTGGTTACTTCTTTTTATGAACTTAAATGGAGATCCTATAAATCTTTTCCTATTTGTTTACATATTTACATTTCCATGTTGTTGGGAATGGCATAAAAGTAAATATAAAGTGGCCACATATTGTATGGAATGCTCCTCTGTTTGAGTTTTTACTCAACACTGGGTCCTAAAGATCTAGCCATGTTGGTTTCTCCATCTTCCTCTCTTTGAATAGTCACAAAGTATTCCAAGGAATCCCCCCCAACACTTTAGCCATTGGATATTTGCATGGTTTCCAGTTATTATGCATTACAAACAACACTGCAGTGTGCACCCACGTGGGTGCCTCATGGACTCCCCTGCAGGGCATAGCCCAGCTGTGGGATGTCTGGGGACAGGGGACCTGCATTTTTATTTTAATGGCTAGTTGCCATCTGGCACATGGCAAAGGTACCAACCAACACTCCTAGAGTATATGAGCGCCTCTCCCCAAACCCTTGCCAATGCCTGAGACCATCAATCTGTGTTTCTCTAGCATGGAGGGTGACAAATGGTATTTTGTGTTGCTAATTTGTGGTTCCTGGGTTGCCAGTGAGCTGGGGCATCTTTTCATGGCCTGATTAGTGCATTAAATCTCTCAGTGGCCACGTCTGTATCCATGCCCTGCACTGCAGGTATGAAATCCTTCCTCCCGCAGGTGAACCCTTCCACTGTGCCCACTTCCTCGCTCCATTCATGGTTGTTTCACCATCTTGTATTTTTACAATGTTCCTGTCTGTAATTCCTTACTCTGAATCCACAAGTATATTAAGGTTGTTACCCCACCCCATCCCAACCCACCCCCCTCATCCCAACCCACCCCCCCCAAAAAAAGCAAGGAAAATTCCCTATGGCCTTATCTTCTTCCAAGGAATTTCATACTCATGAGTTTTACTTCCTTGCCTTCTACTTGCTCCCAGGCCATGGAAATGAACTTCTGACCCCAGCATCGGTCCCAGTGTGGGACCCTGCCTTCTTACTTGTCCCACCCCATGCTTCCTCCCCAGCCTTCTCTTCCTGACACACTCTCTTCTCTGATTTTGCCACATTGCTCTCTCCTGGCTTCCTGCTTATTTGGTTCAGTGTCTTCTTCTCAAGCCATTCTTTGCTGCCTCCTCCCTCCACTCTTGCTTCTTGTCCTGGGCTGTCTCCCACTTCCCAGATGCCAGTCCCATACATAGACTGTTTTCAAATATTTCTGTAGGGCCTACTGGCATTTTTAATAATTCTGTCCAGGGCACACCAGATAGGGGGCCCTTGATCTGCAGCAGGGCTTCCCCACTTTGTGCTGCTGCCGGTTGGGGCCTACTGGTTTTGTGTGGGATTGCTCTGTGCTTAGTAGGAAGTCTAGCAATTTACCCACTAGCTGCCAGCAGCAGCTCCCATTGCTGTGACAACCACAAATGTCTTCAAACTTGCCAAATATCCCTTGAGGGGCAAAATCTCCCTGGACAGACCCTGATGAGAGCACTCGAGTGCTCAACAGAATCACTTGGGGGGCTCCTAGGATCACGCTGAGGCCCCTTTCCCAGTGCTTCCAGCTCAGCAGGCCCAGAGCAGGGCTTGAGCATCTGCAGCTCTAACAAGTTCCCAGGTGCTGCTGATCTGGGGCCTCCCTCAGAGAACCACTGAGTTAGTTCTGGATGGTGGCCTTTCTCTGTAGAAAAGGCATATGTGTGTGTGCACGTGTGTATGTGTGGTCCCCTCCCACCCCACCCCTGCACCAGACCTCTGTTCCCTGCTGGCTCCTTCCTGTCTTTCCTGCTCTGAGAAGGTTCTCTCTGACCACCCCCCCATTACAGGAGCTCCCCACCCCATTCCTGGACCCTGAGGTGCTCTTGCGCTCATCACCACCTGGGCTTCCTGTGGATTTCATTCAGGAGTTCCAGGGGGCAGGGCTATTAGATGCTGTGCCACACCCCAGCCCAGCCCACACTCCCACTTGTGGAATGATGAGCATCTGCACCTGGAACTGGCTGGCACACAGCTGCAGGGCCTTTGCACCTCCTGGAAAAGTAGTACAGGTACTGCAGAGGATTGCAGGGTGGGCCTGTGGAAGAGCCTGTGGCTGGGACAGAGCTGCCACTACCTTCTTGCGGAGTGAGGGAGAAATATTTGGAAGCCGCCCACTGACACATCCCCACCCTGAGCTTGGGCTTCTCTGAACCCTTTTCTCTTTCTCCTCACTCTTCCCCCAGGCAGGCGCCCAGATTGAATGGGCTGCTGCTCCCTTTGGTCCTAACTCACACTTGTCACAGGAGCCACCTCCTTGATGTCAGTCCCCTAAATCACCGATCTCCTACATTGCCCCCCCAAGTTGTTTCAGGCCTGCCCCACTACCCCCCAGGTGGAGCCTCTGCCATCTCTCTCCAGAACCACCTCAGTGCCCTGTCATCAGTCTTGGCTTCCTCTGGCCCATGCTCCCCTCTACAACACAGAAAGTTTTCCAAAATGAAACTCTCTTGTCTTTCCTTTGCCTGAAACCCTTTAAAAGCACCCCTTCCACTCATCACCCTAAGGATAAAAGGCAAACTTCTTCCTCTCGGTTTAAAACCCAACACCGGGTGGTGTGACAGTGGCTCAGTGGCAGAATTCTCGCTTGCCACGCAGGAGACCCAGGTTCGCTTCCCAGTGCCTGCCCATGAGAAAAATAAAAAATAAAAAAAAACCCAGCACCTTTCCCACTCCTCCCCCTCCGGCCTCATTATCCCTTTCTGCAGCCAGCCCCCTTTCCCCCTCCCCCTCCCCAGCCCTACCACCCCTCCCCCCAGTACCATCAGGGAGCTGCTCCTGGTTGGGTGGGGGGCAGACAGCAGCCTCCTTTCTCCAGGTTATGATTCTTTCTGGTTTTATTCCTCGAGTGAAATCTTACTTGGGAGTTTGGAGTTCTGGGGCTTGCTCTCTGGCTTCTTGCAGAGTGTGTGTGTGGCTCAATTGGAGAACTACGCCGTAATTACATTGTCAGCTTCTCACGGTTATTGAAAATAAAAGCTGGGTGCTTTAAAAAGTAATACATATACAGTTTTTCTTTGGTTATGGAAGCGATTCAGATCCTTTTGAAATTTCTGTTCCCCACCCCCTTAAGGCTTACCCTAACCCTACACAGATGTTGTGACGATGGACAGCTTTGTCTTTGGGACCTTCCCAGGTACCAAGCATGGCTCTTTAGCTTTAGACCATCGGATACCAAAAATCAGGGTGTTGGCTTACTCCCCGCTCCGGCCCCCACCATGTTCCTGGACTCATCCTGCCCATTTCCTGCATCACATTCTTTACTCTCTGAAATTATCTCATTTATTCATTTGACAAACATGTTTATTTTCCCTCTCACTCTAGACTTGAACTGTTCAATATGGTGACCCCGAGCTGCATGCAGTCATTTAGATTAATTACAGTAAATTAAAATGACTAATTCAGTTTCTCAGTTGCTGGAGCCATGAATACTCAATAGCCGCACATGGCCGTGGCTGCCACATTGGATGGTGCAGATGCAGAACTTTTCTAACAGCCCAGAAAGTTCCAGACTGCCAGCTCCCCGAGGGCAAGGCTTTGACCATCGTGGTCTTGGCCAGTCAGCATGGATGTAGGGCTGGCACCTGGCTGTTCCTACTCAGGTGAATGTTTGTTGATGATGCGAACACACAAGAGTGTGAGTGGCCGTTCTAAAGCATTCTTGCGGAGAGGACCACTGCCTCCCATGGCCAGAGCCCCTCACCTCCAAACATGGTTTCCTAGCTGCATAGGATTTATTTATTTCAGTCCAGTGAGCTTTTCCAGAGGACCTACATTATGCTGTGCTTGGCCCTTGCTGCATGGCTCTCTTTGGCAAAGAGAGCATGACATAAAGATTTCTCTACCTGGACTGTGAGGAGTGAAGGGTTTGAGTCTCAGACGTGCCATCAGCAAGCTACATGACCTTGGGTGGGTCATGTCACCTGTCAGAAGCTCATACTCCTTTATGTTAAAAGGTGGCAGTTATTGTCCCTAACTCCAGGGCAGTGAGGGTTCCTGAGTCCTGTCTATAATTGGGAGTCAATTCTGATTGCTGGGTCAGTGGTTTCAGAGCTATTGGGAGGCAGGAGCCTCCTCCAACATCCTCTAACCACCTGGGGCTGATCCACCTGTGTTAATGAAGCCTGGGGATGGGAGTGGGCACCAATGGCCTCCTCCCTGCCCCTCTCACCTGGTCAAGCAGGCAGGTTCATGTGGGTAACTCCCACTGACCCCAGTGGGGCCTAGAAAGCAGTCAGATGCCTACCTGGTCCCTGAACAAGGCTGGCCAGGGACGTTCTCTGTAAATGGCAATGACAAGGGAGAGGATTCTAGGTCCCGGGTCTGCTCTACCTCACCCTGTGGGCAGCTGCCCATTGCAGTCCCTTCCCACCCAGCCACTGGCTCCTGACCTCACCTATACCTTCCCTGTATCCCCATTTCCAACCACAAGAAACCTCCCAGGCAGGAGGAAGGGGAGGTGAAAGGCTACAGGGTGTGGATGCCCCCTTCCTGGGAGGCTACCAGTGGCTCACCTGTACCTTCCTTGGCCAGAGGACACCAAGTGGGCACCTCTAGCTCCAGGCAGGAGGAGGGGAGTGTAGTTTTTGTTTTTAAATACATGCCTTGCTCCCCTGAACAAGAGCAGGTGCAGAAATAAGGGAAAATGGTTATTGGGTCATTTAGGTCATCGGTTGTTGTCCCTGCCTTTTACTTTTTTACAGAAAGTAAAGCTTCATGACATCTCTTCACTAAGAGATTAAGGTTGGACTAAGATGTGTGATGCAAATGTTATTTAATAATATTTATCCAGAGAGCAAGACAGACAAGGTCACTGCCCCTCATGGAGCTGACAGTCTGGTAAATGATCAATGACTAGAATAAAAATATGCTTATAGTGTAAAAAAAGATTTTATAAAGCTTAACAGTAGCTAATTTTTCCTGCTTAATTTCGCTATTTACATATATCTTAGCTTCTGAAATATCCAGCAAAAGCATTTGTGTCATTTTGTATTCATGGCTATGCATTTAGTGTGAGTTAAGAATTATAAAGAAAAGAATTATGGGCCCCATCAAGTTGAAAATAAACAATCCGAGACTTTCCCAGGGCGGTTATCTGTTTCTCGCCCTTCCCCCCCCCCCCCCCGACTCCTTGCGCCTAAATCACTTGTTGTAAAACTGTGGCTATCTGCAATAGCCACTCCCATGACTCATGCTCAAAAAATG
Source organism: Tamandua tetradactyla (assembly GCF_023851605.1). Classification (NCBI taxonomy): domain Eukaryota; kingdom Metazoa; phylum Chordata; class Mammalia; order Pilosa; family Myrmecophagidae; genus Tamandua; species Tamandua tetradactyla. The sequence goes on along the minus strand of NC_135354.1, from coordinate 306,657 downwards.
CTCGCTGTGAAACTGTTAAAAGTGCTTGTTGTAAAGCTGCTCTTATCTGCTTTTTGCAAAACAGCACCTGTGACCCATGCTCGACTCCCACCCCCCTCATCTTACCCCTTTTAAAAAACTTTTACAAGCTCAGGCGGGAGGCTCTCTGTTCCTGCGTGTTCAGCGAGCCCCACACATGTGTAAAAAATAAACCCCTTGCGTGTTGCATGAAAAAACGTCTCTTAGAGTCCTCCTTTGCGTGGCAAAATTCTCAAATTCTTACAATAGTCAATTCTGGGCTACATATGGGGCCATTGCAATTCATTTAATTCAATTTTCCTCCAAATGCTGAGACAGAGTCAGAGGACTGGGGAGGATGAGCCCTGCCCATGTCCCACAGTAGAAAGAGGGGGCTAGAAGAGCCCTTTGAATCCAGAAATGCTGCCATCCTGCCCACACCTGTCTACCCCACCCCCTTTGCTGTCCCCCACCCCACTTGCTTGGAACTGTCTGCCACCTTGCCCCCTCCCCCTCCCCCTCAGTCTTCCCCACCCCTGCACTTGCCTATCCCTTTTCTGCTCCATCCACCCATGCCTGTCCCACCCCCTCTGCTGCCCCACCCCCACCTGCCCCACCCCTTCTGTGCCCCACCCAGTCTCCTCTAAAGGGGCACAGGAAGCTGTCCTTTGGAGAAATAGGTACATGTGTCTCCTCCCCCTCAATCTATGAGGCAGTTGTGTGAATATCTGTAATTGCATCAATACAGGCACAGCTGAACTCTTCCACTAACCAGTTCATTTAACCAGAACGGCCACCAGGGCCAGATTTATTTATTTAAGTCAGATGAGGTGAGGGCAGAGAACCACTCTCTGCAGAGTTGTTGAAGGGCCATTCCTGACCAGGTTGGTCTTGGGTTCCTGTTTGCTTGGCTGGGCTGCTCAGCCACCACCTAGGCCATCAGGGACTGGGCCGCCAATGAGTCAGCAGCCCTGCTGGAAATTAAATCTGCCCGGAGCCCAGGAGAGTGTGGAAGCTGCGGCCACAAGGTGTAACTATATTTATTATACATTATCATAGTGTTACATATAACACTGAAATGTCAACACTGGTCCCAATAGCTTACAAATCAGTTGTTACTATTATTCTGGGGTCTCATTTTTTCTTTAAGGTCTGTATATGTAGACAAAATTTTTGCTTTATTGTAGTCACTAGTTCTAGGGATTTAAATAAAGTTGGGAAGAAATTCCAGAGAACATCTTTCCATTTCCCTTAGCTGGAAAACAGTGTCTTAGGCCATCTGACTCTGGGGTGGCTGAGCTGAGCTGGCCCCTGTGCTGCCAGGGTCCCTGCATCCAGCTCGAGGCACTCACCAGCTCCCAGCCTGGCCTGTCACCTGCTGCCTGTTGCTGCACCCCCCTGGCTTCTCCACCTTCCTTATTTTCCCACTGCACTCCATTTGTGACTGAGGATACAGGCCTTCCATGCACCGTAGTGGCATCGGGTTCACAGAAATCAAATGTATCGACATAAAAGAGAAGGTGGGTGTTCTAGTTTGCTAGCTGCCAGAATGCAATATACCATAAACAGAATGGCTTTTAACAAGGGGAATTTAATGCGTTGCTAGTTTACAGATCTAAGGCCGAGAATTAAAACAAGTCTATAGAAAAGTCCAATCAAAGGCACCCAGGGAAAGATACCTTGGTTCAAGAAGGCCAATGAAGTTCAGGGTTTCTCTCTCAAATGAGAAGGCACATGGTGAACACAGTCAGGACTTCTCTCTCTTGGCTGGAAGGGCACATGGCAAATATGGCATCATCTGCTAGCTTACTCTCCTGGCTTCTGGTATCATGAAGCTTCCCGGGAAGTGTTTTCCTTCTTCATCTCCAATGGACTCTCTGTTTAGTGGTGCTGCAGCATTCTGTGCTCTCTCTGAATCTCTCATTCTCCTCTTTTATAGGACTTCAGAAACTAATCAAGACCCACTCAAATAGGTGGAGACATGTCATCCCCTAATCCAGTTTAATAACCACTCTTGACTAAATCACATCATCCAGGGAGATAATCTCATTACAGTTTCAAACATACAGTTTTGAATAGAGATTATTCTACCTTTATGAAATGGGATTTATATTAAAACATGGCTTTTCTTAGGGGGCATAATTCCTTTCAAACCAGCACATTCCACCCTCTGGCCCCTAAAAAAGACATGTTTTTCCCATATACAAAATACATTAACTTCATAACACTATCAGAAACCTTAAACTTTTCAGTAGCAATACAATGCAGTACAAAATTAGAGAGAGTATAAAATCTCATCAAGTCAGTTACAGGCATGGTCTGTCCTAAGGCAAAATTCTCTCCATTTGCTCTGGACCTTTGAAAACTCACAAGTTATTTGCTGCCAACATACAAAGGAGGAACATTCATAAGATATGTATATGCATTTCCATAGGGAGGAAGGAACACAGGGGTCACCGGACCCATACAGTTTTGAAAACCTACAGGGCAAAGTCCATTAGATTTCAAAATCTGAGAGTCATTTATCCTGAGGGCTTTAGAAAGTAGCACTCCCACCCTTTCCAAATGCCTACACCTGCCTCTCTCTGAATGCAAACTTGGGGGATATTGGGGAGACCACCGTTCTCTAGGCTCCACCCTCTCCAAGCATCGGGGATGCACCCGGGCTCTCTGCCATCTCTGGGGCACACACTCAACCCCTCCATGTGGTGGCAGCCAGGCTCCCCCCAAACCCAAGGAATGTGCTTCACCCTCTCCAAGGCCTGAGGCGGCATGACTCTTCCACTACAACCAGGTGGAAGGCCCATCCTCTGCCTTTGGGGCAAACTCACCCTCTCCACGGGCTTGGGTGGGTCCACTTTCCTGGCCTGAGGCTTCTTAACTTCAGACCTCAGCCTCTATGGTTTTGCCTCTGAAGTTATTTTTCCTCCAATGTGTCCCTTCTCTGAACCCCTTGGTCCAGACTGGCAGCAGCTCTGTTTATACAGGTCCCATAGCACTCTCATTGGCTTTCTATGCAGTAGCCTTGGATCATGCCCATCAGACATTAGGAGTTTCCACAAATCTTTCCTGGATAACTCCGTGTCCAAACCTGACTTTCTCTGAAATGGCTGGCTAGTTCCACATTTGGTTAAATTCTCACACAGGGCTCTATTCTCTGGGGTCTCCCTTTCTGTAAGCCCAGAATTTTCTGGGACCTCAATTTCTGGTGTCTTTTTACTCAAGAGTTCAGTTTTCAGCTTATCTCTCTCCTGCTGCATTCACTATAAGCTGTGAGGAGAAACCAGGCTGCACTTTTGACATTTAATTTGGAGATCTCTTCTGCTAAATATCCAAGTTCATGGCTTTTAATATCTGTCTTCCAGCCAATAACATTAGTCAACTTTGCCAGATTATCTGCCATTTTAAAACAAGGATCACCTTCCTTCCAGTTTGCAATAACACGTGCCTCATTTCTGTCTAAGGCCTCATCAGAGGTATCTTCAGAGTCTACATTTCTACCAACAGTCTTTCCAAAGCATTTTAGGCCTTCTCTATCAAGCTTCTCACAACTCTTCCAGAATCTTCCCCTTATCCAATTAAAAAGCCGTTCCAACATGTTTGGTATTGGCAAACTGCAGCAGCAGCACCGCACTCTCTGGTACCAAAATCTGTTCTAGTTTGCTAGCTGTCAGAATACAATATACCACAAATGGAATGGCTTTTAAAAAGGGGGAATTTAATGAGTTGCTAGTTTACAGATCTAAGGCCGAGAAAATGTCCCAATTAGAAATGTCCAATCAAAGGCATCCAGGGAAAGATACCTTGGTTCAAGAAGGCTGATGGAGTTCAGGGTTTCTCTCTCAAGTGAGAAGGCACATGGCAAACACAGTCAGGGCTTCTCTCTCTTGGCTGGAAGGGCACATGGTGAATACGGCATCATCTGCTAGCTTACTCTCCTGGCTTCTGGTTTCATGAAGCTCCCAGGGAGGTGTTTTCCTTCTTCATCTCCAATGGACTCTCTGTTTAGTGGTGCTGCAGCATTCTGTGCTCTCTCTGAATCTGTCATTCTCCTCTTTTATAGGACTTCAGAAACTAATCAAGACCCACTCAAATAGGTGGAGACATGTCATCCCCTAATCCAGTTTAACAACCATTCTTGACTAAATCACATCAACCAGGGAGATGATCTCATTACAGTTTCAAATATACAGTATTGAATATGGATTATTCTAACTTTATGAAATGGGATATATATTAAAACATGGCTTTTCTTAGGGGGCATACTTCCTTTCAAACCAGCACGGTGGGTTTAAAACATGGGCTAGGGAATGGTGACAGTCCAGTGATGTAGGGGAAGAAGTGATGGTGGTGCTGGGGAGGTGCTGTGGGAGGGGACAAAACATCCCAGAGGTGGATCTGGTTTAAGTGAATTGCAGGAAATGCTGTTGTAAATGATCTTGGTCTGTGGCTCTTAGATTGTTATTTATCTGCCAACACATCCAGTGCTGCTGTGGGGCATGGTGGGGGGGCACCCCTGCTGGAAGCCACTGTCAGTGTGGGGCATGCACTTTTGAAACATTTTCTTTTTAAAAGATTATGTTTATTGTTGGAAGGATGGTGTTCTCTGTTGCTGAATTAGCAGAAGAATGATAAGCTTTCTGGGTATTTTTGAAAACTTATATGTACATATATGGTGAATGGATGTGCCCGATGCTGGCCATCTCCTAGCCACCCCTCCTGTGTGGCCTCCTCTGGTGTCTCCACCAGGCATCTCAGGCGGCCCCACGAGCAGCCCCCAGGCCTGGGCGGCCCATGGCCGTCGGCCCCGCTCCCTGCATGTCTGCAGGGAACCAAGCTGGGTGGGGCCTGAGCTCCTGGACCCGCCGTCCACACAGTTATGTTCATTTTGGGGCAGTGGTGGAGACACATGCGGCCTCTGAAGGTCTCGGGGTGGGGGATCCCCACTTTTGTCTCATTCTCTGATTTGTGTGTGCAGAGCCACTTTAAGGTCAGGGTGCAGGGGAGTGGACCCCATCCCCTTGGCAGGTGGAGCAGGAAAGCCAAGCATGGAAAGAGGAAGGGGGAAGGATGGGGGCCAAGTGTCGGCCACACATACGGTGATTTCCCCTATGAGGCCACCCATCCCCTCTAATGTGGTGGCACCCCAATGCTGGGAGTTGGGAGATGGGGCAACTGGGGTGGGGTGGGGAGAAGGATGCACTGGCCTCTCTGGTGTCTGGCCACCGGGGCTTGGTCACATCAGCTGTGCGAGTTTGGAAAACTCACCTGCCATCTCTGAGCCTCACGTTCCCTGTCGGTAAGATGAGGCTAAATGTAAAATTAAATAATTTAAACATCTATATACCCATGAAACTATCATCAAAATCAAGAAAATGAGGCTATCCATTATCCCCAGTTTCTTTGTGTTCCATTATAATCCTTCCCTTTGGGCCCCTCTGCCTCTGTTACAGAAACCACTGATACACCAATTGTCACAATTAAGCATTTCCCGAATTTTAGACAAATGGAAGCAGGTAGTATGTACTTTTTTTGGCCTATTTCTCACAATATAAGTATTTTTGAGATTCATCCATATTACTGTACAGTCAGTCATTCCTTTTACCACTTAAACCATAGTGTGTTTATCCATTCACATACTGATGAATATTTAAATTGTTTCCAATTTTTGGCAATCCAAATAAAACTGCTCTGAACATTACTGGGCAAATCTTGTATAGACATATGCTTTCTATTTTCTTCATTAAATCCCTACATAGAGAATGGCTGTGTCGCATTTTAAGTAGGTTTCCCTCTCTGAGGCACTGCAAAATTCTTTTCCAAAAGAGCTGTAATATTTTGTATACCCACTAGCAGTTAAAGGGAATCTGAATCTTTTTCAAATTCTAGCTAAAACTTGGTGTGGTTCATCTTTTTTTTTAAGCACTTGGATAAGAAGCAATATTTCACTGATTTTTTTTCTTTTTGTCTATTTCATATATTTTGAACTTCTGTTGCTAGGTGCACACACAGTGAGAATTACTATATCTCCTTAGATAAAATGGATCCATTTATCATAATGTAATTTCCTTCTTTATCTTTAGTATCATTCCTTGTAATGAAAACTATATTGTGTAATACGTACATAGCTGCTCTAGATTTCTTTTAATTTGGGTTTGCTTGGTGTAAATTCATTCATTCTTTTACTTTCTTACAAAAGTCTTTAAATTTAAGGTCACTTTCCTTAGGCAATATACACGTGATTTGGCTTTATTAAAAAACCAATTTGACAGTCTCTGCCTTTTAATTGGTATGTTTAGACTCTATATATTTAATGTGACCAATGACATGGTTGGTTAAAATTTGCTATCTTGCTATCTGTTATCTATCTCAGCCATTTGTTGATCTTTCTTCCTTCTCTCTGCATTTAAAAAAATTTTGAGCATTTTTAAGATTCAATTTTATTTCTGCCATTGACTAATTATTTATACCACTTCAAAATTTGTATTTAGTGATTTTTCTAAAATTTACAATATATATACAGTATATTTATATATATAATGTAAATTTAATTTATCAGTATCTACATTCAAATAATACTATACTGCTTTATGTGTAGTGTAAGAACCTTATAAAATATATTCCCAATTTCTTCTGTCTTTAGCTGCCAGGGTTGACACAACAAATACTAAACAATAAGTTGGTTTAATCAATTGGAATTTATTGTCTCATGGTTTTGGAGTCTAGACACATCCAAAATCAAGGTCTCAACAGGCCATGCATTCTCCCAGACTCTGCAGCATTCTGAAGCTGACTTGCCAAAATCATTGGGTTCCCCAGCTTGCATTTCTGCATTTATCACATGGCTTCTCCCTCTGGTATCTCCTTCTGCTCAGTTTAGATTTACTCTCCTTATAGGGATTTCAACCATATAGATTGCATATAAGGACTCCAACCTTGTGGATTAAGGTCCACCCTGATTCAGTTTGGCCTCATCTAAATACAATCTTTGAAGATCCTTTTCACAATTAAATCTGCACATGAATTAGTAATAATATCTTTAAAGATTCTATTTACAAATGGACTCACACCCACAGGAATTCAGATTAAGACCTGAACATACCTTTTGTGGAGGACATGATTCAACCCCCAACACCTTCCTTTCATCTTTTGTGCTATTGTTGTCATACATCTTATTTTTATATATACAGTAAACATACATTAATTGCAATTACTTTTACTTTAAAGAGATCAATTTTAGAACAGTTAACAATATAAAACTATTCATTTTATTCACTTTTATTGCATTTGCAGGACAGTTCAATTCTTTGTTTAGATCCAAGGTTCTGTCTGGTATCACTTTTCTTTTGCCTGAAGAACATCCTTTAACATTTCTTATATGGCAGGTTTCCTGGCAATGAATTATCTCCATTCATTGGGGTGGGGTGGGGATAGAGAAAGTATTTCTTCTGCATTGTTTAAAGATATTTTCACTGTGAATAGATTTTTGGTTTGACAAGTGTTTTTGTTTGGTTTTGTTTTTTCTTTATAGCATGTTAAAAATGTCATTAAATTGTCTTTTGGTTTGCATGGCTTCTGATAGCTGCATGATTTCCAAGCTGTTATACTTTGTTCCTCTTTGTGGAAAATGTCTCCCCCATGTTTTTGGCTTTCAGCAGTTTATACTATGCTAGATATATTTTTAAAATATATTTATCCTGCTTGGTGTTCGCAGAGACTCTTGGATCTGTATCTTAGGGTCTTTCATTAAATTCTATCTCATTACTTTTGAAATCTTTTGACCATTACTTCTTAAAATATTTCTTCTTTCCCATTCTCTTTCCTTTCCCCTTCTTGAATTTTCGGTACATGTTGTAATGGTTAAGTTCATGTGTCAACTTAGTTAGGTTATTGTGCTGGTTTGAAAGGAAGTATGCCCCCTAAGAAAAGCCATGTTTTAATATATATCCCATTTCATAAAGGTAGAATAATCCATATTCAATACTGTATATTTGAAACTGTAATGAGATCATCTCCCTGGTTGATGTGATTTAGTCAAAAGTAGTTGTTAAACTGGATTAGGGGATGACATGTCTCCACCCATTTGAGTGGGTCTTGATTAGTTTCTGAAGTCCTATAAAAGAGGAGAATGAGAGATTCAGAGAGAGCAGAGAATGTTGCAGCACCATGAAGCAGAGAGTCCACCAGCCAGTGACCTTTGGAGATGAAGAAAGAAAATGCCTCCCAGGGAGCTTCATGAAACAGGAAGCCAGGAGACAAAGCTAGCAGATGACACCGTATTTGCCCTGTGCCCTTCCAGCCAAGAGAGAAGCCCTGACTGTGCTCACCATGTGCCATCTCACTTGAAAGAGAGACCCTGAACTTCATCGGCCTTCTTGAACCAAGGTATCTTTCCCTGGATGCCTTTGATTGGACATTTCTATAGACTTGCTTTAATTGGGACATTTTCTTGGCCTTAGATCTGTAAACTTGCAACTCATTAAATTCTCCCTTTTAAAAGCCATTCCATTTCTGGTATATTGCATTCCAGCAGCTAGCAAACTAGAACAGATTTTGGTACCAGAGAGTGGGGTGCTGCTGCTGCAGTTTGCAAATACCAAACATGTTGGAACAGCTTTTTAATTGGATAAGGGGAAGATTCTGGAAGAGTTGTGAAAAGCTTGATAGAGAAGACCCAGAATGTTTTGAAGAGACTGTTGGTAGAAATTTGGACTCTAAAGACACTTCTGATGAGGACTTAGGCAGAAATGAGGCCCATGTTATTGTAGACTGGAAGGAAAATGAGCCTTGTTTTAAAATGGCAGATAATCTGGCAAAATTGACTAGTGGCTTTGGCTGGAAGGCAGATTTTAAAAGCCATGAACTTGGATATTTAGCAGAAGAGATTTCCAAATTAAATGTTGAAAGTGCAGCCTGGTTTCTCCTCACAGCTTATAGTGAAATGTGAGAGGAGAGAGATAAGCTGAAAACTGAACTCTTGAGTAAAAAGAAACCAGAAATTGAGGTCCTGAAAAATTCTGGGCCTCCAGAAAGGGAGATCCCAGAGAATTGTACCCCACATGAGGACTTAAATGTGGAACCAGCCAGCCATTTCAGAGAAAGTCAGGATCGAACATGGAGTTATCCAGGAAAGATTTGTGGAAACTCCTTATGTCTGATGGGCATGATCCAACACTACTGCATAGAAAGCCAATGAGAGTGCTGTGGGACCTGTATAAACAGAGCCGCTGCCAGTCTGGACTGAGGGGTTCAGAGAAGGGACACATTGGAGAAAAAATAACTTCAGAGGCAGAACCATGGAGGCTGGAGTCTGAAGTCAAGAAGCCTCAGGCCAGGAGAACAGACCCACCCAAGCCCATGGAGAGGGTGAGTTTACCCCAAAGGCAGAGAATGGACCTTCCACCTCACTGCAGTGGAAGAGCCATGCTGCCTCAGGGTGTGAAGAGGGTGAAGCACGTTTCTTGGGGTTGGGGGAGAGCCTGGCTGGCATTACATGGAGGGGTTGAGCGTGTGCCCCGGAGATGGCAGGGAGCCCAGGTGTGGTCCCAATGCTTGGAGAGGGTGGAGCCTAGAGAAGGGTGTTCTCCCCAATATCCCCCAATGTTGCATTCAGAGAGAGGCAGGTGTAGGCATTTGGAAAGGGTGGGACTGCCACTTTCTAAAGCCCTGAGGATAAATGAGTCTCATACTTTGAAATCTAATGGACTTTGCCCTGTAGGTTTTCGAAACTGTATGGGTCCAGTGACCCCTGTGTTCCTTCCTCCCTATGGAAATGCATATACATATCCTATGAATGGTCCTCCTTTGTATGTTGGCAACAAATAACTTGTTATGAGTTTTCAAAGGTCCAGAGCAAATGGAGAGAATTTTGCCTTAGGACAGACCATGCCTGTAACTGACTTGATGAGATTTTATACTCTCTCTAATTTTGTACTTCATTGTATTGCTTTGCTACTGATAGGTTTAAGGATTTCTGATATTGTTATGAAATTAATGTATTTGTATATGGGAAAAACATGTCTTTTTTAGGGGCCAGAGGGTGGAATGTGCTGGTTTGAAAGGAAGTATGCCCCCTAAGAAAAGCCATGTTTTAATATAAATCCCATTTCATAAAGGTAGAATAATCTCTATTCAATACTGTATGTTTGAAACTGTAATGAGATTATCTCCCTGGATGATGTGATTTAGTCAAGAGTGGTTGTTAAACTGGATTAGGGGATGACATGTCTCCACCCATTTGAGTGGGTCTTGATTAGTTTCTGAAGTCCTATAAAAGGAGAATGAGAGATTCGGAGAGAGCAGAGAATGCTGCAACACTACAAAGCAGAGAGTCCACCAGCCAGTGACCTTTGGAGATGAAGAAGGAAAATACCTCCTGGGGAGCTTCATGAAGTCAGAAGCCAGGAGAGAAAGCTAGCAGATGACGCTGTATTTGCCATGTGCCCTTTCAGCTGAGAGAGAAACCCTGACTGTGTTTGCCATGTGCCTTCTCACTTGAGAGAGAAACCCTGAACTTCATCAGCCTTCTTGAACCCAGGTATCTTTCCCTAGATGCCTTTGATTGGACATTTCTTTAGACTTGCTTTAATTGGGACATTTTCTCAGCCTTAGAACTGTAAACTAGCAACTCATTAAATTCCCCTTTTTAAAAGCCATTCCATTTCTGGTATATTGCATTCCTGCAGCTAGCAAACTAGAACACTCTTTGTGCTGTATAGTTCTGTTTTCCTTATTTTAATTCTTATGCTAGTAACATATGTACCACCTCAAATTTCCCATTTCCTCCACATTCAATTATACAGTTCAGTGGTGTTGATTGCATTCCCAATTTTGTACTCCCAATGCCACCATCCATGACCAAAACTTTTCCATCACCCCAAACAGAAACTCTGTACCAATTTAAATTCCATATCACTGTCTGAAATTATCTTATTTAATCAGTTACTTATGTGTATATTGCCTACCTACCTGTAAAGTGTTTCTGCTGTCCTACAGATTGGCACGAAGACAGCACACATAAATAGCAGAATTAGGTGAAGTTCCAGAGTGTACCTGCTGAGGATTTTATCAGGAGAGAAGCTGATGACTGGTGGAGGAAGAGCAGACCCAGGACACTTTCTCCTGACTCCAAACTCATTATCAGGCACCCCACTGTCGAGCTGAGGACTTAGTTCCTGCTGCTCCCTAGAACTTCTCTCACCCTTCCGGAGCCTCTGCACAAACAAATGTTTCATTTCTAGGAAATGTTTGTGAAATCAAGTTCTCCTGGTGCTCAAAGCTCAACTCAGTTTTGGCAGGACCCATTGGGTAGAGCTAGCAGTCAGTGCCCAGATGTTGCAAACAGCATCTCCATGTCCAGCTTTCTGGCATCTGCAAAGAGCCCTTCTCCCATGCTCTCCACCTGAAATGTGAGGTCCATAAGCCACAAGGCCCTTGATGAGCTCATAATTCCCTGCATCCCCAGGGTAGTACCCTGAAAACAGCATCATGTGCTGGGTAGGTGTGCAGAAAAGTATCAGTGAATGAATTGAAAATGAGGAAATTCACAAACAATGCCCACTAAATCAGATTTTTTTTAAAATTCACTCTTGCTTTCCCTTCAGTAAGGTTAATTTAAGAAGGTTTAAAAGTGGATTCTCTCATCTCTGCAGTAAATCCCATAATACTTTCTAACTCATTGATTTACTTTTGGGCCTCAAGTCACCAAAGATTTGCAGAGACTTTGAAATAATTGAGGAATTTGGGATAAAGAGAAAAGGTATATGAGAAGATAAGAAAGCCCAGTGAAAATTAGTTCATAGAAATGTATATAAAATGTGCCCACCCACTTATTAGAAGTCAGTTGCAGTTTGGCTCTGTGATTGCTTGAAGCCCAAGCAAGCTTTCTGCATCCACACCATAAGAATTGCCCTCAATCTGGAAGGTCTGTCCTCCTCCACCATGCAGAGGCACATGCCACACTGGTCATCATCTCCACTGTGCTTGTCTTAGCCTCCAATTATAATCACAATTTTTATTTTTCCCCAGTAAAGCATTTGTTATTTTCTTCTTTATGTTTTCTCCATTATTACAACCCTGTTGTCCTTTCTGTGTATGTGGAAGCTCCTGTAAATCTTTAGTGGCATGAGGCCCAGAGCAAAGCTGTCAATGGTTTCAAAATGTTTGGTTTGGTTTGGTTTGAATAGAAAGACTGACTTTCTTGGCCAAGTTTAAGGCCTAATCTTTCCTCCTGAATTTTTCCAACAGAATTTTTAAATGAATAAGTGAACCTGTCCACTTGCAAATTCTTCCCATCATCCACTCCACATGGATCCTTGGCCAGTTGTGGGCAGATTTCCTTGGGTCTGCAGGAGGTGAGCCTTGTAGGCAACTCCAGCAGACAAAGGACCCCTCAGGGTGGTGGACCTGGAAGGCCCAGGGATTCAGAAAGTTCTCCTGCTGGAGCAGGGAACATTGTACAATGGCCCTGAAGCCCAGACTAACTAGGAAGGGTGGGCCCTGCTAAGCAGACCTGGTCTGAAACAGGACTCTTGCAATCTTGAAATCATGTAATTATTTGCCTCAATGAGCATGCAAATGTATTAAGAGGGAAAAAAGGAGTACAGAGTCTCAATTCAAAGACATCTGAAAGTGACAGATGTACATGATAGAAGCACTTAGATTGCAGTCACAATGGGTGGACCAGCTCTCGCCCCACCCCACTAGGCACAGTGAAGGGGGAGATGCCCAGCTGCAGCCCAAAGGAGGCCACAGAGGCATGTGGAAAAGCTAGCGAGGGAGGAGGAGGTGACAAGCACTCAGATGCACCCTCTGCCTTGAGAGAACAGAAAGACAGACAAGGGAGGAGAGGACCACTTGGAGCTGAGCCCCCTCCAGTTCATCATCTCACAGAACAAGCAGCCTGCATTGCCACATTGGAATCTTCCAGAGCCAGAGCAGCTGTCCAGGTAATTCAGGCAGTTCCTCATCACACAATTGGAAGAGATAATCAGTCTTAAAGGAAACAGTCCACACCAGAAAGGGACAAAAGATTGAAAGAATTTTCTGACAATGCCACAGGAATCAGAAAAGAGGGACTTGGAGTAATTCAGCAATTTAGTTCTGTAATCCTCTAGAACATGCTGTGTGGCTCCACAGAACTGCCTCTTTCACAGGCGCCCCTCCTGGTTCTTATTTAGGCAGAAAGATATGGGTTGCCCTATCCAAAAAAGCCACAGGTTAGATTTGGGATGAAGTGGAGCCACTGCCTGCCTGGTGCCAGTGCCCAGACATGCCTCATGGTCTTTGTTCACTTAATTCCAATTACGCTCATTGAAAACCAGTCAACGTGAAATTCCAGGGACACCTATCTCTCCACCATACAGCTCTCTACCATAATGTCACTAAGACAAATTAACATTCTCAAGACTTACAAGTCTTAAAGGACAAGAGCACAATGCATACAGCCTGAAAACCCTGTTGGAAGTAACCCCCTGCTTTCAACAGGGGAGAGTAAGTCAAGAAAGTGTAATGTTTGACGTGATGAGGAAGTCTCAACAATTCTGGCAGGGCAAACCTCAGCTTGCTATTCTACAGGACTGAAGACTTTGGTGGCAGTATACTAATCAAGAATTTAGAACCCAGGAAGGATAAAATGATCATATCTCCAAGAAAGAGCATGTATTTTCCCCTTGCTAAATTCCTAATTCCAAACTAATCCCATTTTAATTACATTTATAAATTTAAAATGGTTAATGCTGTGCCATGCAAGACACTCACACTCACCTTAAAAACTGCACTTTAATTTCCAACTCAATTGCAGATAAAAATTTGAAAACTGAACACTGGGCAGATGAGAACAATTTCACAGACTCCCTCACATGAGCCACTTTGAAAACCACAGAGCACTTTAATTCCACTTCAATTGCATGTATAAATTTTTAAAAAGTTAATGACATATTGTAGAGAAGAGCTTTAACTGAGTGTTAACGAGCTGCCAGAGCAACTTTTAGCCAGCTCCATCACACAGCAGGGAATCTCAGAGGGGTTCCCGTGACACCAAACTAAAAGCATCTAAATAAACCATATGTGCCAGCTGCCTTCCATGCAACTGGCATTCAAGCCTGGCCTGGGTTTTTCAGATGCTTGCCCCTTGACCTGGCCTTTACTTTGAAAGGGGCAGAAGTGGGCCCACTGGTGTTGCATGAAGCTCCAGGGGTCATGTGGGAATTGAGGCCATTCTGCTTAAGGGGACCGTGGCAACTGAACCCTTTTAGTTCTAAGACAAGAGGCCCAGAAAGGACCTAAGAAGTCATACCATCAACTGTCTTAATTGTTAAATTAAGAAATAGAAAATATGTTACAGAAGAAGTGAATGACCAGATCATTGTCACACGGCTACTTTGTGTCCATAATCAGAAATCATCAATCTCACGCTTTTAAAAACTTATAATCCACTGTTGCATCAAGACACTTTTATACTTTGATATAAGGAAATGACCCACACACATATTTAAAAGACAGAAAAGCCCATGATGTTAACTAGCAGCCTCTGGTCCCACCGCTCTTCATTGTTATTCCATTCTCCAGAAAGAACCACTTTCAACCACTGAGTGATTCCCTTTAGGATTAACCTCTATATTTCTAAGTAACCCATCTGTCCTGGCATGGTAGACTAAATACTGGCCAACTAAAATTTCCATGCCTGAATTCCAGAAATCAGTGTATCTCTAATGGTGCTTCTTGTGTGTCAACTTGGCCAGGTGATGGTATCTAGTTGTGGTCAAGTAAGCACTCATCTGATTGTTACAGTGAGGGTATTTTGTGGGTTTAAATCATCAGCCAGTTGATTGCATCTATCACTGATTGCATCTACAATCAACAAAGAAGACTGTCTTTCAGCAATGAGAGAAGTCTCACCCAATCAGCTGGAGGTCTTAAAAAGAGAACTGGTGATTTCAGCAGTCAGCAAAAAGAATTTCTCTCTCTACTTCAGCCAGCCAGCTTCTCATAGGGATTTCATCACAAACCTTCCTTGGAGTTCCTATCTCGAGGCTTGCCTTATGGAATTCAGACTTGCCAATCCCCACAGTCTCATGAGCAATTTCCTATAATAAATCTCATAATATTTATGTATATCCTGCCCATTCTGTTTCCCTGGAGAACCCTGACTAATACAATACTTATATGGCCAAAAAAGGGGGGGGGGGATTTTGCAGATGTGATTAAAGTAAGGAGCTTGAGTTGGAGAGGTTTTCCTGGATTATCTGAGAGGGGCTATTGTAGTCCTTATAAGAAAAGAATGAGTCATGGTAGATATGAGGAGAGAAACAAGTGGTTGGGGTGATGTGAGAAAGGGAGCACTAGCCAAAGAATGCAGGCAACCTCCAGAAGCTGCAAAAGACCAGCAAACAGGTTCTTCCCTGAAGCCTCCAGAAGAAACACAGCCTTGTTCACACTTTGATTTTAAATGTCTCACCTCCAGGACTGTAAGAGAATAAACTTTTCTGTTGTTTTAAGTCACTAAGTTTGAGTGAATGTGTTATGCAAAAATAGGAAATTAATACACTGACACAGTGATTTCCTGTTTTGGACATCAACTGCTTGTGTCCTTTGGACCGTTCACAAGGTTCAATACTAACCATGAGTGAGGAACAAACTTTGTAGTATAAGCCAGAGAGAGTCAGCATAGCCTCGACTATCTTGAAATATAAGGAAATTGATACACAGAAATAGGGGGCTGCCATATCAAAGACCTGGGATCTGTAACAGGGACTTAATGGCCCAGAAGTGGGCAACAAAGACATTTAACAAACCCTTAGAAAAAGGGTGATCCATGTTAATGGATGGGGAAACAACTGGTAAAATTATCACCTGAGGTAATCTGGGAGATAGATAATAACTTAATGAATTTTAATGCTAGAAAAATAGGTTGGAAAACAGAATATTAAGAGCATGCATCAGTTGATGTTCATTGCTTTTAGAAGAAAGCCAAATGCAAAAGACAGTGATGAATTCAGGATTGAATATGTAGGTATTCACACAAGAATGAAACAAACTGAAAGTTAATGATTGGGGTATTTGCCTGGTTTGAAGAGGAAGCTACTTTTCAACCCCAAGGAGCAATGGAAAAAAGACTGAGTAGACCTAGGATAAAAGAAAAAAAAATTAAAGGATGATTTAAAATCAGTCTTAAAGTAAAAACACAAAAGTATGTCCACCATGCCCAAAGCTAAAACTCCTGAATGGACTAAGACCTCTCAGTAAAGATACAGCTAAGAGTGTGGCAACCAGAAAATCCTTCTAATAGGAAAATGGTCACCATAGGGGCAAAAAGTGTAGATCTCCCATCAAAACCTGATTGCTCCAAGGAACCTGCATGCAAACTGAGAGGCCTGGAGCAAAAAAAGCAAGTAAATACAGCAAATCTGGGAAGTTTTTCTACAAAAGAATTGCGTATGTGGTTGTTAGCACATGGAACCATCAAATAGGTAATAAGCTAACTGGTTAATTGAAAGCATGATGCCTCTGAATGAACTGTCAGCCTGGACTCTTCAAAATTTAAAATGGCTCTTGGTTCCTCTATTTTAGAGAAGACATGAACTAACCTACCCACTCCTAAAGAAAGGCAAGTCACCAGTGTCCACCTCAGATGAGCCAAGGAGAATGATGGAAAAGCAAAAACATGGAAAATAGCATTGCAGATTACTATAGAACACAAGGAACAAAGGAGGGGAATTAGGGAAACCTCCTCTCCCTCAGAGCCCCAGCACAGGACTGCCCACTGGGATCTCAGAATTGCTATACACCATGGCCCACAGTCTGGCTCTTCTTACTATGGTCATATATTAGAAGGATAGAGGGGAGGCAAATAACTTATCTTGTCTGCCTTTTTGAGATGTGTGGTTGTGTGTGTGTAAGTGTGGGGTGTGTGTATGCTGTGCATGTGTGTATGGTATGTGCTTATGCATGGCATGTGTGTGGACATGCTGTTTGGTATGTGTGTGCATGTGTGGTGTGTATGCATGGTTTGCTGTGTGTGTGCAGTATATGTGTGTGTTTCTGTAGGTATGGTATGGTATGTGTCTTGTGTATATATGTGCAGAGAATGTGGTATGTGTATTTGTATGTGTGATGGGTATGTGTATGTGTTGTGATGAGTATGTTCTATGTGTGGTGTGTGTAGTACATGTAGAGTGTGGTTTGTGCTGTGGGGTGTGCATGTGGGTTGCATATGTGTATATAGGAGTGATGGCATGGTGTATGCATGTCTGCTGTGTTTAGTACATACCATGTATGGTGTGCATGAGAGTGTCTGATGTATGTATCGTGTGTGACTTGTGTGTGTATTGTGTGCAGTTTGCATGTATGTGTGGTGTGTGTGGTATATGTATGTGCTTGTGGGTGTGTGTTTAGTTCCTAGGTCACCAGGTTGGGAGAGGCCAGGTCTGGACCTGAAACAGAACCTCGTGAGCTCACCTATGATAGGGAGTCAGTTATTGGGAACCACTGATGACAAGGTTGAGCTCAACGTCAGTACTGGAAATGACAATAGTTATTGACTTTAGGGGTAGCATCATTTTCATGTGGGAAAGAGAGGGAATAAAGTGTTCAGTGACTAGATGGGAAGACCATTATCCAGGTTGTTCACAAATGTTCCCATTCTTTTCCTTCCCAGTACATGGTAAAATTGTACCCTTAACCAAAAAGTTAGATGTGGCCTTAGGACCTGCTATGGCCCTTGGAAAAGTGCACTGGAGTTGTGGGTGCCACTTCCATGGGAAGCTTTAAGAGTCAGCCCACAATCCACAACATGCTTTCACAACACGATGGGTCTTGATAGTGGCTACTTCATCTGCTAGGACCAGGTCAAATGGAGCAGAGCCTCCAGACAACCCATGCTGGACATATACCTTGAGGGAAAGAGAAACTGCCATCATGAAACTTTGTCAGTGAGATTAATGGTTGGTTACTTGACCTAGCCTAGCCAACACTGCCTGCAAAGCTTGGTGGAGAACTTTACTGCAGATGGGTGTTGGTGGGTTTGTTTTTATTGGGCAGGACTCAATATCTGGGAATCTTTTATTGAAGACCAGTTTCCCCAGAGAAGAATCATCTTATTCCCTGCCTAGGAGGATTGTGAGACTGATTTGAAGAATAAGAGAAGAAAGCCAAAAGTCTCAGTGTTCAATACAAACTTTCACTTAGTCCTTCATTTTCAGAGTACCATCCCCATTTTCCTCCTCCATGCAAGTCCCCCAGTTTCTGCTGGGTGGGGTGAAACTGGGGACATATGCTGGGGTCTGTGGCCTTGGGTATTCAAACCTCTTTCCTTATCAACTACTTCTTTTTTTCTCATCTCATACAAACACACACAGAGAAGCCTAAGTCTCCACTTAAAATTTTTAAGGCAGTTATCTTTCTTTCATCTGTTTCCTACTTTTAATATTTATTGTCATCCCTCACATGCTTTTTTTCTCTTAATATCTTAACATTTATTAATATGCCTTTTTTTAAATCCTCCTTGTCATTTTAGCAAGGTTTGGGAGAGAAGCCAAGACAAAGCCCATGTGCTCATGCCACCAAGTTTTTAAG
Source organism: Tamandua tetradactyla (assembly GCF_023851605.1). Taxonomy (NCBI): domain Eukaryota; kingdom Metazoa; phylum Chordata; class Mammalia; order Pilosa; family Myrmecophagidae; genus Tamandua; species Tamandua tetradactyla. The sequence continues at coordinate 288,087 of NC_135354.1, read as the reverse complement.
CAAAAATCCTCTACCATTTACTGTTTCCACTTATAATTTACAACAGTTCTTGCTGCTGTGGGAGAATTAGGTTTATTTATCTGTCAACTTGTGTTTACTGAGAAACTTATATGGAAGATACTGTCTTGGAAGCAAGAAAAAGTAAAGCAATTTATTTTATTTAAAGCTTTTTCTCTCCTCTATATCACCCCCCACCCACTGATCTAGGTCCTAGATTATAAGACTCAAGTGCTGTTCTTCTTCATAGCCTCAGAACCTGCTCAGTGGTGATTATTTGATAATCAGTAAATACATGTGGGATATCTATGACTCACTTCTAATCCTCAGAGGGTCTCAGGTTATCTGAGGAGTGGATGCGTTGGTAGATAGATACAAAAGATAATAGATGGTGGTACATTTTAAGGTGATAAATACAAATGAAGTCAAGTTGCTGGGTTTTCTTTTCTTCCTTCTTTTTGGCAACAGTAAAGGTTCTTAGAAACAGAAAATAAAAGATTCAGAGAGACTTAGCAAATTGTTCAATATTCCAAAGTTCTATAATTATTATTCTCTCATTTATATATAATGAAACATGATCTAGAAAGGGTCTGAATCAGCTAGACCCATTAGCAAGTGGCATAAGCTGACCTTTCGGCATGCAGACTAATACCTTTATTCTTACACAGACTTCACAGAGCTGCAGGCTGGCTTTAACTTAGGAACTCTGCCAGAACTTCTGGGAGGAGGTGGGTCCAATGGGGGTGCAGAGTGGTCACCCCAAAGGAACCCCCCACTCTAAATGATTCCATGAGAGTCCTGCTTTCATTAGAATGGGTAGGAGCACTCACAGGACCCTGGCTTTCCTCTCTGCCCACCCAACCCCTCCTGCCCTTTCTTGTAAATTCTCAAAGTAGAGATAATAAAAGTCAATCCTTGTAGCCTCTAGAGGCAGGGAAACCTGACTGGTTGACATGGAGGCATATGGGTCATTTGTTGAGTGTCCACTATGGGCTCTCTTTCCCATGTGCCTAGTAGGAGCCTCATAACAACTCTGTTATACTAATGAGAAACCCGAGACCTGCAACATCAGGCAATCAGTGAATGGCCAGACCCAAATTCCACACCAGTGATTCTAATTCTCTTATTGTTGCATGCTGCTTCCATACACGTTATCTTAAATAATGTAGTCACTCTCTGGTCCCCATTTTCTCATCCAATGCCCCTCTATCTTTGCCACAGTAGGAGCAGGTGCCAAAGAAGGACGAGATAAGACAAAAGCAAGCAGAGGAAGGGATGGAAGCACTGGAATGCCTGAATGGTGGAGACATGCATAACCTTAAAGCTCAGCATGGCTCTGGGAGCAAAGTCAAAAAAGCAGATCAGACCTGAGAGAGGCCCTGGCTGCACAGCCCCACCTGCACAGGTGACATCACGAACATGGCATCCAGCCCAGTCTCCTTGAAGACGTTTCTTGCTAGAGATAAACAGGGAGAAACTAGAGAATGAAGCAGAGTCCATGCAGATAATCATAGATGCAAGAGGTAGGAGATAGGGATGGGTGGTGGATAGAGACAGAGCAAGTGCTTCAAGTGCCATGCTTTGCAGTGGGGCAATGGCTGGATTTGCAGAGATGATACCTGGAAAATATAAGAGGGTTTGTAGAGACACTGATCTGTGAACTGTCACCTAACTGGTTTCAGTCTCTGAGGAAGCTGTGAGGAAGTTTTTGGGTTGGATGCCATGTTCCTGATGTCACCTGTGCAGGTGGGGCTGTGTAGCCAGGGCCTCTCTAAGGTCTGACTTGCTTTTTTGACTTTGCTTACAGAGCCATGCTGAGCTTTAAGGTTATGCATGTCTCCACCATTCAGGCATTCCAGTGTTTCCATCCCTTTCTCTGCCTGCTTTTGTCTTATCTCATCCTTCTTTGGCACCTGCTCCTAATGGGGCAAGGGTAGAGGGGCATTGGATGAGAAAATGGATTTCAGTCTGTGAGGAAGTTTCAAAGGATTCAAAACCTGCCTGAACTCATAGATGGAAATAGGAGATTAGAGTGAGATATGCTGTTGATGAGGGGATGAAGTGCAGGGAAATGGGAAAGGCTTCAAATCAGGTTGAAAATCTCCACTCCATTGTTCTGAGTGCCAGGACTTTAAGGGCTTGCCTTTTGGTTTTTTAATATCCCAAGAGTTCCAGGCTTCAACAGCTAATCTCAGCTGGAATCAGATTCATGGACCTCACAGAGAAATCAAAGTAAATTTGTACAAAACAAGAAGCCCATGAAAGGACCAGGGACAAAACAATAGCCCTGTCTTCTCCACTTTGGTTAAGAAATGCCTGCAATTTCATTTCTAGAAGTCCCTAACAAAATGACTAGCCAATATTTAAAAAGTGTCTTCAATACTCTGGTTCTTCTAAACCAACACACGAAGTCAGATCAGTTCAGTTCACGGAGTAAGAGTTGAAGGTCCAGGAAAGGCTCCCAGCACACCCCTCAAGGATAGAAGGGGGCAGGTGGTGGACAGACACCAGCCCTTATTGAATTCTTACCAGCTCCTAGACAGCAGTATAATCTTTATGAGAGCCCTCAAAGAGGGCATTTGTTCTTATTCACTTCACAGATTAGAAGACTGAGGCTCAGAATAGTTAAGTTGCCACACAATTTAACAATTGTAGCAATCTGGCCTTTGCATCTCTGTCTCTTGGGTTCCAAAGTCTCCATCATTCCCCTAGGCCATGCAAGAAGAAACACACCATGTTCTGTTACTCCAAGCCTTATCCATGGCAAGGAACCTACTTCATCTCCTGTTTTTCCACAATACGGTTCAAACTGAAGGATGCCCTGGAAGATTGTAAGTACCCCTAGGATTTCATTCCATGTCAACTCTTCTTGCTACTTCATCACTGTGAACTAGGGTGGGCAAAGGCAGAGGGGAGAGGCCTCTCTTTCCCTCACATGTTGGGTGAAGTCACTCCATTTGTTGCCAACTCATTTCCCCTGGCCCACTACCCTCAGCCCCAGCTCTAGCAGTCTCTCTTGCCTTCTTATTCTCAGCAAGGTATTCCTGTGTTCATTTAAAAGTTCTGTCTGTGCTGAAGCCAGTGCTGCTTGTAATTGCTGGTGGCCAAAACCTGTTCTGTTTTTTTCTGGCTGAGTTTACCAGGCAATCATCAGCTGTAATTATTTTGAGTCTTGTTACAGATGGAACTTCTAGGTTTTCAGTCTTAAACAGAATTCATTATTCAAATGTCTCTAGAGTCAATGGTGAGGGTGTTGGGTGAGCCTCCTCTTGAGCCCAGGTAGCCATAAAAGGTTCTATAGAAAAGGACAGGTTAAATGGACCATGGTGTCCTGGCCCCTTAGCCCAAGTCTGGGGTTTGCCCATAGCTTTCATGTCCTCATCACACCCTTGGGACCTAGCTCCCTCCCAGTCACACTGATTTCTTCCCCTCACCATCCAAGGGACACAGATGTGCACACATACCATACACCCAAACAGTCACACTGATTTATTCCCCTCACCATCCAAGGAACACAGATGTGCACACACACCATAAACCCAATCTCCCTGCTCCTAACCCAAAAGACCCCATTAAGTGCATCCTCAGCTACAAGAAATACAATGTCTCTTCATCTGAACCTTCCTCCAGTTAATAGTGTGTTTCAGGAACAGAGGTCTTTAGAGAAACAGGGCAATTCTGAAGCTCTGAGGGAAAGAAGCAGTTCTCAGCAAAACCAACCCTTCTGGCACCAGACTCCAATTCAGCTCCAGAAACTCCCATTAACAGTCCCCAGGCTCCCAGGAATGTTTCAGGGCAATAAGGAATATACTGTCCCTTTCCCTGAGGAGAAGAGACCCCAGAGGAGGGGATGGTAGGTTTCAAGTCCTTGGGCAAAGGGTTCAGTCTCCTAAGACTCCTCAGAGGTTAGACATCTGCAAGGTAGTTTAGGGCCAGACTCCAGAGAGTAATTGGGGAGTCAACAGTTACTTAAGGATTGGGACCCATGGAGAGACACCACTGCACACCCTACCACCCTCTTGCCAAAAGTGGCAGGAACCAGCAAGCATATAACCTCCCCTCATCTCCTCACCCAGAGGGAAGGCAACACATGTAATGAGGACCAAAACAACAAGAAATCCCATGCTCCTGCACAGGAGAGCAATCTCGGATTCAAGAGATAGCTGCATGTTAGATACTTCTTCCACTGTTCTTGACAATTCCAAACTTATCTCCAGTCTGCTGTTCAGGTGCTGCTGTGTCCTGGTTTCAGCCTCTCATCCTTTGGCCTTGAAATGCTATTTGCAGGGACTTGTTATACAACTAGAGTTTCTCTCTCTCTGTGTCCCTCTCTCTCACACATACACATACACACAGAGAGGTTTTCTCCACCCCCTGCCCCTTTCATCCAGCTCCCTCCTACTCTAATTCTCTCTAGTTTCCCCCTTTCTCCCTCCTGCTTTTCTCACTCTCTCTTCCTCATTTCCTTTCTCCCTCCCATTTTCTCACTTACACTCATTTTCCCATACTCTCACATACTTCTTACACACCTCCTGCTATGCACATGCAGGTCCACACACAGGTCCACACACTTCTCTCTGGTCACTTCCTGTCCTGTGGAGATTTTGGGGCCCTGAGAACAGGCTCAGGGCCAACTTGAGGCCTCTGGACAAAAGGCTGAAGCACAGAGAAAGTAGCAGGCAGAATGGAATTGAAGCAGGAGGAAGAAACAGCAGGGAGTTTCAAAAGCAGATGGCAAGTCAGCTCTGGCTACATAGAAGTGGAGGCACCCCTGTTTGAAAATACCTTCCCCTGGCTGGTGTTGGTACCAGCCCCTCCTACTCTTTTCCTTCGGTGACTGCACACAGCCTAGTCCTATGCACCTTGGTGAGTATGGGTGATGAGCCTACTGTGTGCTCAGTGCTTTCTAGGTAGGCAAAGCATTAAGACCAGTATTTAGAAGATGAGAAGCTCATCTGCACAATCAATCTACAACCCATGTGGAAAATTTACAATTACATGGCTGCTTGCAGGCAGGTTTTATGTCCTCTGGGTTCACCAGGAGAAAGATTCTTGGAGGCTTCCACTCCCAATTTTACTCAGAAGGCAGGAACATGGGTTTCCTTCATTCCTCTCTTTCTTTATCAGGTGATACTGTGAAAACTGTGAGTAGGGAATATCTGACAGGCTAGATACATTTTAAGATGGAAGCCACCTTGATGGCAGCTCTGTTTTCATCAGAGGAGAAGGGAAACACTATTTACTGATAATCTTCAATAGATTAAACAGCACAAAAGACCATAACATGCATTATTAATCTAATTTAAACTGTTGCATAAAGATCTCCATCTAACAGATGAAGAAACTGAGTTTGAGAGATGCCACCTGCCTTGCTGGTTAAGTGGTACAGCAGAACTTGACCTTAGAAGCCTTGTCGGGGCCAAAATCTAGATTGCAGAAGGATCAGCAGACATGGTTAATTCATGCCTGTACCCCACACTTCACACACTGCCCAGGCTATGGGAGGAACCTAATAAAGGTCATTGAAAGACCATTGTATAAAAGCACATGGTCCTGCTCAGAAGAAGTTGGCAGTTTTGTCAGCATGAAATAACTGAACACCTGTATCTGAAAACATACAATTAAATCCCTGAGTGAATAGTACATACTGCAGAGATCAGAAGAACCAGTAGGACTCTGTGCCTTGGAATGTTTGACTTAGGCTTCACCATTGAGAAGAGACTTCAGTTGAGCCGTGCAGCCCTTCATATGGATCAGTGGAAGAGAGAGGCGAGTGGATGGCCCAGCAAGGGGAGCAGCTTGATCTTGGACTAGTGTGGGTAACATTGTGTGATTTAGAGAGTGAGCTCCCAGTGTAGCACATAAAGAAGGTGGTGTTACAAGCTGAAGAAAGCAGGAGGGGTCCATTCACACCCATCAGAGAAGATAGTTCCTGAAGGCTTGAATGGCAGAGTAGCCACAGAGGTGGAGTTTATACATTAGCATCCAGGGACCATGGCTGTTTCTAAGAGGAGTAACATAATGACAATAAACTTCTTTTCAGGAAGTTTCAAAGGGTAGTGGGGAGAAAGAGCAGTGGAAAGGAGGATTGTAAAGAGACAATTGCAAGAATCCAGGGGTGAGAGTCTGAACTAAAATGATAGCAGTGAAAATGAAAAGTGTGATGGATTCAGCATGCCTTAAAGAAATAACAGAGAAACTTCCCAGGGAATGGTGGAATAGGATAGGTTGAGTTTACCCTTGCTCCAAGGAACAGCTAGAAAAGAGACAGAAAAATGACCAGGGTAGTGATTCTAGGGTGTAAATGAACTGAAAGGGTCTTCTACACTACATAGAGAGGCTCTGGATGAAAATGATGAAGAATTGAGATGTAGAGAACCAGAGGCCATTCAGTTAATACAAAGAGCCTGACATGCCCCTTTCCAAATGGAATGCATGGACAGGGAGACAGAGACTAGGAAGTAAGCCAAGCCATGCTCTTTGAATGTGGCCCCCCAATATGCACCAAACACCTCCACCCAGTGACCCCTGTTACCCCCTGCACCCCAGGTACCAGAGGCCCTCACCCTGGCACCCCAAGCACATGTGCCCCAACCCCTCAAATCCTGCACCCACACTCAACACCACACACTCACACCAACCCCCTCTCCATCCTGGGTCTGCCCTCTCCCTGCCCCAGGCATGCATGGACCCCTGCCCTCCTGCCCTATGCATGCACAACCACCCACCACCCTGCACCCTGCACACACACACATCCATGCCCTCCCCCCACCCCATGCATGCATGTACCCACACTCTGCACATGTGCACACCTGCACCCTGGCCACCCCCCATAACACAGCACCCTGCCCCACCCCCCACATGGCACACACCTACTGCCACCCTGGTCCTGGCCTTCCCCCACCCCACTACTCTTTGACACTTGTGCCCTGCCCCCTGACCCATGCCCCACCCCCTCATGAACCACAGAACTGCACCCTGAACTGAGCATCCAGCTCAAACACCCCACATATGCATGGACTTGCATTCCACCCCTGTACATACATGCATCCACACCCTGCACCCTTACACCCACCCACCACACCAGCACCCCTGACCCTCACAACTTCTGCACTTCATGTGTGCACCTGCACCCTGCTTGTGCATGCTCACACCCATGCCACACCCTCCTCTTCCTTGAAACCCACCCCCAACTCTGCTCCATGCACCCACACAGCCCCCTTGATCTGCCTCCCACCTTACCTCTGTGGCCCCATGCTGCACCCTGCCCTTACACTTCTAGGAGCTATGGAGCTGCACCCCACACCCATGACCCAATGCTGCCCCCACACAACCCTGTGCACTGCATCCTACATTCCCAGGCACCAGGGTAGCATCCCCACCCACACCTTGCCTTGCACTGCACTTGCAACCGCACCTCTGTGACCCTCCCCAAACTCCTTGTCCTGCTTTATGCCCATCATGCAAATGCAAAGTCTCACACTATTGAGACAAATCAACTTCTAGAGCTGTCAAGATAATTAAATGCCTCAAAGGCAACAGAAAATCCCAAAGCATATGAAGATGCAGACAGATACAGCCCACCCTTAAAGACCAAATTTAAACACCAGAGGAGATACAGACTTTGAAACAACTAGTCAAAAATGTTCATAAAACTCTATTAAATAAATTCAATGGGTTGTCTAATGGCACAAAGGAAATCAAGAAGACACTAGAAGAGCATGAAGAATAATTTGACAAAATAAATAAAAAAACAGTAAATATCACGGAGATGAAAGATACTGTAGACCAAATAAAAAATATACTAAAGACACACAATAGCAGATTTGAAGAGGCAGTAGAAAGAATAAGTGGATTGGAGGACAGGAAAATTGATTTGAAGCACACAAAAAGAACAAATGGTGGGAAGTGTGTTGGTGGCTCAGTGGCAGAATTCCCACCTGCTATGCTAGAGACCTGGGTTCAATTCCCAGTGCCTGCCCACGTAAAAAAAAAAAAAAGCAACAAACAAAAGAAAAGGTGGAAAATTTTGAAATAGATCTCAGAAAAATGATGGATAACATGAAGAGGACAAATATAAGAATCACCAGTGTCCCAGAAACAGAAGAGAAGAGTACAAGGCTAGGAAGATTAATTGATGAGATAATGGAGGAAAACTTCCCAACTTTTATGAAGACAAATGTGCAAATCAAAGAAGCCCAATGAAACCAAACTAGAATGAATCCAAACAGGCCTGTTCCAAGACACATACTAATCAGTCTGTTAAAAGTTGAAGAGAAGCAGAAAAATCCTGAAAGTGGCAAAAGAAAAGTGACCTACTGCATACAAGCATAACCGCACAAGACTGAGCTCAGACTACTCAACAGGCACCATGGAGGTAAGAAGGCAATGACATGATATATTTGAAATACTGAAAGAGAAAGAAGTCCAGACAAGAATTCTGTACTCAGCCAAATTGTCCTTCAAAAGTGATGGAGAGATTAAAATTTTCAAAAACAAATATCCAGAGAATTTGTCAAGAGACCGACCTTACAAGAAATAATAAAAGAAGTTCCACTGGCTGGGGAAAAAAGACAGAACAAGGAAGTCTGGAAGAGGGCACAGAATTGAAGGGTACAAAGAAAGGTAACTTGAAGGATAAAAAGAGAAAGAGAAAAGAAAAATATGTATCTGACAAATAAAATCCAAAGGATAAGATGATAAATTCAAGCAATGCCTTTACGGTAATAACTTTGAATGTTAATGGACCAAACTCACCAATTAAAAGATAGATATTGGCAGAATGGATTAAGAAATATGATCCATCTATAAAATGTTTATAAGAGACTTATAGTAGACCCAAGGAAAAAATAGACTGAAAGTGAAAGGATTGAAAAAGATGTTCCATGTAGGCTGTAACCAAAAGAAAGCAGGACTAGCTATGCTAATATACAACAAAATAGACTTTAAAGGCAAAAATGTCATAAGAGACAAAGAAGGACACTACACATTAATAAATGGATAAACTCACCAAGAAGAAATAACAATTATAAATGTTTATGTTCCCAATGAAGGAGCGCCAAAGTATATGAGGCAAACAATGGCAAAATTGAAGGGAGCAATAGAATTTTTAAAATAACAGAGTGAGTCTTCAATACAACACTTTCCTCTATAGATAGAGTAACCAGACAGAAGATCAAAAAAGGAAATAGAGAACTTAAACAATTTGATGAATGAATTAAACCTAACAGACATATATAGGCGGTTACACCCCAAAACATCAGAATATACATTCTTCTCTAGTGCTCATGGAATGTTCTCCAAGATAGTTCATTTATGAGAGGCACAAAACAGGTCTTTATAAATTTAAAAAGATTGAAATAATTCAAAGGACCTTCTCTGATCACAGTGGAATGGAACTGGAAATCAATAACCACCAAAGAATCAGAACTTTCACAAATATATGAAGATTAAATAATGAACTTTTAAACAAGAAATGGGTCAAAGAAAAAAATGACTAGAGAAATTGGTAACCATCTGTATGAGAATACAACATATTAGAACTTATAGGATTTGACAAAGGCAGTGCTGAGTGGGAAATTTATTGCCCTAAATGCCTATATTAAAAAAGAAGAAAGAACAAAAATCAAGGACTTAAATGTTCCCCTGGTGGAACTAGAGAAAGAACAGCAAACTAACCCTAAAGAAAATAGTAGAAGAGAAATAACAAAGATTAAAACAGAATTACATGAATGGGAGAACAAAAGAACAATAGAAAAAACAATAAAACCAAAAGGTTTTTTTCAAGAAAATCAATAAAATCAATGGACTTCTAGCTAGGCTGACAAAGGAAAAAGAGAGAGGGTACAAATAAACAAAATTAGAAATGGAAGTGAGTTTTTTACCATGGACTCTGGAGAAAGAAGAAAAATCATAAGGGGATACTGTGAACAACTATCACCAATAAACTAGACAATGTAGATGAAATGGGCAAATTCCTAGAAACACACAAACAAGCTACACTGACTTAAGAAATAGAAGATCTCAATAAATCAATCATAAGTAAAAAGATTCAATCAGTTATCAAATATTTTCCTACAAAGAAAAGCCCAGGACCAGATGGTGTCATGGTAGAATTTTATCAAACATTCCAAAAAGGAACATAATCTAACTCCTTTTATGAAGCTAGGATCATTCCAAAACCAAACCTGAATAAAGATGTTATAAGAAAGGAAAACTATAGCCTAATCTCTCTAATAAATATAGATGCAACAATTCTCAACAAAATACTAGCAAATTGAATCCAATGGCACATTAAAACAATTATACACCATGACCAAGTGGGGTTTACACCAGAAGTCCAAGGATGGTTCAATACAAGGAAATCACTCAAAATAATACACCACATTAATAAATTGAAAGGGAAAAATCACATGATCATATCAATTAATGCTGAAAAATCATTTGACAAAATCCCACATCCTTTTCTTATAAAAAACACTTCAAAGAGTAGAAATCAAAGGAAACATCCTCAATATGAAAAATGGCATATATGAAAAATCCATAGTCATCATACTCAATGGTGAAAGACTGAAAGCCTTCCCAAGATTGGGAATGAGATAAGGATGCCTTCTATTACCGCTATTATTCAACATTGTATTAGAAGTTCTAGCTAGAGCAATCAGGCAGGAAAAAGAAATAAAAAGAATTCAAAATGGAAAGGAACAAATAAAACTTTCATTATTTGCAGATGACATGATACTATACTTAGAAAATCCTAAGACATCTATGACAAGGCTTCTTGAGCTAATAAATTCAGCAAAGTGGCAGGATATAAGATTAATATGCAAAAATCAGCAATGTTTCTATACACAAGCAATGGCCTAAGTGAAGGGACAGCTAAGGAAAAAGATCCATTCAAAAGAGCAACTAAAAGAATCAATTATGTAGGGATAATCTTAACTAGGAATGTAAAGGAACTTTAAACAGGAAATTACACAACATTGCTAAGAGAAATCAATCTTGTAGGTGGAAAGACATTCCCTGCTCATGGATAGGAATGTTAAATGTAGTGAAGATGTCACATCTACCCAAACTGATCTACAGATTCAATGCAATACCAATCAATGTTCCAAAAACCTACTTTGAAAGACTTGGAAAACTAGTTAGCAAATTCATTTGAAAGGGAAAGAAACCTCAAATAGCTAAAAATATCCTTAAAAAGAAAATTAAATGGAAAGATTAACAGTTCCTGATTTTAAAGCTTATTATAAAGCTGCAATGGTCAAAACAGTATGGTACTGATACAAAGTCAGAAGTACTGACCAATGGAATCAAATCAAGAGTGCAGAAATAGACCATCAAATCTATGGTCAACTTATCTTCAACAAGGTCCCCAAATCCACTAACCTGGGACAAAATATCTTTTAGTTACATGGGCATGGTAAAACTGGACATCAATAGCCAAAAGAATGAAACTTACACCCTATACAAAAATTAACTCAAAGTAGATGATCTAAATATAAGAACCAGTACCAGAAAACTCCTAGAAGAAAATATAAGGAAACATCTTCAAGACCTAGTAATAGAAGGTCCTAAACTTACACCCAAAGCACAAGAGATGAAAGAAAATATAGATCATTGGGAACTTCTCAAGATCAAAAGCTTCTGTGCCTCAAAAGACTTTGTCAAAAAGGTGAAGAGGCAGCCAATTCAATGGGAGAAAATATTTGGATACCACATATCAGAATAAAGGTTTGATATCCTTCATTCATAAAGAAATCATGCAAACCAGCGAAAGAACAATGAACTCAATTATAAAATGGGCTAAACATTTGAATAGGCATTTTTCTGCAGAACAAATACAGATGGCTAAAAAGCACATGAAGAGATGTTCATATCATTAGCTTTAAGGGAAATGCAGATCAAGACAACAATGAGATTCAACCTTGCACCTATAAGAATGGCTGTTATCAAACAAACAGGAAAATACAAATGTTTGAGACAATGTGGAGAAATTGGGACACTTATGCAGTGCTGGTGGGAATGTATAATGGTGCAACCATTATGGAAGACCGTTTGGCAATCCGTTAGAAAACTACATATAGAGTTGCCTATGACTTGGCAATACCACTACTCAGTATATACCCAGAAGAACTGAAAGCAGTGACACAAACAGACATTTGCACATTGATGTTCACTGCAGCATTATTTATAATTGCCAAAAGATGGAAACAATCCAAGTTCCCATCAACAGATGAGTGTATAAATAAATTGTGGTGCATGAACTTCCTGAAGCACATGACAAGATGGATGAGCCCTGAGGACACGATGCTGAGTGAAAAAAAACAGACACAAAAGGATAGATACTGTATGGCTACATTTTTATTACCATGGTAAAGGTAAACTCAGAGCCTATAAGACAGAATACAGGGGACCTTAAGATACACAGAAGCTAGAAGTGGGTGAACGGTTAGCGAATGAGGTTGAACTTAAATGTAAGGGGATGGATAGAAGTGAAGACATTTTATTATTGGGTCTATAAGTAACGTCATACTGAAGGTGAACTTGGTTGAATGGGGTTTTATTAGAGCTATGTATCCCACCCATTAACACTACAAATATGAATACATTTTTGCACGAACTGCTTCAAAGGAATTTTGTACAGAGTTTATAATATCCAGGTAGAAGGGGAAAACTCCTATTGTATGCTAAGGACCATGTTTAACAGAAAGACATCAAGAGTAGCACAGCAATACCAGTAAATAATTGGGGTGAGGATTGGAGAGGACATGAGTTAAGGGGAGGTTTGGATTTTCTATTTGGTGAGGGTGTGTTTATCGGTTATTTTCCTCTTGGGAACAATGAAAATGGTCTAAAATTGAGAGTGTTGATGATTATATCACTAAGTGAGGATAATGTGAAACACAGATTGCTGACATTGAACATTATACATGATGCTCAATGGATGGAGATGGCTGAAGGATGCACTGACTGAGAAGTAGAATGACAAAATGTGGTGTATACATATGATAGAATATTGTGCTGCTACAGAAAGGAATGAAATCGTGAGGCATGCAACAATGTGAATGAACCTATAGGACATTATGTGACACAAAATAAGCCAACATCAACTAATTCCATCCCCCTATCCCATATTATCAACAACTCTTTCCAACATGAAAAAGTTGGAATGAGCGTATCCCCAATACCCCTAAAGATTGGGAGAAAGATCAAAGAAGAAAGTGGAGTTATACAGAGAAGGTAGGGTTTAACAAATGAGTATGACTCCTGAATCATTATATTAATGTTTCTTTTAGTCTCCAAAATCTTGGAGCAGCCAAGATTTTAGAAGGAAAAGCCTAAAATTGTGGAACTGTAACCCATAGCAAACTCTGAAATCTGTTCTATAGCTAATTGTTGTGGCATTCTTTGAAATTTATTGCTTTTTTGTATATACATCATTTTTCCCAATAAATGAAAGTAAGAAAAAAAGAAAGAAAGAAAAAGATAAAACAGTAGGACTTGAGGACTTCAGGAGGATGAAGGAGCAAATGAGCCAGGGGTAAATGTGACCTTGGACAGAAAGGCAAATAAGGGTTATTTTTGATGGAGCTAGGGTCTCAGAGAAAAGCTTGGGAGAGGGCAGGAGGAGGGCAGGGAATTCAGACATCTGTTTTCCACGCATCTGTTGAACACTTTGTTTGACACAAAGGATTGATCTCAACCTCTAGATGGAAAAATTAAATACATACATATGAAAGCAACCTGAACATGTACTCCATACAGAACCAATGAAAAATAGGAAGTGCTGTTGTATAAATTCCTTACATAAGTAATAGAATTGGATTAGTAAAGGGAGGAAAGTGAAGCTCCATAACTCTTCATGCATTTAATAAAAGAATACATAGAAAACATTTTGAGCAATGTCCCTTTCTTTCCTCATTCTTTCTCTAATCCTTCTCTCCTTTCTCCTTCAACCTCTTTTTCCTCTCCACCCCCACTTCACCCCTGCTTCTTTCATTCTCTCTTCCTCTGCCTCATGAATTTTCATTTCCACAATACCAGGAAATCAGAACACAGTTCTCGATGTCCTCTGATGGGCACAACTTCTTTCTGTTCCTACCACACCCAATTTTACAGAATATTTTTTTCATTGGGTGGCAGCTTGGAATTTGGGGTTGCACCTTGAGAAGAATGAAGGGAAGAGGGCCAGTGTTCTAGTTTGCTAGCTGCCAGAATGCAATATACCAGAAATGGAATGGTTTTTACAAAAGGGAATTTAATCAGATGCTAGTTTACAGTTCCAAGGGTGAGAAAATGTCCAGTTAAACAAGTCTATAGACATGTCCAATCTAAAGCATCCAGAGAAAGATACCTTGGTTCAAGAAAGCTGATGAACTTCAGGGTTTCTCTCCCAAGTGAGAAAGCACATGGAGACACAGTCAGAGTTTCTCTCTCATGTGGAAAGGCACATGGTGAACACGGTCAGGGTTCCTTGCTCATCTGGAAGGGCATGTGATGAACATGGCATCATCTGCTAGCTTTTTCTCCTGGCTTCCTGTTTCATGAAGCTCCCTGGGAGACATTTTCCTTCTTCATCTCCAAAGACCACTGGCTGGTGGACTCTTCTTCTCATGGCTATGTCATTCTGCTCTGCTCTCTCTGAATCTCTTTTCTTCTCCAAAATGTTTCCTCTTTTGTAGGACTCCAGAAACTTATCGAGACCCACCCAAATGGGTGGAGACATGTCATCACCTAATCCAGTTTAACAACCACTCTTGATTAAATCACATCTCCAGGGAGATGATCTCATTATGTTTCAACCATACAGTATTGAATAGCAATTATTCTGCCTTTATGAAATAGGATTTAGACAAAAACATGGCTTTTCTAGGAGACATACATCCTTTCAGACCAGCACAGCCAGGAAGAGCAGAACGTAGCCATACGTAATGGTGAATATTGCTAGAGCACACTGAGTGAGCAAACACTTCTTCACTCAGGAAGGTTGATGAGCAAAGCTTCACATATGGAACTGGACAGATGGAAGCCCTGGGGCCAGACACTAGGCAGGCTGATGGGGTAGAACAGACTGAAGAAGTGTCCAGGGATAAAGTAACATCAAATCAAGTTCAGGCAAGTCCTCCCAGGGAAGAATTCAAGACAATGAGCAAAAGAGCAAGCAGTGTTCAAAAGGTGGGTGGAAGCCAATGGCCAGGACATCAGAGTAGTGAGACTGGAGAACTCAGAGAAGCCACAGAATCATGTGTTCAGGAAGTTTACCTGGTAAGAACAAGGCACTGACTGTCAGATCAGGTAGGGGACAGTGTTCCAGCTCAGGTAGGGGGATGGCAAGAGGCAAGAGAGCCACACTCCTTGAGGGACCAGGGGAAAAATAAACACCACACAATGATGAAGACAGTGACAGTGAAGTCATAGTTGCAAACAATAGTGACAGTAGACAACAATAATGAAACAGTAGTATTGGCCTCACTTTGCAAAGGAAGAAGCAGAAAGTCAAGTGACCACTTTGCTCAAGTCATAGGTAGCAAAGCAGAAACTCCAATCTGGTCTACACTACTCCAAGAATAGGGGTTTTACAGAAAGAGTCAAAGATAAAATACAAGAGCTAGGGAAAGACCTTGCTCCTAGAACTAGAGGTAACTCTAGAAGTCCCCTTATCTGGGATGGCTCCATGTGAAACCACGAATATTTGATAAGTAAAACCTGAGCATCTGTCCTGTAGAGCTCAGGGTCAGACCTGTGTTCTGCAATTGAACCTGAGTCTACTGAGGATGGCAGGGTAGGGAAATCAAGTTGGGATTGACCATTTGCTTCCAAATTGGAGCTACTTCAAAACCACATCTAGGGCCATAGATTTTCAAGTTCTGCCTACATGTTTGTGGCCTTAAAGGGTTCATCAGCTTAGGTGATTTGGAAAGTTCTCTGGGCTTCAGTTCCCTTAAGTGAGAAATAAGTAGAATGTAGGATAAGATGCCTCAGAACCTGGGGTGACTCCAGCTATCTCTAGGAGAGCAAAGAGGAGGGCAGGGACTCTTTATTCATGGATACTCTTCAAGGGACCTACTATGTGGCATCTCAATAGCCCTGTGGCTGGGGTTGGGGTGTCCCCACTGCTGCAGCTGCCCAACCTTATAACAAGACATGAGGCAAGACTCCTGGGAGAGTGGAGGTGTTCTAAAGGTCTTTGCTTTCCAGTTTGCAGGTATCAGAGTAAATTATTTGGCGCTTTCCAGATGGTGAATTCTATAACCCATAAAATCTGTAGGCTCAAACTACTAACTTGCTGGCCATGATTTCCATTTGGAAGTGTGCTATGAGCCATGGGTTGTGCTGGAGAGGGAGAGAACAAGTGACAGTAATACTGCAGAATAGAAGTGGAGCTGTGAATTTCACCTCTAAACAGGATCCAGGCCCCCAGGCTCCAGATCCCAGACTCTCAGCAGTCCTGCAGTTTGAAGAGATAAGCCCAGCACAGCATGTTTGCATCTTTCTTCTCTCATGTTGTTTTGGAAAAACAACTGAGTCTGACAGCATCTTTGCCACTTAGTAATGTTATTTTCATCTTTAATATATACTTTGGTGTGTGTGTTTTTTCTTTATTTTAAAGCCCTAATGAAATGAAAATATTCTAATTACTTGTGCTGGAATATTTGCTTTTATTAGTCCCTATTTTTTAAAAGATGCAAGTTTGGAGAGTTTTTAGCATTCTAGTGAGCCTCTTGCCTCCTACCAGGACCAACAGATTTGATTTTTGGAAACATTTTGGTTAGGTTCCTTTAAAAATTATTGTTATTTGGTTTTTAAGTGTTTTTTAATTTCCCACATCTCTCTCAAACTGGAAAAATAATTAATTAGGTTCAAAGGGCTTTTGTCTTTATGTATTTTTGTTCCTTTCAAGACCAGAATGGTAAATCAATTGGGAAGAGTGTGACAGAAAATGAAACACACACACACACACACACACACACACACACAAACACACACACACACACACAGTCATTCCTATAGGAATCACTATCTGGTATTTTGAGATCCCTAGGGTTGGTTGGTTGGTGAAAGGGGCTAGGCCCAGACTTTCATACTACCTTGGGTTAATTTCTAATTGTTTTTTCCAAAATCATCAAAGTACTCCATAATGCTTAATTTATTCTCCAAATATCCTTGGAAGACAAAGAGCTGGCATTGTAAATGAGGAAACTAAAGCTCAGAGCAGTAAAGACCCAGCCAGTACCTTGGTGAATTTGGGATGTGCCCAGGGCAAGGTTCCAGCTGCTGCTCCCCTCAGAGATAAAATGTAAGGTCAATCTAGCTTTCCTGCCTGGAGCCTTTTCTTTAGATCCCTTGGTGTCCTCTTCCCTGATACCCAGTAACCTACCTTGGTTAACAACAACAGAAATGGGCATGGGCTAAGCTTAAGAAAGAAAGGGTATTTCCTGGGAAGATAGTGGCAGCCCTTATTAAATCAAAGGGTACCCTCACATCCAAGCCTTGGGAAGGCCAGGGAGCAGCCTCAGAACAGCTTGTTGCATTCCTCTGGATAATGTTCTGGATGCCTCACTGCTGACCATCTTTCTCCACTTCTCACCTCCTGGGTCCCTTCAGGGTAAGACACAGCTTCTGTGTTGGGTTGACCTGGCTTGGGCTACTGGCTTATCCCTGTACTCAGCAAGGCAGGATACACTGACTGACAGTCCTGCCCAACGAGGTGGAGCGGGAAAGAGAGGATGGTCAAATCCCCAAAGGAGAGGTCACTGAGTGTTGTTCCCATAGAAGGAGGAGAAAAAAAAAAGATACCCGCCTGATGAAGGTTTGAGATGACATGCTTGTGAGCACAGGTCAGCACTCCCATCCCTTGCTTGCCCTCCTTCATGCCTATTAGAGGCAAGGTTTTGTGTTAGTCTCAACAAGCCTCACTCCCAGGGAGACATTATAATCTCCTCAGGATTCATTCCTTCACCTATTGAGTAATGTACCAATAGGGAGGGTAAGGCAGAGAGAGGATGAGGCAGAGAAAAGAGGAAATAAACAAGCTTCTCATAGATTCAGATTCCAGATCTTCTACATTTCACTTCCCAAACCTCAGCTCATTTTTTCAGTTACTAGTTCCATGAGGTCTTCATTTCTTCCTAACTGTCCATGTTACTTGGTTTTTCATTCTGGGAACTGATTTACCAAGTACACACAAGAGTCCCAGGCAGTGAAAAGTCAGCATTAATTTCCTCCTCTCATTCATTAGTGGGTCAGTTTTTCTCTCTTGAATCTCTTTCTCCTTGAATGTAATTTCAACTACAAAAAGAGTGCCTGAGCCTCCTCGGGTGGTTTTTCTGGCACTGTGGAGCAAGGCCTTTCTTATATTGTGATCTTGATCTGTTGCTCCAGCTGGCTTTGACTGAGGAAGCATGTCCCATGCCTGTGCAGTCATTCACATTTCTAAGAAAGACATATATCTTTACCTGGAGGTCTCTCCATAAGGCATCCTCTAGGAGGCAAGCTTTTAGGGATCTCATCCAGACTTTTTCTTCATCAAAAGAATGGCAATCTTCTGCACATGCAAAGAGAAATAAAAGTTCCCCAGGAGCTCTCAGCCCAGTCCTCACACATAGAAAGTCACCCTCACCAATGGCTCTCCATAGTTTTCCACAATTTCCAAAGTCTTATTTTGGAGAATGATGTCCCAGGGTGTCCCATGGAAACTGAATCCTATAGCTGACACCAGAGCCCAAAACTTGACCCTGGTTTGCTCAACAACTTTTATTCAGTGCTTACACAGTCACATAGAAGTGTGGTTTTCAAATTTGTAAAAGACCCACTGCTGAAAGATGCAACAGAAACATTAGCTGACAGAAGTGGTGACTGACCAGCTAAAATTCTGAGGAAAAACTTACTCCTTTTAAATGGAATAGCTTCTCCTTCCAGCCAGCGCTGTGCAGTGGGCCTCTGTCAGGATGACCAGCACAGGGTGTACAAGACCAGGGTCAAGGGAAAGTCCAATCACAGGAAGTAGAATCATGGGCTGGGACATACCTCCAGCTGCCCCTGCCATGTACACTCAGCACTGGTGCAAGAAGGCAACAAGAGCACCTTGTCCTGAGCTGGGTGTGGGAAACTCCTCCTGGAGCTCTGAGTGTAATACTCTCAAACAAGAATTACCATTACTGTCTACCTGCATTCAGTGAAAAGGTGGTCTGCACCAAGGCCCTAGTGGACACTGTACTGTGCTCATGGACAGCACACTGTACCAGCAGATTCCCAACCCCTGTGATTGCCCATGGACCATGAGAAGGGGCCGAAGAGACTCCCAAGGAGGAAGATTTTATTTTATTTTTTTTATTTTTTTATTTTTTTAATGCTGAAGCTTTATCATGAGATTGCAGCAATTCAGTCACAGAGGAAGATATTTTAAACAAAAAGCAACTAAAAATATTCAGAAGAAATAGAATAAAAGGAAAAGGAACACCAAGGTCAGCAGTCTTCTGAGGGAACAGTTCTGTTGGGACAGATTCTTGCATGAGTCACTTTGAGGCCAGGCCAGTGTGGCTGAGAGAGGGTACAGAGTTAGAGCTCTATCGAGGAAAATCAAGTCCTCCATCCTCCCATCCTAGCTCATGAAATAAAGTGCTCATAGTTCCATGGAAAAAAATGTAATAGAGTAAAAGGTAAAGTTCATCAAATGGAACAAAAACAAAGAAAGAAGAAAGGAACTCATTGTACAAGTGTTGGTTAAGAGTGCTTTGAAGCAACACATAGGAGAAAGACTTAGTCCTTAGTACATGATAAGTTGGATAGGATGAAAAAGAATTGCTCTTGTTATCTATTGCTATGTAACAAACCTGCCCCAATTCCAGCAGGTATTTTGCAGAAATTGACAAGTGTATCATTAAGTTTGTATGGAGGGTGGCAGAATCCTTGCTTGCCATGCTGGAGATCTGGGTTCAAGTTTCAGAACCTGCTCATGTATAAAAAAATGTATGGAAATGCAAAATACCTAGAAAAACCAAAACAATATTTAAAAAGAAAAGTGTTTGAGGACTCACACTTCCAGATTTCTAAACGTACTACAAAGTTATAGTTGTCAAAACAGTATGGTACAGAACTAAAGACAGATGTGAAGATCAATGGAACAGAATAGAGAGTCCAGAAATAAATCCTAATTATTTATGGACAATTGACTTTTGGCATTGGGGAAAGGATAGTCTGTTCAACAAATGGTGGTGCTGGGAGAACTGGATAAGCCAACAAATTAACCTGAGCCCTCACCTCATACCATTCACAAAAATTAACTTAAAACATATTGCTCCATATCACAGACACCTTATGAAGATTTCCAATCAAATATGAAGAAGAAGTTGAAATCTCTGTACTGGAGAAGATTTAAGAACAGGTAAAATAACCCTTTCACAAAGAATTAGCAGAAGATAAAGCATCAGAACTCATTAATTGGGTTACTGAAATCTCTTATATGCTTCTTGTTTTTTTTTGTTCTCTTGACCTATCATTTATGAAGAAATACATGCAGAAATCACCCACTATAAACATGGATTTATCAGTTTCTTCCGGAAGTTCTGTCAAATTTTACTTCATAGATTTTGAGGAATAATTATTAAAGACAATTACATTTAGCATTGCCATATCTTACTGGTGAATTAAACACCAGTACAAGTGTTTTATTATGTAGTGATCTTTTCCACCCCTAGAAGGAGGTTTCATCTTATAGTCTATTTTATTTGATAATTACATAGCCGTTGATTTTTATTAATGTTCACCTGAATTGTCTTTTTACATCCTTTTACTTTCAATCTTTGTGTATTACCTAATACACAGATAACTTATATTTAGGGTCAATAATTTCTTCCTGACAATCATAAATTCTACATGAAAACAAGAATCAGGAGACTAATCTGCATTATTTTATTTTTCCCATAACCCATTTCACATTAATCAAAAGCCCCTGATCCAATTCCCAAAATACAAATAAACACAGTAAAATGCCTATATATTGGTATTAAACTTGTTCTTAAAACATCCCTTCTCAATCACCAAAAATCAGCCCAGATGTTAACAAAAGATTTGCTCAATTGCAGTAATTTCTCTTCCATTCAATCATTACTTGCTTTTCACAATTTTATTCAGCATCCTCTCAACTTTCTTGAAGGCTCGTTTTACAACACTAAACTCAATATCAATGGCACTATAGAAATATGTTCAAAATAAGTTTACAATGGCAGAGAATGGTGTTATTGATTGCAACAAACTCTAAGAGGCCATTCAGCAAAATCTAAGATAAACATCCTCTTTGTTTACACTTGTCAAGATTTTCAAAACCTCTACACATGATTTCACCAATTATATTTAGGATATAACTTGGTATTTTCCTTGCAATCATTTTGTTAAAAATTGAGTTGAGTTCAGTAGATGTAAATATACACTTTTTTACATAAAACATGGTTGAAAAATGATATACTGAGACATATGCATGTTCTCTGGAGTTTGGCTGATAAAAATAACTTTCCACCAGGAAAATTGCAACCTGTGAGAAACCCTGTATGTATGCTTTATATTTGGACATTTCTTATTCCAATGTATCACTAGTTGTCTTATAAATGGTGAATTTAGTCCATTTACATTGTTTGTAATATTGATAGATTTGAACCTGTCCATAATACACAATTTGCTTTTTCAGTTGAATTTATTCTCACCTTTTTAAAAAATACCAATAATTACACCTAATCAGACAAGAATTTTAGCTCACTTGTATTCTTTGATCTTCTCCCCAATGCTAGTCATATTGATATTACTCTATACTTTTCATGAATAAATCACAAATAAACTTCTTTTTTTTAAACAAGATAACTAAGATATTTAATTACCTTTACTTCTTTTAGATCTGGGAAACTATCCTGTATTATCCTTTCTTAATATTTAAGTATTTCTTCAAAACTGTTTTTAATATGGATCATTGGGAAACAAAGCCTTGTTTGTCTGAGGATATTTTTATTATGCCCTCATATTTAAATAGAAATTTGGCTGATACAACTCTAGAATAAAATATTCTCCAACACTTTAAAGACACTATGTAAACTTCTGTTTTTTTTCTCAGGGAGGTAGAGTGAGAAAGAAGAATTATCTGAAACCCACAACAAGATAAGCTGAGAAAACAGCAATTTTATTATTTTTCTGGAACCCATTGGAATGTGAGTCACAAGGCAACTGACAGGCCCAAAGTCTAAGGAGAGATATGTGCTGATGGTGAGAGATGAGATGCAAGACCTGGTTTACTTTGACAAGATGCATCCAGAAACTAGTAAGGAGAATCCACCTTGGGGAATTGGCAAGTGATGAAGAATGAGAGTGCTGGTGATAGATTATTAAGCCCCGAGGGAGCAAAGAAGCTGGGGAAATCCATAATTCTTATGGCCCTTTTTTCTCAGTGAAAGGATTGGGAGACTCTTAGAATATCCCATGTGGTTTATTAGGTGAATACCAAAGGGGAGGAAGAGTAGATTCTGCCAGAGGAACAAAATCGCCACTGAGACCATCTTTTATAACCCTTTTGTGGAAGAAAAACATTAATCTATAGAAGAAGGAGCAGGTCTCTTGCGCCCCTGATGAAACGCATTCCAGCTGGGAAATGGTAATAGGGAAAATTTTCTTCTGCCCGAAGAGGAGGGAGACTCTGATATACAATGTCTGTCAAAGAAAGACACTTAATCAGAATGAAGGCGGACATAAACCAACCCCCAGGACTAAGCTAGCAAGGAGGGTGTGACAATAAAATTACAAGAGACATACCTTCACTGAAGTTCAGGGCAACGGGAAGAACTCAAGCTGGAAGATGAAGCACACACTGAAAACACTCTGCTGGCAAACAAGCCCTCTTCCTAAACACAAAGTAGTACTATGGAAATTTGAAATATGTAACTCATTAAGCATAGCCATAGCAATAACTTCAAAGCCAGCTCAACTTCTCATTAGATTAACTCAAATCCTTGTACTAAAGTCTTAGCAGAAAGGTATGCTCATTTCTAGGTGTAAAGGTATTTACCTCTGTCTCTACTGTCCTACATAAGTTGTCTGTCTTTCAGCAAAAAAGAAAAATTACAAAGCATACAAAGAAAAGCAGCACACTCCCAGGAGAAAAAGTAATCATCAGAAACAAACTCAAATATGACACAGATGTTGGAACTATCTGATAAGGATATTAAAATATGTATAAGAAACATGTTAAATGTGTTAATGGAAAAGGTAAACAGCATGCATGACTCAGTGAGTAATTTCAGAAGAGAAATGAAGCTATAAGAAAGGATCCAATGGAAATTCTAGAAATAAAAAGCATAATAGCCAAGGTGGAAAAAAAAACTTCTCCTGGCTTATCAATAGACTCAACTAAGGGGAAAGATTCAAGCAACTTGAAGATATCAAGAAATTACTAAAATGTGGCATAAAAAAGAAAGAAAAAACTGAACTGAGGATCCGAACATTAAGAGATAAATCAAATAGTCTAACAAATGTGCAACTGGAATTCCAGAAGAGAGAGAACAGGGAAAAAATAAATATTTGAAGAAATAATGGTCAAGACAGACACCTAACTACAGATTTAAGAAACTCAGGAAAACCAAGTGTGCAAATGCCAGAACAAACAAAGAAAACAAACAAACAAAAAGCATATCTAGCTGTAGAATAATCAAACTTCTGAAAACAAATGACAAAGAGAAAATCTTGTAGATAGTCAGGGAAAAAATATTGTCTATAAAGGAATAAAGATTTTTTAAAAAACATGGCACTTTTCTTTTCTTTGAATATCTTAGAACTAAAAAACATAAGAGTTGTTCAAAGTTTCATACGAAAAAGAAATTGTCAACAAAACTTCTATACCTAGTGAAAATATCTTCCAAAAATGAATGAAAAATAAAGACTTTCTATGACAAATATTTAGTAAAATTCATTACCAAAAGAAATACAATATAAGAACTATTAAAGAAATTCCTTCAGATAAAACCTCCAAAACTGTCTTAAAATAGGCATAGTCAATAGAGAACATAAAATGGGATAAAAATTGTTCAATTAACCAAGAGTAGGGAGAATAAGAGACAATGGACAGATGGAACAAAGAGAAACAGCTTTTAAAGTGGTAAAATTTAAAAAAGCATATCAATAATCACATTATATGTGAATAGGATAACGGCATGACATACCAATTTAAGGTTGAATTTATCATATTTGTTTAAACATAAAGAGGGGGATGCATCAGTATGCTGCCAACAAGAAATCTACTTTAAATATAAAGATCAAGATAAGTTAAAAAATAAAGTTATCAGGGTGGCCTACAGTGGCTCAGCAGGCAGATTTCTCACCTTCAATGCCAGAGACCCAGGTTTGATTCCCAGTGCCTGCCCATGCAAAAAATAATAATTAATAAGTAAATAAAATTATGAAAATCTGCCTCTAGGAAGATGAATTTAATTTGCTTTTCTCTCTTTCTGTCACTAAGCACAACTAAAATCCCTAGAAATTATATTTGGCAAATATAAGAAATCTCTGGAAGATCAAGAGAAAGCAGCAGACCCCCAGCTACCTTAAGATCTAAAGAACAACATGGTGATCTGTTCCATGTGTTTTCTTTTTGCCTTATATATCTTAAATTTGGATCTGAAGAAGCCAGTAACCCAGAAATACTAATATGCATGACAAAACAACTCCAAAACAAACCTTCTTATTCTAGTCAAGACCAGAAAAGTGGCTGTCTAAAAAGACAGAAAACTTAGTTAGCAATGCTTTATTCCACACAAACACCACTGAAAAAGCTGTGTCCACACTGCCACACATGCCAGCAAAGACCAAATGGAGAGGCCAAGTTTCCACCCTCACCAGGCTATGCAGAAGTGCCTGATCATTCCTGCTGGTGCATACTAGAAAGTATGTTCACCTCTGCCAGCCAGTCAAAAGTTCCCCCTCCCATGCTTCCAGAAGAGACCATATGGGGTGTCTGAACTTCCACTCCAACCCATCAGCAACAAGGCATCACTCTTCCACCCCACTGCAATTATGGCACGGAAGCCTAGTGGAGAGTCAGGACTTTCATTATTTCCCAGTGGCAACAAAGTTCCATCCACCATGGTGTCAGTGGAGACCACAGGGGGAGCAAGAACTTCCACCCCCAACCAGTGATAATAAGGCCCCTGACTTGAGTGTCAGTGGAGGCCAAGTGAAGAATCTGGACTTTTGCCTCTACCTGGCAGTAATAAGGCAGCACCCCCATCCCCACCCCTACTTGATTTTTCCTGCCTGAGCAGTATCAGAAAGATATTTTTTAAAAGCTAAAACAGGAAGTTTAAATATTTTCAGAGTCACTTAATACAATTTGAAAATGTGATTTAGCTGAAAATCAGTTCCAACACCAATAATCAGGAAAATCTCAAAGTGTATTAAGAAAGATGATGAAGAGAGGCCACTAACAAGATGACAGAGATATATGAATTATCTGGCAAAACTTATAAGGCAGCCATGATAAAAATGCTACAATGAACAATTACAAACCTACTTGAAATACATGAAAAAATAGAGAGCCTCAACAAAGAATTAGAAAGCCTTAACAAATAAAAAGAGGATATGAAAAGCACCAAATAGAAATTCAGAACTCAAAAAATACAATAGCAACAAAAAATAGTTCAGTTGCTGGGCTTAACAACAGAATGTAGAGGACATATGAAGAATTAGTGAACTAGAGGATAGAATAATAGAAACTACTCAATCTGACAAAGATAAAATAGATTGAAAGAAATGAACAGAGCCTCAGTGATCTTTTGGGTATATAAAAAAAAATCTAAAATTCGTGTCATTGGAGTTCCAAAAAGGCAGGGCTTAAAAAGTAGTCCAAGAAATTAGCTGAAAACTCATTCAGCCACTTAATGGCTGAAAAATTCTCATATCTGGCAAGAGACATAAACCTATAGATTCAAGCAACTTAACCCCAAACTGTATAAACCCAAATTAATTCATACCAAAATTCATTATAATTAAAATTAGGAAAACAAAAGACAAAGAAAAATTCTTGGAACTAGACAGAAAAAAATGACACCTTTACTACATGGGGGAACCAATTTGAATGACAGTAAATTTATCATTAGTAACCATGGAAAACAGAAGGAAAGACCACAATATAATTTAAATACTAAGAAAAAAAAACAACTGTCAATCCAGAATCCTATACCCACTGAAAATATCCTTCAGGAATGAGGGAGAAATCAAGATAGTCTCAGGGAATTCTCAGCAAGAAAACATAGAAGAGAATTTATTGCCAGCAGACCTACCTTAAAAGAATGGCTAAAGGAAATTCTGTTAACAGACAGGAAACAATAAAAGAAGGAATCTTGGAACATCATAAAGGAAGAAAGAACACGTAAGTAAAATATGGTAATACAATAGTTTTTCTTTTCCCTCTTGAGTTTTCTAAATTACGTTTGATGATTGAAGCAAAATAACACTGTCTTGATGTGGTTCGAAATGGATATAGAGAAAATATTTAAGACAAGTGTTTTATACACAGGGAAGAGTAAAGGGACATAAGAGAAGTTAAATTTCTACAATTCACTTAAACTGGTGAAAGGATGACACCAATAAATATAATTTGTGGCTCTCTCCGCCCCCCACAGGTGCTCCCTCACGCGGAGATGGCGCGCGCCACTCCAGAGTCTACATCAGATCTGGTCGGGAATCCAGTGAGCCCTGCCTGACCTCCTCTCCTCGCTTTGGCTGGAGCTCCTACCGAGGAGCCCGCACGTCTCTGATGACGGTCGGCAGGAGGTGGACGCTACTGTCATTTAGCCAATCCCGGAGTAGAGAGGGCGGAACCGCCTCCGTCCTGGCCCAATCGAAAGAACCCGGCTACCTGCCTGCCGCTCCGCCCCCACAACGCCTGACCAGTCCGGAGCGCTGGATTGCATCTGCTGCCGCCAATCACTTGACTGACACCCCACCCCCGGCGGACCAAGAGAAGCTCAAGCTGCTTTTCTTCACCCCAGTGCATACGCTGCCCGAGTCCTGACAGATACCCAAGTCCTAGCAATAGTCCTGCTTCCCCATAACCGAGGCTAGGTCACTCTCCTTTATCCGCCGTGTAAAGCAGGGGTGTCGGGTGAGGAGGAGTGAGATCTGGGCACAGGGAATGCTTGACAGACAGTCGACGCTTCCAATCGGAGTGCTGTGCTTTACCTGGCCAACCTATAGGAAACGCAACCTAAAGTAGAAGGCGGTCCTCTCAGAAGTAGGAAGTATTCTAGATCTCTCTGGATCCAGCCAAAGGGCTCGGCGGCCTTTGGAAAAAGGGGAGCGCGACGCGTGGATAACCTTGTGGTACCGGGACGTGGGGTTGTGAAGGAACAGACCAGGCTAACCAGTGCCCAGACCGGCCACTGGCCCGGGCGCATGCATTGCTCTGTGGGTGGGGCTATGAAGATTAGGGCCTCCCACCAAACCCCGGTTGGCTGAAGAAAGCGTCGGGCCTGCGTGCGCCGCCATTGGCTGGACCAGGGTCGGGCGCGGCGATTCGGGTACGTGGACTGTCCCGCTGGAGGGTGTCGGCGCTGGCTTAGCGGGAGGATCCCTGAGCCCGGGCTAATCCTTCCTATCCCGTGGGGCGCCCCTGGATGCCGCAGCCGTCCTGGCGGCACTTCTAGTGTGAGGGCGCGCGGGTGCGAACGCGCTGGGTGTGGACTCGCCACCGCCTCTGCCCTGGATGACTCTGAATATGTCTTTTCCCGCGACTCCCCCTCAGTCCTCGAGTCTCTCTTTGGGTGTCTCTCTTTTCCGGTGTCTCTGCCGTCTCCTTCCTTACCGCTTTATTTGTTATCTCTGGGTCACTTTCTCTGGTAGGTCTCTGCCTGTCTTGGTGTCTCTCCATCCGTCTTTATTTTCTTTCTTCCGTGTGTCGCTTTCTTCCTCGGCCTCTTTTTTCTGACTGCACTCCTGCGCGCCTGCCGCCCGCCCGCCCCTGAAGAGGGGCCTAGTGGAGCCCGCTGTTCCATCTCCAGCCGGAGTTCTGTGCCCTCCGGGGGTGGCGGGGTAGGGGGGTGGGGGGACGGGGAGAGAAGCCTGCAGCCCTGGGCGGGGCTGGAGGGGCTGGAGGGGCGGCCGCGCGCCCCTCTCTGGCCTCCCCGCCGCGGGCGACCTTGAGCGCCTTGGGTGCGGGGAGGTGGGAGGATGCCGCGTGGGAGCGAGGGCACGAGGACCTGCCGCGGGGGCGCGGGGGAGGCCAGCGGGACTGAAGGCCTCCTGGGTGCATTTCCCCACAGGTGAAAGGACGAGTTGAAGTTTTAGACCCCTT
This sequence comes from Tamandua tetradactyla, assembly GCF_023851605.1. NCBI lineage: Eukaryota > Metazoa > Chordata > Mammalia > Pilosa > Myrmecophagidae > Tamandua > Tamandua tetradactyla. The sequence goes on along the minus strand of NC_135354.1, from coordinate 259,766 downwards.
CCCCCCTGAGAATGACAGTAGAGTGCTTAGCGCACTCTGAGCGATTGCTAGGTATGATAATCACGCTATAATTAGGGTAATAAATACCGAATGCTAATATAGTATCACATGCCTAATATTAATAAATGATGAAATATACAAAATATAGTTTATATACAATATTTACAATATGTTTATGTGCATACAAAATACATTTACCTTATAAGCTGAGAAACACGATATATGATAAACGTAAAAATAAGTGCAATAAATATAATTATCTAAAACATTCATATATGCATATGAAACAAATATAACACATAAAAGAAAACTAAATCTGTATAACTCTATTAAGTGTGCATGTGATATAATATTTAATATTTTCTATACAATATGGATACTACATAATAAATGTGAAGTATATCAATATATATTTTAATTATGATTATATAATAAAATGGGCATAAATATAACAAAACATAATGGTAAGCATAGCATGGTTATTATGACAGCAAAGTTGAATTAGTGTGCTGAGGACTGTGGCCTCTGGAGCTGGGTAAGTCACCCTCCCCCTTTCCCAACACTCTACTTGTTCTCTGTGGTGGACTGAATTGTCCACTCCAGCTTAGAGTCATTCTTGGTCTTGATCCCTGTTCCTGCTGGTGTGAACCCACTGTAAGATCTCTTTGAAGATGTCTTCTTAGGGGGAAGATGTGGCCCAAGTGAAGCATTCAGAAACAGACACAGCAAGCCAAGAGGAGCCAGAAGTCACAAACTGTAAGAGAACAGAGGATCTTGTCACATTACAGAGGGGGTCACGTGAGCCAAGGAACCCCAATGATCTTGGCAGCCAATGCTGAAATGTTACACACTTTAGGGAGAAAGCATCAATTACTGACACCTCGATTTTCAACTTCTAGCTTTTAGCATCACAACTGTGAGCCAATAAATTCTTATTGTTCAAGCCAGTGCATTGTAGCTGCCTGGCAGATGGAGAAAAAAAATAAAATAAAATAATTAGTGCACATTATATAATATCTAGGGCAGCTACTAAAAAGTTTTACAATGAAATATATCAAAAACACTATAGATCAATCAAAAAGGAATTCTAAAAAAAAAGTTCAAGTCACCACAAGGAAAGATGAAAAGGAAAACAGTAATAAAAAGCAGAGAGAACAAACAAACAAAAATAAACTGGCAAACTAAATCCCCCAAATATCAATAGTTACATGAGATATAAATGATCTAAATAGATGCCAAATAAAAATACAAATATTTGGCAAAGTGGATTAAAAAACATGATCCAATTATATGCAGTCTAGACTTCAGACAAAACAATATTATCAGAAGTGAGAGGGTGGGGAAAGATACATCATGTAAACATTAATCAATTGAAACCAGAAATAGATAGGTTAAGATCAGATAAAGCAGACTTCAGATTAAAACAAATTATTAGAAATAGAGAAGTTCATTACAAAATGATGAAAGGATCACTCTACCAAGAAGGTAGAACAATTCTAAATCAAGAGTAGAATATGTAGTCTTTTCAAGTATCTTTGGAACATATATTAAGGTAGACCACATCCTGAACCATATTTAGGATGGTTCTCAACAAATTTAAAAAATTGAAATCACATAGATTTGTTCTTCAATTACAATAGAATCAAACTGGAAATCAATAATAGAAAGATATGAAGAGATCCAAATACTTGAGAACTAAACAACATACTTCTAAATAATCCATTAGCCAAAGAAGTCCCAAGGAAGTTTTAAAAATACAGTGAGCTGACTAAAATGAAAATACAGCATATAAAAACTTGTGGGACACACCTAAAACTGAGCTAAGAGTGAAATAATTTATAGCATCAAATGCATGTATTAGAAAAGAGAAAAAGTATTAAACCAATAACCTAATGTACCACCTCAAGAACTTAGAGAACAAAAAGCAAATCATATCAAAGCAAGCAAAAGGACAGAAATAATAAAGACTAGAGCAAAAAACAATGATTTTTTCTAAATAGAGAAAATTAATAAAATAAAGAGCTGTTAATTTGAAAATATCAATAAAATTGACAATTTCAAACATTACTGGCTGTGGTAGTTAGATTCAGGTGTCAACTTGGCCAGGTGAAGGTGCCTAGTTCAGTTACTGTGGACATAAGCCAGTGGCATATGACCCTCGTCTGTTGCTGATTACATCTGTGGTTGGCTAGGAGGTGTGCCTGCTGCAATGAATGATGTTTGATTTAACTGGTTTGTGCTTAAATGAGAGAGCTCAACATAGCACAGCCAAGCAGCTCAGCACACCTCATGTCATCACTCACAGCTTAGCCCAGGCCTTTGAAGATAAAGAAAGAAATCACCCCAGTGAAAGCTGTTGGAACCCAGAGGCCTGGAGAGAAGGTCAGCAGAGATAACCCTGTGCCTTCCCATATAAGAAAGAACTTCAGCTGAAAGTTAGCTGCCTTTCCTCTGAAGAACTAATGAAATAAATCCCCTTTTATTAAAAGCCAATCCATCTCTGGTGTGTTGCATTCTGGCAGCTAGCAAACTAGAACACTGACAAAGGAAAAGAGAATACAGATTATCAATATCAGGAATGAAAATAACATCACAAACCCTGCAAATGTCAAAAAGGATAAGAAAATACTATGAATAACTTGACATATATAAATTTGAAGGCTTAGATAAAATAGACTAGTTCCTCCAAAAACACACACTACCTCAATTCATCCAATATGAGATAATTTTCTTGCTCTATAATTATTAAGGAAATTAAATCCATAGTTTAAGAAGCAAAACATGAAATCACCAAGCTCAAATGGTTCACTGGAAAATTCTAGTAAATGTTTAAAGAAGAATTAACACCAAATCTATGTAGTCTTTTCCAGAAATAGAAGAGTGAGGAACATCCCCTAATTAGTTTTTTGAAGCTTGCATTTCCCTAGCACCAAAACCAGACAAAGACAGTATTTAAAAAAAAAAAAAAACTAAAGACCAATATCCTTATAAAATAGGTGCAAAAATCCTTAACAGAATATTAACAAATAGAATTTAGGAATATGCTTTTTCCAGGGACACAAGGATGGTGCAACATTTCAAAATCAGAAAGGCAATCCACCACATAAATATACTAAAAAAGAAAAATCACATGATCATATAAATTGATGCAGAAAAGCATTCAGAAACAATCAATACCAATTCTTAGTAAAAACTTTCTTCAAAGCAGAAATAAAGGGAAAATTTCTCCATTTTATAAAGAACATCCATGAAAAACCTACAGCTAGCAATGCATGTATTTAATGGTGGAAGACTGAATGCTTCCCCCTAAAATAAGAAGCAAGGCAAGGTGTCCACTCTTATCACTTTTATTCAACATAGTGCTGGAAGTTAGAAAAGGAAATAAAAGGCACATAGGTCAAAAAGGAAGAAAAAGTGTCCTCCCTATTTGCAGATGATATGATTGCCCATGTAGAAAATTACAAGGACTTTACCATAAAATAAAACCTCACAAAACTAAAATGTGAGTTCATCAGGTCTCACAATACAAGATAAATATTAAAATTAACTGTCTTTCTATAAATTGGCAATGAACATGAGGCCACTGAAATTTAAAATACAACACCATTTAAAATCACTCAAGAAATGACAAGGAATACTTAGCTGTAAATCTACCAAACACGTGAAAACTTGCGTGTTGAAAACTTCACAATACTGATGAAAGAAAACAAAGCTCAAAATAAATGGAAAGGCATATCACGTTCCCAGATTGAAAGACTAAACATTGTAAAGATGTTAACTCTCCAAAAGTTGATATGTAGCTTTAATATAATCCCTACCAAAATATCACCAATTTTTTGGTAAATAGACAAGATTATTCTCAAATTTAAATGGAAAGGCAAAAGAACTAGAATAGCTAAAACAATTTTTAAAGAAAATAACAGAGTGGGAGGGATAGTCTACTTGATTTCAAGACTTATATATCTACAGTCGTCTAGACCATGTAGTATCAGTGGAAAGAAAAACACATAATTCAGTGGAATAGAAGAAATGGAATCCAGAAATCACTCCATTCAAGAATGCCCAATGATTTTTTACAAAGATGGAAAACCAATTCAATGGGGGAAAAGATAACCTTTTCAACAACATCCAAAAACAACAACCCCCCAAAAAACTCAACCTAAGTCTTACAGCCTTTAAAAAATTTAGCTGACAATGGATCACAGGCATAAATGCAAAGTACAAAACTATAAAACTTTTAGCAAGAAAGACAGGAGAAAATCTTTAGCATCTAGGACCAGACAAAAAACACTTAGACTTGACATCAAAAGTACAATCCATAGAAGGAAAAATTGGTAAGTGAGACTTCATCAAAATTGAAAACATTTTCCCCATAAAAGGTCCTGTAAGAGAGTAAAGGCAAGCTACAAACTGGGAGAAAATACTTGCAAATCATATATTTGACAAGGGACAATTATCTGGAATATACAAAGAACTCACAAAATTCAACAGCATAAAACAAGTGTGCAACTAGAAAATGAGCAAAAATCATGAGAAATTTCACTGGAGAGAATATGCAGAATGGCAAATAGCTTCTGAAAAGATGCTTAACATCATTAACCATCAAGGAAATGCCAATTAAAACCATAGTTAGATATTACTAATAATAGTATCAGAGTAACTAAAATGAAAACAGTAACAACACCAAATGTTGGTGAGGATGCAGAAAAGCAGAATCACTCATCATTGCAAACAGGAATATAATGGGGCAGCCACTCTGGAAACAATTTGGCAATCCCTTAAAAAAAACTAAACACGCAACTACATATGACCCAAGAATTGCACTTTTTGAAATGTATTCTAGAGAAATGAAAACACATTTCCACAAAATTCTGTCCACAAATGTTCATGTCCTTCCCTGAGTGAATTGTTAAACAAATTGTGGCACATCTGTACCATACAATACTCCTCAGCAATAAAAAACAAAATGATCTTTTGGTACATATGATCTGTATGGATCTACAAGGATTTATGCTGAGTGAAAGTTGACCTCAAAAGGTCATATACTACAAGATTCTATTTATATAACATTCTTGAATTTACAAACATTATAAAAATGTAGAAGAGGTTAGTCATTGCCAGGAATTAAAGAGGGGTGGGGTCAGGAGGAAAGGGGGTTGCTAGTTTTCAAGCTACCAGAAGGTAATATACCAGAACTACAAATCTATTAAAAAGGGGAATTTAATAAGTTGCAAGTGTATAAGCTTTTTAAAATGTCCAAACTAATACATCCAGGGAAAGATACCTTAATTCAAGGAAGGCCGATGGGTCTAGAACCCCTCTGTCAGCTGGGCAGTCAGATGGCTGGCACCTGCTGGTCCCTTGCTCCTGGGCTCCATTGCTTTCAGACTGTGTTCCTGTAGGGGCTCCTCACTTTGCTTTTATAAGATTGACTTTCATCTCTTGGCTTCTCTTGGCTCTCCCCAAGTTCTGGCTTGTATAATATCTCATGGTGACATCTGGGCTCCAAGCATCTATGTCTCTGTTCTACAAGTGTCAGCATCTGTATCAGCTCTGCTCTAAAGTTTCTGTTGGCTTTGTCATTTCTTGTTCTCTCCTAAATATTTCCATTTTAAAGGATTCCAGTAAATAAATCAAGACCCATCTGGAAAGGGTGGAATCACATCTCCATCTAATCAAAGGTCACACCCACAATCGGGTATCACATCTTTGATGATAATCTAATCCAAAATTTCTAATCTACAGTATTGAATTAGGATTAAAAGAAACAGCTGCCTCCACAAGATTAGATCAGGATTAAAACATGTTTTTTTTTATTGGGTACATAATACTTTCAAACCAGCACAATGGGCAGCTGTAAACGTATAACATGAGGAACTACTGTGATGATGGAAATGTTCTGTATCTTGGCTGTATCAATGTCAGTATCATAGTTCTGATATTTAACTATACTTTTGCAAGATGCCATCTTTGGGAAAACTTTAATAAAGGATATATGGAACCTCTCTGTGTTATTTATTATTATATCAGCTTGAGAATCTACAATAAAAAGTTAGTTAAAAACAATGTGCAAACAACAAGCACATAAAAATGATAATGCCATGTGGGTTTAGAGTCCCCAGGATCACCTCTACATTTGCAGATTTTCCATAAAAATTCATGGGACTCAGCTTATAGATGCACTGGTGGCTAAGGTCTATTAGAGCAATTAGTAAAGATTCACATCCAGACCATAAGGGAAAAGGATTCCAGAAAAGCCTCAAGCAATCCACATGTAGTCTTCCTTGTGCTCTCCCCATCCCATAAAGGATTGCACAGAACTCTCTCCTCTCCCAGCAATGAAAATGCAACAACATGGACAATTTTCTATTCAGGAAAATTCATTAGAAATTCAGCACCCATGGTTTTTACTGGTGGCTGGTTACATGGGAACATTACAGAAAAATTTAGACTCCAAGAGGGAAATCAAGGGCTCGGCATAAACCAGATGTTAGCCAAGGACCCACCTTGCCCACAAGCCTCTCTAAGAATGGCAGCTTCAGTTGTAAAGCCTTTTCTGCAGTGTGCAAACACTAACCAAAGGAAAGTTGGAGAGGCTAGTTTAATACCAAACAGAGTAGACTTATGAACAAAGAATATTATTAGGGATAAATAGGGACATGACCTAATAATAAAGGGTTCAATTTCCCAAGACAAATAAGTCTACATGGGTATGCACCCAAAAGCAAAACTTCAAAATATATGAAGTGAAAACAAAAATATCTGAAAAGAGAAATAGCCAAATCCCCAATTATAGCTGAAGTGTTCAATAGTCCTCTCTAAGTAATTGACAGAACAAGTAGACAGAAAATCACTAAAGATATAAAAGTCCTAAACAACATTATAAGCCAAATTGATGTAATTGACAAAGAATTCAGATTCTTCTTAAATTTACCCAGAACATTTGCCAAAATGCATGATATTATTGGACATTCAAAAACACTTAACAAAAGAATAAGAATTCTAAAAAGTATGCTTTCAAAGCATAATGGAATTAAACTAGAAATAAATAGCATAAATGTAAATGGAAAATATTCAAATATTTGGAAATAAAGCAAAACATTATTAAATAGTCTGTAGGTCAAAAAGGAAGTCTCAAAGGAAATTAAAAATGTTTTAAATCAAGTAAAAATAAAATTACAAAACTTATAGAATACAGCTACATTGCTTAGATGGAATTTTGTAGCATTAAATGCTTATATTAGAAAATAATAAAAATCTCAAATCAATAATCTAAGATTCCACTTGAAGAAATTATTAGAGCCAGAGCAAACAAAAAGAGGGAAATAATATAGCTAAGAGAAAAGAAAATCAATGAAACTCAAAAACTGTTCTTTAGGGGAAAAATATCAATAAATTTGAAGTTTCCAACCAGACTGACCAAGTAAAAAAAAAAAGAAAAGAAAAGACATAAATTAACAATGTCAGGAATAAAAATGGAACATTACAACTGCTCCTACAGTTAATAAAATCATAATAAAGGAATATTGTTAACAACTATACCAATAAATTTGACGCCTATGCTGATAATGGTATAATTACTTGAAAGGCACAAACTATCAAAATCCATTCAAAAAGAGAAAGATAATCTGAATAATTCTTTCCTTATTAAAGAAATTAAATTTGTAGTGAATACCTTCCCCAAAAAGAAAACCCCAGGCTCATATGGTTTCACGGGCAAATTCCATCTAACTTTTAAGAAATAAGTAGTACCAGTTCTACATAATCACTACCAGAAAATGTCAGGGGAGGAATTGCTTCCTGACCCATTTGATGAGATCATCATCACTCTAATACTAAGACCAGACATAAACATTACAAAGGTTTTTAATTTTGATACAGTTTAATTTATTAATTTTTTCATTTTATTGATTGTGCTTTTAAGGTTTGAATACTTTTTGTCTAGCCCAAGTTAGCACAGGATTTCACCTATCTTTTTTAGAAAAGTCTTGTGTTTTACACAAAATGTGCAAGAAAATATTTGTAGACCATATGTCTGATAAAGGAATTTTTTCAGAATGTATAAAGAACATTCAAAGCACATTAAAAAAATTAAAAACAGACAAAATACTGAACAGGCCATCAAGCAGATGGCAGAGAAATAAATGGAAAGATGCCCCATATAATTAATGATTAGGGAAATGCAAATCAAAACCACGAGATGCCACTACACACTTATTATCATATTCAAAATTGCAAAGACCAACGATACTAAGGGTGGGTGGGGAGTGTAGCCATGAAACTATCATACAATAATTTGTTTGTCATCAAACTTTTAAATGCTGGAGATTATGGAAAAGTATTTATTTAACTTATTTTGTAATAACTTTAGACTTCTCGAAGAGTTGCAACATACTACAGGCTGTTCCTTTATCTCCTTTACTGAGTTTCTCTTATTGTTAGCATCTTACATAAGCATAGTAAAATTAACAAAACTAAGAAATTTACAAAGGCACAGCATGATGAAATAAATCACAGACACTATTCAGATTTCAACAATTTTTCCACTAATGTCCAGCTTTTGTTCCAGGTCCCATCCAAGACCCCACATTGCATTCAGACATCATGGCTCCATAGTCCCCTCCAATCTATGACATTTCCTCAGTCTCTCATTGCCTATCAGAACCTCAATGCTTTTAAATGTAAGAGTCAGGTATGCTGCAGACTGTCCTGTTTGGGTTTGTCTGCTCTTGTCTCATGGTGAGATGGAGGTTACAGAAGTTGAAAGTTATGTGCCCTTCTCAGTACACCATATCGGGGTAAGAAGTTTACACCAGGGGAGGAAACTATTAGTGATGCTAACATTGACCCCTCAGTTTAGGTGGGGTCTTCTGTTCTTATTACATAAAGTTACTATTTATCCTTCCAATAATGAATGCAATCTGGGCTTTTCCTTATCTCTTCTTTGACATTATATCAGCCTGAGATGGTCAGTTTTAGGTATGAACTTGGCCAGGTAATGATGCCCAGTTGTCTGGTCAGGCAAGCACTGTTATAATTGTTACTGCAAAGCTAATTCATGGCTGATTGATAAACAAGAAGGCTGGTTTATTAAATCATTAGTCAGTTGATTGCATTTGTGGCTGATAAATCTACAGTCAACTAAGAGTGTGTCTTTTGCAATGAGAAACTTCAATCCGCTGGATTTAATCCAATCAAGAGCTGACTTTTAAGGGGGAAGAGAGAATTTTCATTTCTTCTTCAGCCAGCCAGCCTCTTTTGTGGAGTTCATCAAGGACATTCATTGATGCTGTCAGCTTGCAGCCTGGCCTACAAAATTTGGACTTATGAATCCCCAGAGTTGTGTGAAACACTTTTATAAAAGTTCATATTTACAGATATCTCCTGTTGGTTCTATTTCCTTAGTGAACCCTAACAAATACACAGCCCTTTCAATCTGAGGTCTTTTTTTTTTTACATTCCTGAAAATTTGTATCCATGGTTTACTCCAAGAACTTCTCTTTTCCATTTGTATTTCTTGTTTCCTTTGTGGAACTCCTATTAACTGGATAGTAACCCTTCGACTCCTTACTTCTGTCTCTCTTAGCTTTTCTATTTCTTTGTTCTTTCTGTCTTTTTTCTCAGAAAAGTCCTAGGACTGGTGTTCCAAGTCTCTAATTCATTTCTGAGCCTTATCCATTTTTATTCAACTAAATAAAATAGCCCATTTTTATTCAACTGAATAAGATGTCATATCTAAATGTTTACTCTACCCATTTTATATTCACTTGCTTTTTTTCTTAACTTTTTTTGTTGTATAGCATAACATATATACAAAACAAAGAAATAAAAAAACAATAGTTTTCACAGCACTCTTCAACAAGTAGTTACAAGACAGATCCCAGAGTTTGTCATGGGCTGCCATACACTTCTCTTCTATTTTTCCCTCTAGCTGCTCCAGAATATAGGAGGCTAGAGGGCATAATTATATTTTTTATCATCAAAATCTACTTTTTTCCTTCTTTTTTTGTGAAAAATAACATACATACAAAAAAGCTATAAATTTCAAAACACAGCACCACAATTAGTTGTAGAACATATCTCAGAGTTTAACATGGGTTACAAATTCACAATTTTAGGTTTTTACTTATAGCTGCTCTAAAATACTGGAGACTAAAAGAGTTATCAATTTAATGATTCAGCATTCATATTCATTATCACCTTTGATCTTTCCATACCTCTTTTAGGGGGGGGTTAGGCTATGGAAATTCTTAATGTTTGGTATTGGAATGGTCTGTCACTAATATGGGGTAGGGAGATGGAACTATCTGATGTTCTGGAGAGGCTGGGCTAAGTTTCAGGACTTATCTGGACCAGAAACACATCTGGAGGTTGCACATTTCTGAAAAGTTACTCTAGTGCATGGAACCCTTGTGGAATCTTATATATTGTCCTAGGTGTTCTTTAGGATTGGCCAGAATGGTCCTGGTTGGGGGTTGGCAGGTTATGATACATAGCAGTATCTAACTGAAGTTTGCGTAAAAGTAACCCACAGAGTAGCTGCTCAAATTCAAATATTTGAACTCTCTCTGCCATTGATACTTTATTAATTGCACTTCTTTTCCCCCTTTTGGTCAGGATGAAATTGTTGATCCTATGGTACCAGGTCTGGATTCATCCCTGGGAGTCATCTCCCATGTCGCCAGGGAGACATTCACCCCTGGATCTCTCGTCCCATGTAATTGGGAGGGCAATGGTTTTACTTGCAGAGTAGAGCTTAGAGAGACTGAGGCCACATCTGAGCAACAAAAGAGGTCCTCCTGAAGTAACTCTTAGGCATACCTATAGGTAGTCTAAGCTTCTCTGCTACCTACATAAACTTCACAAGAGTAAGCCTCATGATCAAGGGCATGACTTATTGATTTGGGTGTCCCTGAAGTCTGATGCAGTGTCAAGGAATTCCTCGACAGTAAGGTTTAATTGTTCCATATTCTTTCTTCCTTCCCTCAAAGGACTTTGCCAATACTTTTTGATTATCTACTTAATATACTCTAGGATGTTTCTAGGCATTACAATAATCTATATAGGATTAAAGGGTCTCTATCTTATTATGTGCTCCCTGTGTTTCAATTGTTCAAATGAGTATACAGATAGATTGAATTAGATTATGCACTATAGACCATTTCAGGTCCAGATCAAATAAACTTTTCTTCCATTGGTCTCAAAGAGTATGTGTGATTCTGATATACGGACACTGTCTTACTTATCCCTATGTTCTGAAAGACTTTAACCCCAACCTGTTTGGCTTTATTCTTGTCTCTAAATATCAGGATATATATATATATATATATGTGTGTGTGTGTGTGTGTGTGTATAAAACAGCCTCTCAAAATCCAGAAATAATCACCACTCCAGACTTAATGTGTCTGCTTTAAAAGCTTACAATCTAGACCTCTATTTTCTTATAAGCATTTTCTAGAGGTGACCCTACCATTGTTGTTATGTTTCTGGCTTATTTTGTCTCACCAAATGTCCCATATGTTCATTCACATTGTCAAATGCCTCACAACTTTTTTCCTTTTTGTAGCAGCACAACCTTCATTCATAAGTGTACACTATTGTTCACCAATTTACTTCTCTGTCAGTGCATTCTTCAGCCACCTGAATCCACCAGGCATCATGTAGAAGATACAAAGTCCACAATCCATCAACACTCTCAATTTTAGATAATTTCATTGTTCCCAAAATGAAGAAAAGCCACCTTCACCAAATAGGAAATCTAAACCTCCTCTTAAATCTTGTCTCTCCCCCCATTATTTACCTCTGCTGTTGTTGTGGTAGTGCTGAAGGTTTCCTTTCGAACATAGCTGTTAGCGTGTGTGTTAGTCAGGGTTCTCTAGAGAAACAATCAACAGGGAACACTCACAAATATAAAATTTATGAAAGTCTCCCATGTAACCATGGGAATGCAGAGTCCAAAATCCACAGGGCAGGCTGCGAAGCTGATGATTCCAATGGAGAGTCTGGAAGAACTCCACAGGAGAGGCTTGCCAAAGCAGGAAGAGAGCTTGTCTCTTCTGAATCCTCCTTAAAAGACTTCCAGTAGCATCATTCATTGCAGAAGACATTCCCCTTGGCTGATTACCAATGAAATCAGCCATGGATGCAGCGGACATGATCATGATTTAATTCTATGAAATGTCCTATGGCAACAGACAGCCAGCACTTGCCCAACCAGACAAGCAGGTACCACCACTTGACCAAGTTGACACATGAACCTGATCATAACAGTCCACCCCTTGTCAACTTGTCAGGTATACATATCACCATAAACCATACCTAATTTCTAAATAAAAAACAATAAAACATACATTTTTTCCTCTCATCTAATAGTACTCAACTGTCCAGCATATAACTGGAAACACATTAAATCTCTCCAAAATAGGGTACAAATCCTTGAGTAATATTCATTCTTAAACTTGATATCTTACAACTTAAATAGTATAACATGAACTAAACAGCATTATAGTCCTCATTTCTGTAACTGATCATGTGGGCAAAATTCATATTTATCACTACCTTCTTTCACTACCCATTCCATGTTCCCTTCACCCTCAGCAAGCACTTCTGCTGGTTGTGGTTCTTTGCCTGGTGGGGTGACCCAAACCTTCATTCCTGAAGTTTCAGAGCCATTGTTGTCCTTCCTGGATTGGGCTGTTGCAGTTTTCCATTGATTTTAATCACAGGGCATGTGATTAAAAGATGCCTTAGGGGATCTCCTATATTCCAAGAAAACTCTTCTTTACCTCCATTATGCAGTTGCAGTCCTATTTCCCCCTGATAGTCAGGGTCAATCACCCCAACCAATAACATAATCTTATTGGCTTGTTGATCCAGGGGCATGAGTAGCCCAAAGTGACCAGGTGGCAGTCTTAGATTCCAGTTCAATGGAAACATTGTTGTTTCTCTTGGTGGAAGCACTCCCCCTTTTGGAACTAAAACCTGTAGACCATCAGAGCTCAGGATCACAGGGACAGGAAGCAAAAATTTTCCTAGTGGATCACTAGGGGTAATAGGGAGTGGTACCACTTCCATTTCCACCCCTTGGTTCCTGGACCCATGGATCCTGGCTATGGGAGAAACAAAGCCACACAGCGGACACTGATTCAGACCATATACAGCTTCCTGGAGAACATTACCCCAGCCCTTCAAGGTATTGCCACCTAGTTGGCACCATAATCGAGTTTTCAAAAGGCCATTCCACCATTATATCAAGCTGCTTCTGGGTGATGGGGAACATGGTAAGACCAGAGAATTCCATGAGCATGTGCCCATTCCCACACTTCATTTGACATGAAATGTGTTCCTTGATCAGAGGCAATGCTGTGTGGAATACCATGGATAAGGCATTCTGTAAGCCCACAGATTGTAGTTTTGGCAGAAGTATTGCACGCAGGGAAAGCAAAGCCATATCCAGGGTATGTGTCTATTCCAGTTAAAACAATTCACTACCCCTTCCAAGAAGGGAATGGTCCAATGTAATCAACCTGCCACCATGTAGCTGGCTGGTCACCTCGGGGAATAGTGCCATATCGGGGGCTGAGTGTGGGTCTCTGCTGTTAGCAGACTGGGCACTCAGCAGTGGCTGTAGCCAAATCAGTCTTGGTGAGTGGAAGTCCATGATGCTGAGCCCATGCATAACCTCCATCCCTACCACCATGACCACTTTGTTCATGAGCCCATTGGGCAATGACAGGAGTTGCTGGGGAAAAGGGCTGCTTGCTATCCACAGAATGGGTCATCTTATCCACTTGATTATTAAAACCTTCCTCTGCTGAAGTCACTCTCTGGTGCACATTCACATGGGACACAAATATGTTCATCTTTTTAGCCCACCCAGAAAGGTCTATCCACATACTTCTTCCCCAGACCTCTTTGTCACCACTTTTCTAATTATGGTCTTTCCAAGTCCCTGAGCATCCAGCCAAACCTTTAGCAACAGCCCATGAGTGAGTATACAAACGCACCTCTGGCCAGTTTTCCTTCCAAGCAAAATGAACAACCAGGTGCACTGCTCGAAGTTCTGTCCACTTGGAGGATTTCCCTTCATGACTGCCCTTCAAGGGTACCCCAGAAAGGGGTTGTAGTGCTGCAGCTGTCCACTTTCAGGTGGTACCTGCATATCATGCTGAACCATCTGTAAACTAAGCCCACGTTTTCTCTTCCTCAGTCAGTTCACTGTAAGGAACTCCCCAAGAGGCCATAGCTCTGGTCTGGGAAAGAGAAGGTAATGTGGCAGCAGGAGTGGAAACCATGGGCATTTGGGCCACTTTCTCATGTAATTTACTTGTGCCTTCAAGACCTGCTCTGGCTCTATCTCGTATATACCATTTCCACTTTACAATAGAGTGCTGCTGTGCACGCCCAACTTTATGGCTTGGTGGGTCAGACAACACCCAAGTCATGATAGGCAACTCAGGTCTCATGGTAACTTGGTGGCCCATGGTTAAGCATTCAGTCTCTACTAAGGCTCAGTAGCAGGCCAAAAGCTGTTTCTCAAAAAGAGAGTAGTTATTTGCAGCAGATGGTAAGGCTTTGCTCCAAAATCCTAAGGGTCTGCATTGTAATTCTTCCATAGGGGCCTGCCAAAGGCTCCAGACAGCATCTCTATTTGCCACTGACACCACTGGATCTGCTGGATCATATGGCCCAAGTGGCAGAGCAGCTTGTATAGCAGCCTGGACCTGTCACAGAGCCTCCTCTTGTTCAGGTCCCCACTCAAAATTAGCAGCTTTTCTGGTCACTTGATAAATGGGCCGGAGTAGCACACCCAAATGAGGAATATGTTGTCAACCAAAATCCAAAGAGACCAACAAGGTGTGGTGCCTCTTTTTTGGTTGTGGGAGGGGCCAGATGCAGCAATTTATCCTTCACTTTAGAAGAGATATCTCGACGTGCCCCACACCACTGGACACCTAGAAATCTCACTGAGGTGGAAGGCTCCTGTATTTTTTTTATTTATCTCCCATCCTCTGACACACAAATGCCTTACCAGTAAGTCTAGAGTAGTTGCTACTTCTTACTCACTAGGTCCCATCAATGTGATATAATCAATATAATGGACCAGTGTGAGGTCTTGTGGGAGGGAGAAAATATCAAGATCTCTATGAACAAGATTATGACACTGGAATGGAGAGCTGATATACACCTGAGGTAGGGCAGTGAAAGTATATTGCTGATCTTGCCAACTAAAAGCAAACTGTTTCTGGTGGTCCTTACTAACAACTATTGAGAAAAAAGCATTTGCTAGATCAATAGCTGAATACCAGGTACCAGGATATGTAATGATTTGCTCAAGCAATGATATCACATCTGGAACAGCAGCTGCAATTTGAGTTACCACACGGTTGACCTTATGATAATCCACTGTTATCTTCCAAGACCCATCTGTTTTCTGCACAGGCCAAATAAAAAAGTTGAATGGGGATGTGGTGGGAATCACCACCCATGTATCCTTCAAGTCCTTAAGAGTGGTAGTAATCTCTGAAATCACTCCAGGAATCTGGTATTGCTTCTGATTTACTATTTTGCTAGGTAGGAGCAGTTCTAGTGGCTTCCACTTGGCCTTTCCCACCATAGCCCTCACTGCACAAGTTAGAGAGTCAATGTGGGGATTCTGCCAGTTGCTCAGTGCGTCTATTCCAATCATACATGGTGGAACGGGGGAAATAACTACAGGATGGGTCCACAGGCCCACTGGACCCACTGTAAGATGGACCTGAGCTAAAACTCCATTGATCACCTGGCCTCAATAAACCCCCACTCTGACCGGTGGACCAGAGTGACGTTTTGGGTCCCCTGGAATTAATGTCACTTCTGAACCAGTGTCTAATAATCCCCCAAATATCTGATCATTTCCTTTTCCCCAATGCACAGTTACCCTGGTAAAAGGCCATTGGTGTCCTTGGGGAAGGCTTGGAGGAAGATTACCAGTATAAATTTGTGGCAGTGTAACAGGTTTCTCCCCCAAAAGGACCTGGCCTCCCTTTCATTAAAGGGGCTCTGGGTCTGTAAACTGTCTCAAGTGTGGAAATTGATTAAGGGGCCATGACTCTGTGTTTTTGTAATTCAGGTTACACTTCTGTTCACTTGACCTAGTACTCTTTTATTTATACAGCTCAAACAAGAATTTAGTAGACTGCCCTTCTATTGTATTTCTAGGTACCCCATGATTTACTAACCAATGCCACAAATCTCTGTGAGTCATATAATTTTGACTCCTGCTTTGAGTTTGCTGTCTATTATAACACCCACATCTACCCTGTCTTTGGCGATTAAGTGCTGCCACCTGGCTTCTGCCAACTCAGGATCCAGTCACGCCAATTGTGTTTAAGGATTCCAGCTCAGTAACAGCAGTTCCCATAGTAATATCTGACCTACAGAGAAATGCAACTACAGAGCTCTTCAGGGATGAAGGCACTAGTCTCAGAAATTTATTTCTCACTGTTCTGGTAAAAGGTGCATCCTCCAGACATTTGTAGGGTGTAAGAGCAGGCTTTGCATGATAAATCCATTCTAACATTCCAATCTCTCTAAGTCCTTGGATCCCCTCATCTGCATTACACTAGGGCAGTTCTGGCATTTCAACCTCAGGTAATGCTGGTTACCTTTTGATCCATGTTTCAACCAACCATTCAAACAAACTGTTAGTACCTTTTTCTAACCCCTTGAGCTATAACACTGAATGTAGTATCTCTGCTTAGTGGGTCCATATCAATAAATTCAGCCTGATCCAGCCTTATATTCCTCCCACCATTATCCCACACCCTCAAAATCCATTGCCATATATATTTCCCTGATTTCTGTTTATATAAATTGGAAAACTCACACAGTTCTTTTGGAGTATAATGTACCTCCTCATGAGTGATACTTTGTACCTCACCTTTAGGAGCCTGTTGGGACTTTTGTCTAGTTATAGATCTGGAAGAAATGAGGGGTTGTGGGGGTGGGTCATGAAAAGAATTAGAAATATCTTCTAAGCCATTTGCTTCAGGGCCTTCATTTGCAATTTCATCTGGTGAAACAGGATTAATCATTCTATGGCTAATCCCTTCAGGAGGAGGTTGGATGGCCAACTCCTCAAAGCAGGCTGGAGGTGGGGTGGCTATGTTCTTAGGGAATACTATTACAGGGATATCTAGAGAAGACTCAGTATGACCTATGGTTTCAACCTCAACCCCGACATAATTATCAATCCATATGTCATCATCCCATTTTTCAGGGTCCCACTCCTTTCCAATCAATGCCCTCACTTTAATGGCAGACACCATACAACATTAAGATTTCAGTTTCTGTTGTAAAGTTGCTACTCTACCAATAAAATTCTGAGTGTGATTTTTCAGAGATCTCAAGTCTATGGCTACAGGAAACAAGATTTTCCCTCAGGATGCTCATAGAAACTTCTACATCTGTCAAATGGCTCTTAAGCTTCTCATTTGAAGCCTTAACTCATCCCTTTCATTCTGTAATGTATCCAGTGTATCTAACAATAACCAGCCAACATCCCTATACCTCTTATTTCCACAGAACTCCATAAAGGTGTCAAAAACATTATCCCCCAGAACCTGGCTCCATACAAGCAAAGCATTAGGAGAACTGAATGGTAATATTTTGACTATTTCCTTTGCCAACTTACTCCATGGATTGGGAGTGTCATTGTGATTATGGGAATCAGAGTCCAAAATCCACAGGGCAGGCTGTGAAGCTAATGATTCCAATGGAGAGTCTGGATGAACTCCACAGGAGAGGCTCACCAGCCGAAGCAGGAAGAGAGCCTGTCTATTCTGAATCCTCCTTAAAACGCTTTCAGTGATTCGATTAAGCATCACTCATTACAGAAGACACTCACCTTGGCTCATTACAAATGGAATCAGCTGTGGATGCAGCTGACATGATCATGATTTAAATCTATGAAATGTCCTCATCGCAACAGACAGGCCAGCACTTGCCCAACCAGAAAAACAGGTACCAACACTTGGCCAAGTTGACAAATAAAACTGACCATGAGAGCATGCAATAGCAGTTTTCCCCCACACCCTAGACTTAAACACTCTTTATACAAGAATCATATCTTTGAAGTAATTCTTGTGAGAACTAATTCATATTTCTAGCATGAATCAGTTGGACATCTAGGTCCGTACAACCGCTTTCCATATGTTCATCTTCAATATGGCAATACTGCTTTAGACCCACTAGAGAATCACTTTCGCTCCTATCCATTCCCTTATATTGGAGTTCAACCTCATTAGGTAACGGTTCACATATCTCTAATGTCTATGTATTTCTAAGTCCCTTATATTCTGTATTATAAGCCCTGAATAACCTTTATGCTGATCATAAATATGGAGTCATACAGTATGTATCCTTTTGTGTCTGGCTAATTTCACTCAGCATGATGCCCTTGAGCCTCACCCATCTTGTCATGTGCTTTGGGATGTCATTTTGTCTTACAGCTGCATAATATTCCATCATATGTATACCACATTGTGTCGATCCACTCATCTGTTGATGGTCATTTAGTTTGTTTCCCTCTTTCAGCGATTGTGAGTAATGCTGCTATGAATATCAGTATGCAAATGTCTGTGTCACTGCTTTCAACTCTTCTGGGTATATACCAAGTAGTGCTATTGCTGTGTCATAGGGCAACTTGATATTTAGTTTCCTAAAGAATGGCCAAGCAGTCTTTCATAGTGACTGCACCATTATACATGCCCACCAGCAGTGCATAAGTGTCCCAGGTTCTCCACATCCTCTCCAATATTTATATTTCCTGCTTGTTTAATAGCAGCCATTCTTATAGGTGTGCAGTGGTATCTCACTGTAGTCTTGATCTGCATTTCCCTTATAGCCAATGAAAATGAGCATCTCCTCATGTGCTTTTGAGTCATCTGTAGTTGCTCTTCATAAAAATGTCTATTCATAACTTTAGCCCATTTTGTAATTGGGTTGTTTGTTCTTGTGCTCTTGAATTGTATGATTTCTTTGTATATATAGGAAATCAAGCTTTTGTTCGATATGTGATTTCCAAATATTTTCTCCCACTGAGTTGGCTGTCTCTTCACTTTTCTGACAAAGTCTTCTGAGGTGTATAAGCATTTGATTTTGAGGAGATCCCATTTATCTATATTTTCTTTTATTGCATGTGCTTTGGATGTAAACTTTAGGAAACTACCTCCTATTACTAGTTCTTGAAGATGTTTCCCCACATTTTCTTCTAGAAGCTTTATGATGCTAGTTCTTATATTTAGGTGTTTGACCCAATTTGAGTTAATTTTTGCATGGGATGTAAGACAGGGTCTTTTTTCATTCTCTTGGCTATTGATATACAGTTCTTCCATGCCCAATTATTGAAAAGACTATTTTGTCCCAGCTCAGAGGATTTGGGGCCTTGTAAAAAATCAGTTGACCATAGATTTGGTGGTCTATTTCTGCACTCTCTATTTAATTCCATTGGTCAATGCTTCTATCTTTGTGCCAGCACCATGCTGTTTTGACCACTGTGGTTTTATAATAGGTTTTAAAGTCAGGGAGTATTAATCCTCCCACTTCATTCTTGTTTTTTAGAATGCTTTTAACTATCCGAGGTCTCTCTCCCTTCCAGATGAATTTCATAGCCAGTTTTTCCAAATCTTCAAAGGAGGTTGTTGGACTTTTGATTGGTACTGTGTTGAATCTGTAGGTCAATTTGGGGAGAATTGACATTTTAACTATATTTAGCCTTCCTATCCATGAGTAGGGGAATGTCTTTCCATCTATTAGGTCTCCTTTGATTCCTTTTAGCAATGTTATGGAGTTTTCTGTGTACAAATCCTTTATGCCCCTAGTTAAGTTCATTCCTAAGTATTTGATTCTTTCAATTGCTATTTTGAATGGATTTTTTTCCTTAACTGACTCCTCAGCGAGGTCATTGCTTGTGTATAGAAATGTTACTGATTTTTGCACATTAATTTTATATCCCACCACCTTGCTGAATTTATTAGCTCAGGTAATTTTGCTGTAGATTTCTCAGGATCTGCCAAGCATAGTATCATATTGTTCTAGTTTGCTAGCTGCTGGAATGCAATATACCAGAAACGGAATGGTTTTTAACAAGGGGAGTTTAATGAGTTGCTAGTTTACAGATCTAAGGCCGAGAAAATGTCCCAATTAAAACAAGTCTATAGAAATGTCCAATCAAAGGCATCCGGGGAAAGATACCTTGGTTCAAGAAGGCCAATGAAGTTCAGGGTTTCTCTCTCATCTGGAAAGGCACATGGTGAATGCAGTCAGGGCTTCTCTCTCAGTTGGAAGGGCACATGGCAGACACAGCGTCATCTGCTAGCTTACTCTCCTGGCTTCTGGTTTCATGAAGCTCCCGGGAGGCATTTCCCTTCTTCATCTCCAAAGGTCGCTGGCTGGTGGACTCTCTGCTTCGTGGTGCTGCAGCATTCTCTGCTCTCTCCGAGTCTCTCTCTCCAAAATGTTTCCTCTTTTATAGGACTTCAGAAACTAATCAAGACCCACTCAGATGGGTGGAGACATGTCATCCCCTAATCCAGTTTAACAACCGTTCTTAACTAAATCTCATCAACCAGGGAGATGATCCCATCACAGTCCCAAATACACAGCATTGAATAGAGACTATTCTACCTTTAAGAAATGGGATTTATATTAAAACATGACTTTTCTTAGGGGGCATACTTCCTTTCAAACCAGCACACATATCATCTGCAAATGAGAGTTGTATTTCTTCCTTTCCAATTTTATTTCTTTGTCTTGCCTGATTGCTCTAGCTAGAATTTCTAGCACAGTGTTGAATAATAATGGTGACAGTGGGCATCCTTGTCTTGTATCTGATCTTAGGGGAATGATTTCAGTCTCTCTCCACTGAGTATGATGCCGGCTATCAGTTTTTCATATATTCCCTTTATCATATTGAGGTACTTACCTTTTAAGTAGCAAATCAGGAAAGGGTGAACATAGCATATCATAAGTCTCCAATTTGATTTAGAAGACTCCTAGTAACATTTTTTGAGTCAGTTTTTCAAAACTTTCAAAGAAAATTTTGCCCATTTCCAGTGTACAGTTACTCCCCAAGCTGAAAGGAGGCACATCCTGGCCCTAGGGCAGGTCTGAGTAAGAACTGGGTTCACTCCTGTCCACTGCAAGCTGCATGGGGCAATGATGCTATCAGCTGGCTGGTCAGGGCAGCATCAGGGCAAGGAACACAGAATCTGCCTTCCAGAAATGGACATTAAATGGCTTGGGTCCCCCAGTGTCCAGAACCCACTACCTGCAAGCAGGCACTGCATAAGAGACACATTCTGTGAAGACCACTGGGTTGTTTCTGAGCCCTGCAACCCCCTGTGGTCATTCTGGGGATCCATATGGGCCTCTTGGCTGCCTTGAGACCCTCTTACTCATTAGACCAAGCCTGTGTGTCTCTGCTGTAAGCACCTTCAAAACAAGCCACCATCCTAAACCAGTGTGGCCACATCACTGTGCCCACTTTATGCTCAGTGGTACGAAAAACAGAGAAGAAAACTGCCCAGGCTGCACATGAATCCAGGGCTGGGCCTGGCCTTTTGACTCCAGAAGGCCCTGTTGTTGCCATATTTTGCCCACTTTGGCTGAATAACCTATGCAGTATGTTTTTGCAGTGTTTCTTTCGACAGAGTGTGGTGGATCAACGGGAAACAGGGTCTCTGGACAGCAAAGGTGGTAGACATGAAAGTCCTGCCACAGGTAAGTCATTCCTGAATTTGGGTTATGCTGAGATCAATCCAGTTGTGATTCTCTAAAGCATAAAAATATTTCCTAAAACAGGTAAGGGCTAGGACATTTGTCATTGACCAGTGTCTTGATGCTGGTGGTGAGCCTGAAATGCCCAACACCCCAGCCATCTCTGCAAGGGTGCACTGTGGGTGAGCATAAAAGGGCAGAGCCATATGGACACTGTGCATTGAAGATGCTCATCTCAAAACTTAACCTTAAGTCTGTGCTGAGCATTGTTGTTGCAGGGCCTCCTGACCTAAGAACCCTATCAGGCAATCAACACCTGCAACTCAAGATGCCTTTTGTGAAAGGCCTCCCACCTGCCTCTCTCAGCTGTCTGCTTAAACCCTTAAAAAGATCTGCACAACGCCAGGAGAAGTAACATGATTGCAGTGGGCATCAGCTCCCAGAACCAGTGAGGAACCTCACTCTCAGGCCAAAGGAATTAGCCACACACACATGTGCATGCACACACACACACACGCACACTCACACTCAGCAACCCATGTCTGTCATGGTAGTTGAGTGAGGCTGACCACCTGGGAACCTCACCCATTCTCCCCTCCCCTGCTCCAGTTGAGGCAGATGATATGGGACAATGAGGCAGGGGGTCTCAGCTCCTCCCTCCACAGATCATGTCATCTGAATGGAAAGCCATCTACTTCACCCCATCTACCCTACCTGTGCCTTTATTCTCGCAGCCTTTAGAGAAGACCCCCAGTAAAAGCCAATTGGATGGGAAGAAGGGAGATGCACCATGCCCTGATGATATCTTCCCATATGGAAAGCTCTATAAGGGGGTCAAAAAGCAAGCATCTCATAATCTGTGGTTTCCTGCACCCTGGGCAGCTTCCAAGGCAGGTCACAGCCACATACCCCTGACAGGGAAAGGGTCTCCTATCGGCAGGATGGAATGAACTCTTGAGAAGAACACTGTCATGGTCAGGGATGTGTGTCAACTTGGCCAAGTTGTGGTACCTGCCTGGCTGGCTGGGTAAGTGCTGACCTGTCTGTTGCAATAAGGACATTTCATAGAATTAGATCATGATCCTGTCAGCTGCATCCACAGCTGATTCCATTTACAATCAGCCAAAAGGGATTGTCTTCTGCAATGAGTGATGATTAATCTAATCACGGGAAGCCTTTTAAGGAGGATTCAGAAGAGACAGGCCCTATTCCTGTTTCAGCAGGTGAGCTGCTCCTGTGGAGTTCATCCAAACCCTCAATCGGAGTTATTGTCTTCACAGCCTGCCCTGCAGATTTTGGACTCTGTGTTCCCATGGTCATTGGAGACACTTTTATAAGTTTTATATTTGCAAGTGTTCCCTGTTAATTCTGTTTCTCTAGAGAATCCTAACTAATACATCTTGGTACCAGGAGTGGTTCTTAAGAAACAGAATCTTAAAAATGGGTTTTGATGAATAGTTTTCTACTCTGACTGGACACAAAGGCACTAAGGACTCTGATTCCCATAATCAAAATGACATTCCCAATCCATGGAGTGAGTTGGCAAAAGAGATAGTCAAAATATCACCATTCAATTCTCCTAATCTTTACTTGTATGAAGCCAGGCTCTGGGGGATAATGTTTTTGACACCTTTACAGAGTTTTGTAGAAATAAGAGTTATAGAAGTGTTGGTTGGTTGTTGTTAGATACACTGGCTACATTAACTAGTGAAAGGGATAGGCTTAAGGCTTTAAACGAGAAGCTTAAGCACCATCTGATAGATGTAGATGTTTCTATAAGTATTCTGAAGGAAAATCTTATTTCCTGTAGCCATAGACTTGAGATCTCTAAAAATCAGACTCAGAATCTTATTGTTAGAGCAGCAACTTTACAACATAAACTGAAATCTCAATCCTGCATGGTGTCTGACATTAAAGTGAGGGCAATGATTGGAAAGGAGAGGGACCCTGAAAAATGAGATGGTGACATATGGATTGATAATGATGTCAGGAATGAGGGTGAAACCCTAGATCATGCTGAGACTTCTCTAGAGAACCCTGCAATAGTTTGCCCTGAAGACATAGCCACCCCACCTTCAACCTGCCTTGAGGAGTTGGCCACCCAACCTCCTCCTGAAGGGATTAGCCCTAAAGTGATTAATCCTGTTTCACCAGATGAAACTGCAAATGAAGGCCCTGAATCAAATGGCTTGGAAGATATTTCTAATTCTTTTCTTGACCCACAGCCCCACCCCTCATTTCTTCCAGACTTATAACTAGCCTAAAGTCCCAAAAGACCCCTAAAGGTGAGGTACAAAGTATCACACATGAGGAGGTACAATTATACTTCAAAAGAACTGTGTGAGTTTTCCAATTTATATTGACAGAATTCAGGAGAATATGTGTGGCAATGGATTTTAAGGGTGTGGGATAATGGTGGGAGGAATATAAGGGTGGATCAGGCTGAATTTATTGATATGGGCCACTAAGCAGAGATTCTGCATTCAATGTTATAACTCAAGTGGTTAGAAAAGGTATTAACAGTTTGTTTAGATGTGTTTGGTTGAAACATGGATCAAAAGGTAGCCAACATTACCTGATGTTGAAATGTCAGAACTGCCCTGGTATAATGTAGGTGAGGGGATCCAGAGGCCTAGAGAGATTGGAATGTTAGGGTGGATTTTTCATGCCAAGCCTGCCCTTACACTCCAGGAATGTCTGGAGGATGCATCTTTCACCAGAGCAGTGAGAATTAAATTTGTTATACTTGCACCATCATCTCTAAAGAGCTCTGTGGTTGCATTTCTCCGTAGGTCAGATATTACTGTAGGAATTCTGTCACTGAACTGGAATCCTTAAACACAATGGGGATGACAGTATCCCGAGTTGGCAGAAGCCACGTGGCAGCACCTAATTGCCAAAGACAGGGTAGATATGGCTATTATAATAGACAGCAAACTCAAAGCAGGCTTCAAAATTATATAACAGAGATTTGTAGCTTTGGCTAGTAAATCATGGGATACCGAGAAATGCCACAGAAGGGCAGTCTACTAAATTCTTGTTTGAGCTATATAAACAAAAGAGTTCTAGGTCAGGTGAACAGAATTCTAACCTGAATTACAAAAACACAGAGTTATGGCCCCTTAATCAATTTCCAGACTTGAAACAGTTTGCAGACCCAGATCCCCTTTAATGAAGGGAAGGTCAGGTCCCTTTGGAGGAGAACCCTGCTACACTGCCACAAACTTATACTGTTAATTTTCCTCCAAGCCTTTCCCAAGGAAACCTACAGCCTTTTACAAGGGTAACTGTGCATTGGGGAAAAGGAAATGATCAGATATTTCAGAGATTATTAGACACTGGTTCAGGAGAGACATTAATTCCAGGGAACCCAACACTTCACTCTGGACCACCAGTCAGAGTGGGGCCTTATGGAGGCCAGGAGATCAATGGAGTTTTAGCTCAGGTCCATCTCACAGTGGGTCGAGTGGGCCCCAGGACCCATCGTGCAGTTATGTCCCCAGTTCCAGAATGTATAATTGGTATAGACATACTGTGCAACTGGCAGAATCCCCACATTGGCTCTCTAACTCGTGCAGTGAGGGCTATTATGTTGGGAAAGGCAAAGTGGAAGACACTAGAACTGCCCTTATGGAGCAAAATAGTAAATCAGAAGCAATGCTGGATTTCTGGAGAGATTGCAGAGATTATTGCCACTCTTAAGGATTTGAAGGATGCAGAAATGGTGATTCCCACCACATCCTCATTCAACTCCCCTATTTGGCCTGTGCAGAAAAAAAATGGATCTTGGAGGATGAAAATGGATTATTGTAAGCTCAACCAGGTGGTAACTCCAATTGCAGCTGCTGTTCCAGATGTAGTATCATGGCCTGAGCAAATCAATACATCTCCTGGTACCTGGTATGCAGCTATTGATCTGGTGAATGCTTTTTTCTCAATAGCCATTAGTAAGGAACACCAGAAACACTTTGCTTTCAGTTGTCAAAGTCAGCAATATACATTCACTGTCCTATCTCAGGGGTATAGCAACTCTCCAGCCACATGTCATAATCTTGTCTGCAGAGACCTTGATCATTTCTGCCTCTCAGAAGACATCACACTGGTCCATCATATTGATTGGACCTAGTGAGCAAGAAGTAACAACTGTTCCAGATTCACTGGTAAGGCATTTTCATGGCAGAGGATGGGAGATAAATCTAACAAAAATGATGGGGCCTTCCACCTCAGTGAAATTTCTAGGTGTCCTATGGTGTGGGGCATGTCGAGATATCCCTTCTAAGGTGAAGAATAAGTTGGTGCATCTGGCCCCTCCTATGACCAAAAAAGAGGCACAATGCCTAGTTGGTCTCTTTGGATTTTGGAGACAACATATTCCTCATTTGAGTGTTCTACTCCAGTCCATTTATCGAGTGACAAGAAAAGCTGCTAATTTTGAGTGGGGACCTGAACAACAGGAGGCTCTGTGACAGATTCAGGGTGCTGTAAAAGCTGCTCTGCCACTTGGGCCACATGATCCAGCAGATCCAATGGTGCTGAAAGTGTCAGTGGCAAATAGAGATGCTATCTAGAACCTTTGGCAGGCCCCTATAGGAGAATCACAATGCAGACCCTTGGGATTTTGAAGCAAAGCCTTATCAACTGTTGCAGATAATTACTCTCCTTTTGAGAAACAGCTTTTGGTCTGCTACTGGGCCTTAGTAGAGACTGAATGCTTAACCACAGGACACCTAGTTACCATGAGACCTGAGTTACCTATCATGAGCTGGGTGTTGTCTGACCCGCTAAGCCATAAAGTTGGGCATGCACAGCAGCACTCTATTGTAAAATGGAAATGGTATATACAAAATAGGGCCAGAGCAGGTCCCAAAGGCACAAGTAAGCTACATGAGGAAGTGGCCCAAATGCCCATTGTTTCCACTTCTGCCACATTACCTTCACTTTCCCAGACCAGAGCTATGGCCTCTTGGGGAGTTCCTTACAATGAATTGACTGAGGAAGAGAAAACTCGGGCCTGGTTTACAGATGGTTCAGCATGGTATGCAGGTACCACCTGAAAATGGACAGCTGCAGCATTACAACCCCTTTCTGGGGTGTCCTTGAAGGACAGTAGTGAGGGGAAATCCTTCCAGTGGGCAGAAATTTGAGCAGTGCACCTGGTTGTTCATTTTGCTTGGAAGGGAAACTGGCCAGAGGTGTGTTTGTATACTGACTCACGGGATGGTACTATTGGTTTAGCTGGATGGTCACGGACTTGGAAAGACCATAATTGGAAAATTGGTGACAAAAAGGTCTGGGGAAGAAGTATGTGGATAGATGTTTCTGAGTGGGCTAAAAACATGAAGATATTTGTGTTCCATGTGAATGCACAGCAGAGGGTGACTTCAGCAGAGGAAGATTTTAATAATCAAGTGGATAAGATGACCCGTTCTATGGATACCAGTCAGCCTCTTTCCCCAGCAACTCCTGTCATTGCCCAATGGGCTCATGAACGAAGTGGTCATGGTGGTAGGGATGGAGGTTATGCATGGGCTCAACAACATAGGCTTCCACTCACCAAGGCTTGCCTGGCTACAGCCACGGCTGAGTGTCCAACATGCCAGCAACAGAAGCCCACACTCAGCTCCCGATATGGCACCATTCCCTGAGGTATTCAGCCAGCTACATGGTGACAGGTTGATTACATTGAACCACTCCCTTCATGTGGGAGGCAGCGATTTATTCTAACTGGAATAGACACATACTCTGGATATGGGTTTGCTTTCCCTGCACACAATTCTTCTGCCAAAACTACCATCTGTGGGCTTACAGAATGCCTTATCCATCATCATGGAATTCCACATAGCATTGCTTCTGATCAAGGAACTCACTTCACAGCAAATGAAATGTGGGAATGGGCACATGCACACAGAAATCTCTGCTCTTGCCATGTTCCCCATCATCCGGAAGCAGCTGGATTGATAGAATAGTGGAATGGCCTTTTGAAAACTCAATTACGGTACCAATTAGGTAGCAATACCTTGAAAGTCTGTGGTAATGTTCTCCAGGAAGCTGTATATGCTCTGAATCAGAGTTTTCCGTATGTTGCTGTTTCTCCCATAGCCAGGATTCATGGGTCCAGCTACCAAAGGGTGGAAATGGGAGTGGTACCACCCACTATTACCCCTAGTGGTGCACTAAGAAAATTTTTGCTTCCTATCCCTGCAACCCTGAGTTCTACTGGTATACAGGTTTAGGTTCCGAAATGAGGAGTACTTCCTTCAGGAGAAGCAAGAATTATTCCACTGAACTGGAAGTTAAGAGTGCCACCTGGTGCAGTTTGGGGTATTTATGCCACTGGATCAACAAGCCAAGAACGGGATTACATTACTGTCTGGGGTGATTGACCCTGATGATCAGGGAGAATTAGGACTGCAACTACATAATGGGGGTAAAGAAGAGTTTTCTTAGAATATAGGAGATCACCTAGAGCGTCTTTTAGTACTACCATGCCCTGTGTTTAAACTCAATGGAAAACTGCAACAATGCAATGCAGGCAGCACTACCAATGTCTTTGAAACTTCAAGAATGAAGGTTTGGGTCTCCCCACCAGGCAAAGAACCATGGCCAGCTGAAGTGCTTGCTGAGGGTAAAGGAAACATGGAATGGGTAGTGGAAGAAGGTAGTGATAAATATGAACTATGACCACATGGTGAGTTACAGAAATGAGGACTGTGATGCTGTTTGGTTCCTGTTATACTATTTAAGTTGTAAGATATCAAGTTTAAGAATTAATGTTGCCCAAGGATTTGCACCCTATTCTGGAGAGATTTAATGAGTTTCCGGTTATATGCAGGACAGTTGAGTATTGTTGGGTAAAAGAAAAAATGCGTGTTTTCTTGCTTTATTTGGAAATTGGGTATGGTTTAAGGTGATATATATAGCTGCCAAGTTGACAAGGGTGGACTGTCGTGGTCAGGGACATGTGTCAACTTGGCCAAATTGTGGTACCTGTTTGTCTGGCTGGGCAACTGTTGGCCTGCCTGTTGCAATGAGGACATTTCATAGAATTGGATCATGATCACGTCAGCTGCATCCACAGCTGATTCCATTTGTAATAAGCCAAAGGTGAGTGTCTTCTGCAATGAGTGATGCTTAATGTAATCATGGGAAGACTTTTAAGGAGGATTCAGAAAAGACAGGCCCTATTCCTGCTTCAGCTGGTGAGCCTCTCCTTTGGAGTTCATCCAGACCCTCCATTGGAGTCGTCAGCTTCACAGCCTGCCCTATGGATTTTGGACTCTGCATTCCCGCAGTCACATGAAACACTTTTATAAATTTTATATTTGCAAGTGCTCCCTGTTGATTCTGTTTCTTTAGAGAACCCTAATTAATACAACCACCCACCTAAGATAAGACTGCAGTCCTAGAGCCTCATTGAAATGCTTTGCAAGCTGAAGGGAAGGTTGCCCCAGGAAGAGCAAACCCATGAAAATGGTTCTCTGAGAAATTGTTTGTGTTTGAGAGGTAATTTGGGACCTCAGAGAAGCAGGAACAAAACCTTCAGTGGACCCCATGTGGAGATGAGACAACACATCAGCCAGAGGTGCAAGGGAGATGTGGTGGCTGCAGGCGGACTGGGAAACACAGAATCCAATGGGGCAGAATCAAAATCCCAAGAGGACAGAGAATGGGAGGTGGATGCTGTGAAAATTGCCCTAGTGGCTTGGAAGACAACTGTGAGAAGCCACAATTCAAGCTCTCATAAAACTTCTACAAAACAGTGCCTGAAGCTCCCACATTTTCTCCAGCCCCTTTCTCTGTGCAGAGATGAAGTATGGAGCTGGACACTTGGATGAGCCATCCACCAGCCTCCCACATGCAAGCACCAGTCCTGGTCATCACTGGAGTTTGGATGTGCTGCTGAGAGCCATGGTGGCAGCTTACCATGGGACCAAAGGCCTGGTCCCAGGGGAGAGTTTGATTCATGACAAACAGAAAATTCAGTGTCTTCCATGGAAGCTCAGACTCAGCTGACCTCACCCTGCCTAACCAGGTTACAGGTGGTTTCAGGTAGCAGTCTTCTTCCATTGTTTGCATGTCATGATCTTTCCAGAGTGCTTTTGAAAAGGCTCAGTCTCTTATTTAAATGTGTTTAATACTTAGTTTTTAAACAACTACTGGTTCCAGTGATAATACCTTAGAATTGTGCATCACTTTCAATTGTCAAGAGCATGTCATGATTACATAAAATTATTTAATCTTTGCAACGTGCCCCAGTACAGGAGTCAACAACTACTATAGATTAAGAGATGAAGGTTCAGAAAGATTGCTCCTTTGTTCTTTCATTTTTACATAATTCCAGAAAGGATTTAAGGTGGATTGTAAGGATCATAAAGCACAAACAGATTGGTGTAAAGAAAAAAGAAAGAGGAAAAGAAAATTAACAGATTCAGTAAAATGCAACCAAAAGCTTGCAGGCTCTTTAAATAAATGTGCCAGGATGACTACCAGAATCAACCATCACTCTGAAAACAAGTGAGCATCATGGGTGAGTGCATATGTGTGCATGTGCACATGCGGGTACAAGCATTCCTACAAGTGTCCATGAAGCTAGCAAAAAAGTAAGGACTCCTTAGGCTGGAGACTGAATCAAAGAGGAGGCCCACAGAGAAACTAATCAGGCTCTCATCTGGCCTGTGCCCTGATGACATTTGTCAAACCTGGGCAAAGATGTTCTTGTGTTTTCTTGGCTTCACGTATAGAAGGAGATCAAACTCAGAATACAGACAAAATCGGGGTCTGTAAGTGGTATTCCCCATCATTTTGGGATGCTCCAGGGACAGTGCCCTCATTGTAATGGCAAACTACAAGAAACTCACTTCTTCTCCACCTGGGGGTTCAAGAACCATCAGCTGTCTCAAATCTTGGAGCTGAGAGGAAGAGAGAGAAACCACTCTTGAGTATTGGGAACAGCAGATTGCCTTAACTAATGAAGAAGCTAGGTCTTAAAGGATGATTATGATGACTGAATTATAACATAGATATTTCATTTTTACTATTAGAGTATTAGAGTAGACAGAAATATGTGAAATCTCTGAACTGTAATCCAGCTCCCTTGATCTCTGGTAATAATTGCATAGCCTTTATCTTGTCTCCTTAGGATTGTGAAATCCTTGTGAATAATCTTTTCTTGTACCCATTTGATCAAGTTTTTTTTTTACTTTACAGTCTTTTGATCACTGATGACAGCCCCTAATATTTATTAATGAAGGGCCCTGGGTCATCCCTGAACTAACACACCTGAAGTTCAATGTTATCTTGATATAGCTGGATCTAACTAGAATGGACCCACTTAACAAATATGCAGTAGCTTGTACTTTAAACTACACCTTAAAATAATTATAACACTAAAACTCACATCTGCCATCATTTGAGGGACACAATTTTCTTATACACATTCTATGACTAAACATGTAATCAATCTGTATATGCTCAATAGTTAGAACAACTCCAATTACAGCATTCGGGGCCACTGTACTCATTATGCTAAAGGGTGCCCATCTTTTTTATTAATTTTTTTATTGTATAATATATCATATATACAAAGTGAAGAAAAAAGCAGTAGTTTTCAAAGCACTCTTCAATAAATAGTTATGACAGATCATGAGTTTTTCTCACCATCTGGGCTGCCAGATGGGCTACCATACGATTTTCTAAGATGTTTTCTTCTAGCTGCTCCAGAATGCAGGAGGCTAGAAGGCATAAATGTTTTTATCATCACAATTGATTTTTTAATTTTTTGTGTGAAAAATAACATATGTACAATAAGCAGATTTCAAAGCACAGCATCACAATTAAGTGTAGAACATATTTCAGAGTTTGGCATGGGTTACAATTCCACAATTTTGTGCTTTAACTTCTACCTATTCTAAGATACAGGAGACTGAAAGAGATATCAATTTAATGATTCAGTGATCATATTCATTTGTTAAATCCTATCTTCTCTGTATAACTCCATCACCTTTGATCTTTCTATCCCTCTCTTTAGGGGTGTTTAGGCTATGGCCATTCTAACTTTTTCATGTTGGAAGGTTCTGTCACTAATATGGGGTAGGAGATGGACTATCTGAGGTTCTGGAAAGACTGGGCCCTCTAAGTTTCAGGAGTTATCTGATCCAGGGAATCGTCTGGAGGTCGTAGGTTTCTAGAAAGTTACTTTAGTTCATGGAACACTTGTAGAATCTTATATATTGCCCTAGGTGTTCTTTAGGACTGGCTGGAATGGTCCTGGTTGGGGTTTGGCAGGTTATGATAGGTAGCAATACTTAACTGAAGCTTGTGTGAGAGTAACATCCAGAGTAGCATCTCAATTCTTAACTCTCTTTACCACAGATACTTTACTAGTTACACTTCTTTCCCTCCATTTGGTCAGGATGGAATTGTTGATTCCTTGGTGCCAGGGCCGAGCTCATCCCTGGGTGTCATCTTCAATGCCACCAGGAAGACTTTCAACTCTGGATGTAATGTTCCACATAGGTAGGAGGGCAATGATATCACTTGCAGAGTTAGGCTTAGAGAGAGTTGAGGCCACATCTGAGCAACTAAAGAGGTCCTCCAAAAGTGACTCTTAAGCTTACCTATAGGTAGGCTAAGCTTCTCTGCTACCTACATAAGCTTCACAAGAGTAAGCCTCAAGATCAAAGTCTTGGCCTATAGATTTGTGTGTCCCTAAAATTTGGCACAATATCCAGGGATTCCCTGATGGTAAAGTTTAGTAGTTCCATATTTTTTCTCCCATCCCTCAAGGGAATTTGCCAATACATTTTTATTATCTGCTTAATGTACTCTAGGATGTATCCAGGCATTTCATTAAGCTATGCAGGATTAAATACCTCTTCCTTATTCAGGGCTCCCTGTTTTTCAACTGTTCAAATGAGCTACAGATAGGTTGAGTTAGATTATGTGATGCACAAAATTTAGGTTCAAGACCAAATAAAACTTTCTTCCTTTGGTCTCAAAGAGTATGTGTGATTCTAAAATATAGACAATGTGTTCTTTACCCCTGTGTTCTGAACTACTTTAACACCAACCTGATCATCTTTGTTCTTATTTCTAAATGTCAGGTTGTATATATATATAACCAAAATATATATCTCAAAATCCAAAAATAATAATTACCACACTAGACTAAATGTGTATGCTATAAAAGCTTACCTTCTAGGCCCCTGTTTTCTTATAAGCATTTTCTAAAGGAGACCATATCATAATTGTTCTTCCATTTCTGACTTATTTTTACTCACCAAATGTACCACGTGTTTATTTATGTCATTCCATGCCTCATGACATCATTCCTTTTTGTAGAAGCAAAACATTTGATCATATGTATACACCACCATTTGCCAATATAATTCTCAGTCAGTACATCCTTCAGCCACCTGCATTCACCACGCATCACATATAGTGCCCAAAGTTCAGTCCATCAACACTCTCAATTTTAAATAATTTCATTGTTCCCAAGAGAAAGTCAATCAATATACACACCATCATCAAATAGGAAATCTATACCTCCTCTTAACTCTTGTCCCTCCCCCACCATTTACCTCTGTTGTTGCTGTGGTAGTGCTGATGTTTTCCTTTAAAACATAACCCACAGCATGCAATAGTAGTTTCCCCCTGTACCCTGGAAATAAGCACTCTTTGTGCATGAATCATACCTTTGAGGTAGTTCTTGCAAGAATGATTTATATTTCTAGTGTTAATCAGTGGGACACATAGGTCCATACAACCCCTTTCAATCTTGTTCACCTTCAATATGGTAATAATATTTATAGACCCATTAGAGAGCTGCCTTCAATTCTACCTATTCCCTTACATTGGAGTTCAACCTCATTAGCTAACCATTCACCCATCTCTAGCTTCTGTGTAATTCTAAATCTCCTATATTCTGCATCATAAGCCTCTGATTTTACCTTTACCATGGCCATAAAAGTGGAATCATAAAGTATCTATTCTTTTATGTCTGACATTTCACTCAGCATTATGTCCTCAAGGCTCATCCATCATGTCATGTGCTTCAGGACAATATTTCATCTTACTGCTGCATGATATTCCATCATATATATATATATATATATACCACATTTTGTTAATCCACTCGTCAGTTGATGGTCATTTGTTCTGCTTTCATCTGTAGGAGTAAGGATAAAAACAAGACCTGCAGAATTTGTTGGGAGCAGCTGAGGTCAGGGTGGTGGTGGCAGTAAACTGTGGAGATTATTATCTGCTTTATGTAGAACAGTGTGGGAGGAAGAGAATGTTTGTTTACCCCAAATGGTTAAGTTAAGTGTGAAGGAAGGGAGCACTGAAAGATAAGCACTCTGTTCCCTCAGGAAAGGCATGCATGTCTTTTGTCACCCTGCAGTAGATAGGGAGGATCTGGTTTAGAATAAAGTTGCCTGTTGTCTGTTATGGCTGATCTTCAGATCTCCTGATCCCAACTGTCTCTTTCTTTCTCATCATTCCTTAATATCCTTCACACTCTGGTCCCGTGGAAGCAACATTCATCTTTAGGTGATTGTGAATAGTGCTGCTATGAACATCAGTGCACAAACGTCTGTTTGTGTCATTGCTTTCAGCTCTTCTGGGTATATATCAAGTACTGCTATTGCCGGGTCATTAGGAAACTTGATATTTAGCTTCCTAAAGAACTACCAAACTGTCTTCCATAGTGAATGCATGATCATACATTCTCACCAACAGTGCATGTGTTCCAATTTCTCCACATTCTCTCCAACCCTTATAGTTTCCTGTTTGTTTAATAGCAGCCATTCTTACAGTTGTGAGGTGGTATCTCATTGTAGTCTTGATCTGCATTTCCCTTATACATGCCCATCTATTGATACTAAAAAATTTTTTAAGAATTACTACAGATTGAGGAGGACAGATTTTTGGGTGCATAGGCCATCTGACTTCCTGCCTCATGCCCAGCAATAAACTCTTTCTCTCTTTTGAAACCTTGTTGTCCCAGACATTGGTCATTTGAGGCATTGGGCAGAGAATCCACCACCTTTGATTGGTATCACAACTGGGATAGGAGGGTGTATTAGTTAAGGTTCTGTAGAAAAATAGAATCAACAGGGAACCCTAGCAAATATAAAATTTATAAAAGTGTCTCACATGACCGCGGGAATGCAGGGTCCAAAATCTGCAAGACAGGCTGTGAAGCCGACGACTCCGATGGAGGGTCTGGATGAGCTCCACAGGAGAGGCTTACCAGCTGAAGCAGGAATGGAACCTGTCTCTTCTGAATCCTCCTTAAAAGGCTTCCCATAATTAGATTAAGCATCACTCATTGTAGAAGACACTCGCCTTTGGCTGATTACAAATGAAATAAGATGTGGATGCAGCTGATGTGATCATGATCTAATTTTATGAAATGTTCTCATTGCAACAGACAGGCTAGCACTTGTACATCCAGACAAACAGGCACCACGACTTGACCAAGTTGACACATGCCTCTAACCATGACAGTGCACCCCTTGTCAACTTGGCAGCTATATATATCACCTTAAACCATACCTAATTTCCAAATGAAAACAATAAAACACACGTTGTTTCTTTTACCTGACAATACTCAACTGTCCTGCAAATAATGGAAACACATTAAATCTCTCCAGAATAGGGCACAAATCCTAGGGCAACATTCATTCTTAAACTCGATATCTTACAACTTAAATAGTATAACATGAACAAAACAGCATTACAGTCCTCGTTTCTGTAACTGATCATGTGGTCGAAGTTCATATTTATCACTACCTTCTTCCACTACCCATTCCATGTTCCCTTTGCCCTCAGCAAGCACTTCAGCTGGCCATGGTTCTTTGCCTGGGGGGGAGACCCAAACCTTCATTCCTGAAGTCTCAGAGCCATTAGTGGTCCTGCCTGGATTGTGTTGTTGCAGTTTTCCATTGATTTTAATCACAGGGCATTGTAGTACTAAAAGACACTCTAGGAGATCTCCAATATTCAAAAAAAACTCTTCTTCACCTCCATTATGTAGTTGAGTTCTACTACCTCCTGATAGTCAGGGTCAATCACCCCAGACAATAATTTAATCCCCTTCTTGGCTTGTTGATCCAGTGGCATAAGTAACCCAAAGTGACCAGGTGGTAGTATTAACTTTCAGTTCAGTGGAATCATTGTTGTTTCTCCTGGAGGAAGCACTCCCCATTTTGGAACTAAAACCTGTAGACCAGCAGAGCTCAGGTTGCAGGGGCAGGAAGCAAAAATTTTCCTAGTGTGTCACTAAGGGTAATAGTAAGTGGTACCACTCCCACTTCCACTCCTTGGTTCCTGGACCCATGGATCCTTGCTATGGGAAAAACAGCACCATATGGAAGATGCTGATTCAGAGCATATACAGCTTCCTGGAGGACATTACCACAGCCTTTCAAGATATTGCCACCTAGTTGGCACCATAATTGAGTTTTCAAAAGGCCATTCCACCATTATCTTAATCCAGCTGCTTCTGGATGATGGGGAACATAGTAAGACCAGAGAATTCCATGAAAATATGCCTATTCCCACACTTCATTTGCTGTGAAGTGTGTTCCTTGATCCGGAGCAATGCTATGTGGAATACTATGATGATGGATAAGGCATTCTGTAAGACCACGGATGATAGTTTTGGCAGAAGCATTGTGTGCAGGGAAAGCAAAACCATATCCAGAGTATGTGTCTATTCCAGTTAGAACAAACCGTTGCCCCTTCCATGAAGGGAGAGGTCCAATGTAATCAACCTGTCACCATGTAGCTAGCTGGTCACCTCAGGGAATGGTGTCATGTCAGGGACTGAGTGTGGGTCTCTGCTGCTGGCAGATTGGACACACAGCAGTGGCTGTAGCCAGGTCAGCCTTGGTGAGTGGAAGTCCACGTTGCTGAGCCCATGCATAACCTCCATCCCTACCACCATGACCACTTTGTTCATGAGCCCATTGGGCAATGACAGGAGTTGCTGGGGAAAGAGGTTGACTGGTATCCACAGAATGGGTCATCTTATCCACTTGATTATTAAAATCTTCCTCTGCTGAAGTCACCCTCTTCTGTGCATTCACACAAATATCTTCATGCTTTTAGCCCACTCAGAAACGTCTATCCACATACTTCTTCCCCAGATCTCTTTGTCACCAATTTTCCATTATGGTCTTCCCAAGTCCCTGACCATGCAGCCAAACCATTAGAAACAGCCTGTGAGTCAGTATACAAACACACCTCTGGTCAGTTTTCCTTCTAAGCAAAATGACCAACCAGGTGCTCTGCTCAAATTTCTGCCCACTGGGAATATTTTCCCTCACCACTCTCCTTCAAGAACACCCCAGAAAGGGGTTGTGATGCTGCAGCTGTCCACTTTTGGGTGGTACCTGCATATTGTGCTGAACCATCTGTAAACCAGGCCTGAGTTTTCCTCAGTCAATTCACTGTAAGGAACTCCCCAAGAGGCCATAGCTCTGGTCTGGAAATGAGAAAGTAATGTGCTGGGTGTGGAGACCATGGGCATTTGGGCCACTTCTTCATGTAACTTACTTGTGCCTTAAGGACCTGCTCTGGCTCTGTCTCATATATATAATTTCCATTTTATGATAGAGTGCTGCTGCGCATGCCAAACTCTATGGCTTGGTGGGTCAGAAAACACCCAGCTCATGATAGGCAACTCAGGTCTCATGGTAATTTGCTGGCCCATGGTTAAGCATTCAGTCTCTACTAAGGCCCAGTAGCAGGCCAAAAGCTGTTTCTCAAAAGGAGAGCAGTTATCTGCAGCAGATGGTTAGGCTTTGCTCCAAAATCCCAAGGGTCTGCATTGTGATTCTCCTATAGGGGCCTGCCAAAGGCTCCAGACAGCATCTCTATTTGCCACTGACACTTCCAACACCATTGGATTTGCTGGATCATATGGCCTAAGTGGCAAAGTAGCTTGAACAGCAGCCAGGACCTGTCACAGAGCCTCCTGTTGTTCAGGACCCCACTCATAATTACCAGCTTTTCTGGTCACTCAATAAATGCAGCACACCCAAGTTAGGAATATGTTGCTGCCAATATCCAAAAAAGACCAACTAGATGTTGTGCCTCCTTTTTGGTCATAGGAGGAGCCAGATGCAGCAACTTATCCTTCTCCTTAGAAGGGATATCTCAACATGTCCTACACTACTGGACACCTAGAAATTTCACTGAGGTGGAAGGCCCCTGTATTTTTGTTGGATTTGTCTCCCATATTCTGACATACAAATGCCTTACAAGTAAATCTACAGTAGTTGCTACTTCTTGCTCAGTAGGTCCAATAAACATAATATTATCAATATAATGGACTAGTTTGATGTCTTGTGGGAGGCAGAAATGATAAAGGTCTCTGCTGACAAGATTATGACATAGGGCTGGAGAGTTGATATACCCCTGAGGAAGGACAGTGAAAGTATATTGCTGACCTTGCCAGTTGAAAGCAAACTGTTTCTTCTGTTCCTTATGAATAGCTATTGAGAAAAAGGCATTTGCCAGATCAGTAGCTGCATACCAGGTACCAGGAGATGTATTGATTTGCTCAAGCAATGATTCCACATCTGGAACAGCAGCTGCAATTGGAGTTACCACCTGGTTGAGCTTACAGTAATCCACTGTCATCCTCCAAGACCCATCTGTTTTCTGCAGAGGACAAATAAGAAAGTTGAATGGGGATATGGTGGGAATCACCACCCCTGCATCCTTCAAGTCCTTAGGAGTGGCAGTAATCTCTGCAATCTCTCCAGGAATCCAGCATTGCTTCTGATTTACTATTTTGCTCGGTAGGGGCAATTCTAGTGGCTCCATTTGGCCTTCCCCACCATAATAGCCCCCACTGCATGAGTCAGAGAGCCAATGTGGGGATTCTGCCAGTTGCTCAGTATGTCTGCACCAATTATGCATTCTGGAACTGGGGAATTAACTACAGGATGGGTCCGGGGGCCCACTGGACCCACTGTGAGATGAACCTGAGCTAAAACTCCATTGATCACCTGGCCTCCATAAACCCCCACTCTGACTGGTGGTCCAGAGTGATGTGTTGGGCCCCCTGGAGTTAATGTCACTTCTGAACCAGTGTCTAATAATCCCCGAAATATCTGATCATTTCCTTTTCCCCAATGCACAGTTACCCTGGTTAAAGTCCATTGGCCTCCTTGGGGAAGGCTTTGAGGAAGATTAACAGTATAATTCTGTGGTAGTGTAACAGGATTCTCCCCCAAAGGGACCTAGCTTCCCCTTCATTCAAGGGGCTCTGGGTCTGTAAACTTGTTTCAAGTCTGGAAATTGATTAAGGGGCCATGATTGTGTTTTTGTAATTCAGGTTAGACTTCTGTTCACTTGACCTAGAACTCTTTTGTTTTTACAGCTCAAACAAGAATTTAGTACACTGCCCTTCTATTGTATTTCTAGGTACCCCATGATTTGCTAGCCAATGCCACAAATCTATGCATGCCATATAATTTTGATGCCTGCTTTGAGTTTGCTGTCTATTATAATAGCCACATCTACCCTGTCTTTGGTGATTAAGTGCTGCCATGTGGCTTCAGCCAACTTGGGATCCTGTCATCCCCATTGTGTTTCAGGATTACAGCTCAGTGACAGCAGTTCCTACAGTAATATCTGACCTACAGAGAAGTGCAACCACAGAGCTCTTTAGCGATTATGGTGTTAGTTTCACAAATTTATTTCTCACTGTTCTGGTAAAAGGTGCAACCTCTGGACATTCCTGGAGTGTACGGGCAGGCTTGGCATGAAAAATCCACTCTAACATTCTAATCTCTCTAAACCTCTGGATCCCCTCATTTACATTATACCATGGCAGTTCTGGCATTTCAACCTTAGGTAATGTTTGCCACCTTTTGATCCATGTTTCAACCAACCACCCAAACAAACTGTTAATACCTTTTCTAACCACTTGAGCTATAACATTGAATGCAGAATCTCTGCTTAGTGGGCCCATATCAACAAATTCAGCCTGATCCAGCCTTATATTCCTCCCACCATTATCCCACACCCTTAAGATCCATTACCACACATATTTCCCTGATTTATGTCTATATAAATTGGAAAACTCATACAGTTCTTTTGGAGTATAACCTACCTCCTCATGTGTGATACTTTGTACCTCACCTTTAGGGGCCTGTTAGGACTTTAGTCTAATTATAGGTCTGGAAAAAATGAGGGGTGGTGGGGGTGGTTCATGAAAAGAATTAGAAATATCTTCTAAGCCATTGCTTCAGAGCCTTCATTTGCAGTTTTTCTGGTGAGACGTGATTAATCTCTCTAGGGCTAATCCCTTCAGAAGGAGGTTGGGTGGCCAACTCCTCAAGGCAGGTTGGAGGTGAGGCAGTTATTTCCTCAGGCAAACTATTACAGAGTTATCTAGAGAAGACTCAGCATGATCTAGGGTTTCAACCTTACCCCCAACATCATTATCAATCCATGTCACCATCCCATTTTTCAGGCTCCCACCACTTTCCAATCAATGCCCTCACTTTAACAGCAGACACCATGCAAGATTGAGATTTCAGTTTATGTTGTAAAGTTTACTCTAACAATAAGATTCTGAGTCTGACTTTCAGAGATCTCAAGTCTATGGCTACAGGAAATAAGATTTTCCTTCTGGATATTCATAGAAATGTCTACATCTTTCAGACAGTGCTTAAGCTTTGTGTTTGAAGTCTTAAGCCCATCCCTTTCACCCCTTAATGTAGCCAGAATATCTAACAACAACCAACCAACATCTGTATACTTCTTATTTCTACAAAACTCTATAAAGGTGCCAAAAATTATCCCCCAGATCTGTGTTTGTACAAGCGAAGCATTAGGAGAATCGAATGATATTTTGACTATCTCTTTTGTCAGCTCACTCCATGGATTGGGAGTATCATTCTGATTATGGGATTCAGAGTCCTTAGTGTCTCTGAGTCCAGTCAGAGTAGAAAGCCATTCATAAAAACCCATTTTTAAGATTATGTTTCTTAAGAACCACTCCTGGTACCAAGATGTATTAGTTAGGGTTCTCTAGAGAAACAGAATTAACAGGGAACACTAGCAAATATAAAATTTATAAAAGTGTCTCATGACTACAGGAATGCAGAGTCCAAAATCTGCAGGCAGGCTGTGAAGCCGATGACTCTGATGGAGGGTCTGGATGAACTCCACAGGAGAGGCTCACCAGCCGAAGCAGGAATGGAAACTGCCTCTTCTGAATCCTCCTTAAAAGGCTTCCCATGATTACATTAAGCATCACTCATTATAGAAGACACTCCCCTTTGGCTGATTACAAATGGAATCAGCTGTGGATGCAGCTGATGTGCTCATGATCTAATTCTATGAAATGTCCTCATTGCAACAGACAGGCCAGCACTTGCCCACCCAGACAAACAGGTCCCACAACTTGGCCAAGTTGACACATGTCCCTGACCATGACAGAGTGTGATCCCAAGTCCTCAAGCTGAGAATATAATATAGAATAAATCTGGACTGGTCATGCCAGGGACCATTTTACACTGAAGAATTGCTCTTCATCCTTTTTTTCCAAGATTTTACACAAATAAAAGAAAACCAAAAGCTCCACATTAAAAAACAAGTACATAAGACAAAGCACTGTGGGTAAGGAGCAGACTCTGTTGCATACTCAGTCACATGGGTGCTGCTGAGCTGGGCTCAAAGGCACTTGGCTGTGCCACAAGAAGGAGTTCAAGAGCACAGCACAGAGGGAGCAAGATGCCATTAAAGAGTGAAAAGTCACACAAATTTGGGAGACTATTTCTCATACATAACTGATAAAGTCTTGGTATCCAGAATACATAAATGTTTATGGTTCAAGGGGAAGAAAAATAGAGAAATGACTGAATGGCATATCACAAAAGAGGATCCCAAATGGCCAGGAAAACATGAAAATTGCTTAAACATTTATGCCATTGTATAGGGAAAACAAAAATTTAAATCTTTGAGAACAAAGCCATGGCCAGGAGGGGAGTAATGGAGATGACCCCCATGCTGGGAGCATTTGGCATGACCCACCCTCCCTGGGAGCAGGAGTTGCAGTCCTGGGGGGAGGGTGGTATCAGAGAACTGCCTACCTGGGTGCCATGTGGGTAATATGCATCACAGCATTGCACATTGGCACCTCAGGCCTGGTCAATGGAAATGCCCATTGCAGAGACTGGACAGTAAGCAGGGGACAGTGTACAAGGAGCTACTACACTGCACTGAAGAGAAGGAAGCACAGGTGGGCACTTGCACTTGTGGTGTCACAGACCTTCCCCCAGCCTCTCATCCTGATGTTTCCTTTCCTCTGCAGGAGGTGATCCACCAGTTTCAGTTGAGGGCTCCACATGGATGGGGCCATTCAACTCAGACACCCTGGAGAGGTCCCTGCTCCCAAGAACACCAAACCCCAGTAGCCACAGGCCATCAGCTCCTGAGCTCTGGGAAACCATCCAGGGGGCCACAAGTCCCAGAGCTTGGGATCAAACGCTGGTGCCAACAAGCCTGAGGAGCTGAGCTTCCAGTTGGGGTGTGACCTCCAGCAGGACCCATTGCCTGAGTTCAAAGAGGCTGAGCCTGTTCATGACAACTCAGCTGTCAGTGGGGACTCAGCTGCCAATGGGGACATGCCATCCAGCCCGGGAGCCGCAGATCTGCCTGCTGCCCAGGTTGAGGTCAGTATTGATCTGTTATCTGTCCTGAACCTTCACACATCTGTGGTCCTCCCATGGATGATGAACTGGAGTCTGTGGTCATCCCCATGGGAGATGACATTGGGATTGGAGAAGGGGATCTATCTGTTTTCCAAGTGCAAAGGCAGCCTCAAGGAGCTCTGAGAGCTCAGTGCCAAGTCCCACCCAAGTCCTGGAGGCCCAGGAGAGGAGACCCCAGAGAGAAGGGACCCTGCACAGGCTCTTGGCTCCTAAGCCAGTAGTTGAGAAAAGAAGAACCCATAGCTGCAGTTTTCCTGTCTGGCTAACTGGGAAGATTTTAAGATTTTGTTAAGCTCTGTACTGTATTCAGCTTAGTGCCATGTTCCCTTGCCTACCCTCTTAGGACCTTCCACTGCCCACTGCTCTCACCTGCATGCTTGGGACTAAACCCAAGCTTCCACTGTGTAGGAATGGGGCAGGGCCATTTCCTGTCCATGTGTCTGGGCTGAAATGAGACCAAGCGGGTCATGAGCTAGCAGAGCACATTCCTGGTTGGTATGTACTTGCCCATCACCAGCCTTTCCAGAGGTACCTCCAAGGCTGGGGTGCTTCCTCATGGGAGTGTCACCTCCTTCAGTCCCCCAGGTGCCCTCCCTTTCCAGGTGCTAGGGCCTCAGAGTGGTCCTGCTGCACCTCTGGGGTGGATGTCTGCCTGTCTCCATGTCCATGTCTATATGTCTATGTTTGAGTCCACACGTAGGCCAGATCTGCAGGAATCTTGAGGCAGAATTTTCTTCCCAGGATGCCTCACTTTGCTCCTCAGGCCTTCAACAGATGGGATGAGGTGACCACATTGTCAAGGGCATACTTAAACTCAGCTGATTGACATGGTTAACTATGCCAGCAAAATACCTCCAACCACTGGCAAGGCCAGTGTCTGATCAAACAACTGGACACCATGGCCCAGCCCAGTGGATGCATGGAATTCACCATCCCAAACACCTTCCTCTAACTGGAAATTCTCCAGAGGGTTTCTGCAAAGTACCCCACACATTGCAGCCTCTCCAAGGGGGTCAGTCCTCCTAGGGGGTTTCCACACCCCTGCCTCTCAGCTTCTGCTGCTCTGCCACACTCCACTTCCCACTGCACCTTTCCAAGCTGAATTTGTTCAAAGACAACCAGTGTTTGTCTCCATCATGGAGGAGGGGCAGTGCCTGATGCAAATACGGTGACCACTTCACCTCCATGTGTGGCCCAACTCACAACCCACCTCTGGACAGGAGCGAGCCCATTGCATTTATGTGAACAGTGTGGAGTCTATGTGTTCTGAAAATTGTCTTGACAGCCTACTTTTTCACTAATAGGAGTCCAAATGAGGAAGGTGCCAGTTATCCTATTTGTATGGTGAATAACTACCAGGCCACAGCAGAGTTTAGTGGTATGTAACCTCAAAGAAAAACTGAGTCACAGAGAAGCTGGTTTGGAGATCCAACACCCCTGCCTGTTCTCTCTCCCAGACTTGTAAATCTGACTTCCCAGTGTCTGGAGTGGGAGATGTTTCAGTGACAAGAGTTTGAAAGAATAAATCTTTGGTGGAGATTGCCTGGAGGTGGAAAGCAAAGGGACTTGGAGGGGCAGGGGGTGGACAGACACAGGACTCCATGACATGGGATGGGGGCTGAGATGCCCCAAGGGCTTGGTGGACCACATGGGCAGAGGGTCAGTTTCCACCCGGCACCTGTAACCCTTCTCCCGGGTGAGCCCCAACTTCCTGCTCCCTCTGAGGGGTCTCTGACCTCAGACATGCTGGGAGTCAGTCCTGTAGCTCTGCCTGGGGTGAGATTCCACCCTTGGGAGAACAGAGCCCAGGAGTGTCTGCCCTGGCTGTTCAGGGGTCAGCTCCACTGAACACCAGAGGAGAAGAGGCTTGGGGTGGGGCTGTTTCTCAGCTGCCTGGGGCAGGTTTCCTAGGGAGGAGGCCTGGAGAATGGATGCCCTGCACCCCCACACCCAGCGTATCTGACAGGTACTCTAGTATTTCTGGCCAGCCCCAGGCCTCCCAGCCCCCATAGCCTCTGG
This sequence comes from Tamandua tetradactyla, assembly GCF_023851605.1. Classification (NCBI taxonomy): domain Eukaryota; kingdom Metazoa; phylum Chordata; class Mammalia; order Pilosa; family Myrmecophagidae; genus Tamandua; species Tamandua tetradactyla. Next base: position 215,250 of record NC_135354.1, on the reverse strand, counting down.
ACATTCCCCCCCCCCTCCCTCCCATCCCCTGCCGACCACAAAGAGCTCACAGCGGGGTGGGAGCAACAGCAACCTGAGAAAGAAAAAAAAGGGGAAATCGGAAAAGATAAGGATCAAGGTTTTGCACACAGGCAACAAGGGAGACTCATGGAGTTGGTGCGGAGTAGGATGTCTGGAGCCAGGGTGGGGCCAAAGAGGGGTCCTGTCGGGTGAGGGGTAGGGGCAGGGGTTTCGACCGTCCACAGCGGGGCGACGAGACAACTCCCGGGCCCGGGGGAAGGGGCGGTGGGGTGAGGCTGTGCTCCCTCGGCCCCCTACCCCGCACTCGCCATACCCTCCCGCTGCGCTACGAGCCTTCTGAGTCTGCGGCTCTCGCGAGGGCCCAGAGCCCACCGCCCCAAACCCCTGGAGTTGCTCATCCCGCTCGTTCCGTGGCTGCTTGATGGTCCAAAACCTCAGGCAGTGAGACCCAGGCGCGGCCAGGAGTCGTCCCGCACCGATCCCATGTCCTCGGCGCTGAACCCTGAGCCCTCTCTGCCCAGCCTCCCGCCCCTGCTCTGTGACCACCCCAGGGTTAAGCCTTGACCCCAGCTCCAGCCTTGCTTGCCGCATCCGCGCGCTCCAGCGCTCTTGGCGGCGCACCTTCACCAGTACCCTGCGCGGCGCCAGTGGCACCCAGGTGGACCAAGTACTGCCTCCGGCCCCGCTGGAACCGCCGCCTGTGCCTCCCCCTACCGGGACCCCGCACGGACAGGGCCGCGGTCCTTCAGGGACACAGCCACATAAGTTAAACACAGCTTACGCTCCACTGGGAGCCCGAAGGGCGGCAGAGGTGGGCTTGGGGCGAGGAGGGCGGCATCTGGGGGGCGGGGCCGTCGCTAATTAGCGTGGAGGCAGGGCGGGCGCGGCCAACGTCCCGGATGCTGTCATGCCGGAGCACACTGCTGGGCACCAGGTCCGCAGGTGGCCAAGTGGAGACAGCACTGCTGCTGTCGCCTCGTCTAGCAGGTGAGGCTCGTGGGTCGCCGCGGCCAGGGCGCGCTGTGGGGAGGGGTTTGGGCTTGGGAGCAGCGCGGACGGCCCCGCGGGACACAAAGACGCAGGGCCCGCCAGGCTTACTGCCAACCGCCACCGGTGCCGGTTTCTGGTCCCTCTTGAGGCCACCCTCGCACCCCCGCACACCCCCACGCATCCCCGTGCATCCCTGCACCCCAGTACCGTGAGGCGGCTCTGGGCGCCAGAGCCGGGGTTCCCCGGGGGCGCGAGCCTTCACCCATTCAGCGAGTCCGCACAGGATAGGCTGGGGGTGGGGCGCAGGCGAGATCAACTGGCCTTGAGAACTGAGGGCTTATCACTGGCCTCTAGATAACGAAGCTGAAGGACGCTCCTGTCGGCTCCTTCCCCCGGAGGCTGCCACCCAAGCCCACGCGCGTGGATCCTTCTCCAAGTATAGCCACAAAAATACGGTTACCCACGCCCAGGCCGCTGCCCAAGCTGCCTGTAGTCCCTCATCTTCTGGCGACACAGTGGGAAATTAGGGCTTGAGGGGTTGAAACGCACCCTTAATATAGCCCATCTTTAGTGCATCCGTGCCTGCAGAAAGGACTTTTTTTGCTTGCAAGGCCCCACAGTGAACGCGACCCCTCTCTGCTGCTGCCCTTTTGCGGTCAAATCCTAGGGCACCATGAAGACCCCTGTGCATTAGGTCCTGTTTTCAGGACAGGTGAGACTGTGAGACCTGCAGTACGCAAATGGAGAAGCTTCCCTGGAGAGATGTTATATTGTGTGGTCATGTGTTTGCAGTCAAGATCTGGAGACTGCCCAGGTTTCATCACCTTTCTCTGGGGTGGGGGTGGGGGGCAGCACACTGCTTTTGACCCAGAAGTTTCTTCTGGGGTTTCAGCTGTTTATATGAACCTTGAAAATGTGAGAAGAAAACCCGTTGGAGCTGCCTTTGTAGAGCCTGCTATTCAACAGGTCTTTCCTGACCTCTTCAGGTTTATTGGACACTCCTCTGGGCCAGAGCTGTGTGGGCTGGGGCTGGGGTGAGGCGCCGGGGACCGGGTGGAGTGGAAGAGGTCAGGGCTTCCACAGAACCTGCAGGTCCTGGCCCCTGGGTGGTCGCTCACTGCTGGGGAACTTTGAAGAGTGGGGCATGGGGTGGACAGGGAACCGGGACAGGCAGGAAGGAGGGTGGTGCCAGTCAGAGAATTGCCCCTTGCCTTAAACTGGAACCATGTACTGGCAGTGGCTGTGATCACAGAACCCTGGTCCCTACCTCCCAACCCCACCCCCATTCCCTCTTCTCATCACTCGGTCACAGAAGGACTCTGCATGGGGGGGCCATGGGGAATCGTCTGAAGAGGCTACTTCCATAGGGGCCCAAAACTCCAAAGAACACTCCTTTCTGGATTTATAGGATTGTGAGTAATCAGGGCAGGGGAGGAGCTTATTGACTCCTTCTCTTGGCAGACCCTCTCAGCCATTTGAAGGTGCAGTGACTGTTTTAACCATTATAAAGGGTCTTTTTAAAAAGTTTTTTATTGTACAGTTTATATACAAAGCAAAGAAATAAAAAGCCGTAGTTTTCAAAGCACTCTTCAACAAGTAGTTACAGGACAGATCCCAGCTGTGTGGGCTGGGGCTGGAGTGGGGTGCTAGGGACTGGGTGGAGAATTAAAGGCTTCCTCTGGGAAGGGCCGAGCTGCCTGGTCTAGGTGCCTATTTTTGGCTGCTGATGTTACTGGTGAGACATGGGAGGCCACTTCCAGAGTGATTCAGGTCGCTGGCCCTGGAGCCAGAAGGTGGGGCATGCTGTGAGCTATGAAGATACTGAGGACCAGGAGCCCCCATGGTGTGATTCCTGCAGCCCGGGCTGTGCTGCACTTTGCATGGCTACTTCCACATGGGGGTGCCCAGCTAGTGCTGGGTCCTTGGGGGCCCCAAGCCCAACAAGTGGTTCCTCCAATCCCTGGAATCTCTAGCCACTGCCCCCTGACACCACACCCCCACATGCTTTACTGCAACACCCCTAATTCCAGCACCACTGACACCTACATCCTGAACCCCCACATTCCTGACCCCAGCCCCTCTGATTCTCAGCACATCTGACCACTTACATCCCCAAACCCAACACCCTGATTCCCACCACCCCTGACACCCACACCCTGAACTCCCTATGTCCTTGACCCCAGCACACCTGAACTCCAGCATCACTGACACAAAGTATCCCTGAACCTCCGCCCCTGACATCCAACATCCTGACCCCCAGAACCCCTGACCCAGACACACCCAACCCTAGCATCCCACCTGCCAGACCCACATCCCTGCCCAGCAGCACCTCTCAGAGAAGGACCCTCCTTCCCCAGCCCCCACTGTCACTCCTAGGAAGTGACTCTGATTACCAACTAGGATCCCTGAGGGAAAGGTGGTCATAGAAGTCTCAGAATCATGTATGTGGGTGTGGCATTCCCCACTGAAAGTGACAGACTGTGACCAGGGAAAACCTCTCCAATCTCATTTTCTGATGCTGAAATGAGGCTGCTCTTGTATTCCACTTTCCCCTTTAACTGTTGCTGGGCAACAACAGGGTAGTTTTCATTTGAAATTAAATGTGTAAATGTCCAAATTAGGCCTTATTTGGGGAAGATAAAACACTTCTGACTTCCACACTACAGGTGTTTCTGTAATCCCCCATTTACTCTGAAAGGCCCATTTTTCCTCTTGGTGGGTGGGAGAGGTGAGTCCACCCTTGCAGGAGCCCATTTACTTGGACTTGCTTTGTGTTTATGAGACTTCTGCATGGCAGGATCGGTCCTGACCTTTTCCAAGCCTAAAGTTCAAACCACCTAGACCCTGGTTTGCTCATCTACTTTCTGACATCTTAGAATATCCAAGGATGTGTCTTCTCTCCAGTTCTTCCTCCTTCTCCCTTCTCCTGCCCCCTCCTGCTCCTTCTTCTCCTTTCTCCTCCCACTCCTGTTCCTCTCCCCTCCTCTCTGTTCCTCTCCCCATGGAGAGGCCTCCTTCTGTGTCCCCATGGCATCTCTGTGCAGCCTCTTACCTGTGGGTTCCTCCTTCCCCTTCTCCTGCCCCTCTCCTTCTCCTTCTCCCTTCCCTTCTCCTCCTGTTCTTCCTCCCCCTCCTCTTCCTCTTGCTTTTCCCCATGGAGAGGCCTCCTTCTGCATCCCCATGGCATCTCTGTGCAGCCTCTTGCCTGTGGGTTGAGGGCCCTCTTATTGAGATTACCCATTTTCTACTGTTATATGTTATTCTGATCTCTTCCTTGTTCTTCATTAATCTCTGAAGGTTGTTTAACAGTTTTATTAATCTTTTGAAGCACCAGCTTTTGGTTTTCTTGATTTCTCTCATCGTAGATTTGTTTTCAAATTTATTGGGTTTTCCTCTCATCATCGTTATTTCTTCCTGTTTTCTTTAACCCTTTCTGTTCCTTTCTATCTTTTAGTTGCCTACTTAGCTTACTGATTTTATAAATATACATACACACTTTTTTGTCAATTTTCTTATTTTCATTGTGGAATATTCTATGATCTCTGCATTTTTAGGAGTTTGTCTCTTAATTTCCAAACATATGTGCATTATCTTGTTTCTTTTTGGGTTTTATTTCTAATTTAATTTTACTATGCTAGGTGAATATATTCTGTATAATTTCAGTTCTTTCAGTTTTGTTGATACTTGCTTTAAAACCCAGCATGACTGAATATTTTGTGGGTGCATGTAAGGAATGTAAATGCTACAATTACTGGTTACTGTGTCCTAGTTATTTCCTTAACATTTTCAATTAATGGTGTTCAAATTTCTGTATACCTACTGATTTTTATAGCTCTATTAGAGAAGTTGGGAGTCTACAGAACGATCGTGTATAAAATGCAAGATTCCTATATCCTTCCCCACCACCAACTTGCACTGGTGTGGAACATTTGTTACAACTGATGATGCATCTTTATATTTGTGCTATTAAAGTCCTATTTGCATAATATGCTTCCATGGATATTTATAAAATTTTTACTCTGTTGCCACATATGCAATCTAACATTTCCCCTTTCAGTCATCTTCAGATATATATTTCAGTGTTGTAAATTGCATTCACAGTGTTGTGTTACCATCACCACAATATTTCCATTGTTCCAAAGTGGAGCCCTGCAACTATTAAGCCTCAATTTCCCACTCCCTTTCCCCACCATCCCTGGTAGACTATATTTTAGATTCTCACTCTGTGAGCTTGCTTACTCAAATTGTTTCATATCAGAGAACTCAGGTAATATTTGTCCTTTTACATCTGGCTTATTTCACACAATATGATGACTTCAAGTTTCATCAGTGTTGTCACATCTAACAGGACTTCATTCTTTTTATAGCTGAATAATATTCCATTGATGGGTATGAAATATTATCTTATGTTTTCTTTAAGTCACCATAGCCAGTTTTATTACATTATGGTAATTACAAACAGTACAGTTCATGACAAAAAACTTACAAATTTCAGATCACTTCACAGTACATACTCCTATAAACATTTAAAAGTTAATTTTAATTATAGTGGCCAATTTTAAATTTAAGTCTGATATAACCAACATTCTAGGTTAGTGTAACCAAATGATGAGTAAAACTCGATCAGACTGCATAAGTCCCACATGCAAAAACAACACAATGTACAAAATGTGCATGTTTCCATTTACACTATACAAAAATAGTTAAAACACATTCCAAATAAGCATGATACATTAAGAAATGGCATTAGTAAAAAATTGGCACTCAAAGGAAAAAAAAAAAATATTTTCAACATGAAACACAAGACAGTGAAATTAGAAATGTTGGATAAAAAGTGATCCATTTAGTTCTTGGGGGGAGTGAAAGGAACTCCTAACTAACATTTCTTCAGATAACATTTTTTTTTTGCTGAACTCATCTAAGTTACCTATCAACATCCCAAACAGGCAGTTAAAACTGTTAAAGTGACACACATATCTTAATGTAGTTATGATTATTCTTCAAGAACTGGTGTGAGTATAACTTTAGAACAAAAAAGTTTCACTCAGCAGTTATAACTAAGACACGATGCTAATGCAAACTGTTAATAATAGGAGGGAGGTAAATAGGACTTCTGTATTTTCTGCATGATCTTTCTGTAAACTATGATTTATATAATTAAAAAATAATTTTCATATTCTGGTTGAATTTAACTACCACGTATATGCAGTTCAATTTCTCAATGCAGAATTCATGCTACCCAATATTCATGTTCAATGTTAACATAGAAGTTAAAAAATCTTCATTACATAATTATCAAGAGACAAATTTTTGACAAACAGAATTGACTTCAGATAGTTTTTATTTATTTATTTTTGTTGTATAGTATAACTATATACAAAGCAAAGAAATAAAAAGGAAAACATTTCAATACACTCTTCAACATGCAGTTACAGGACAGATCCCAGAGTTTGTCATGGGTTATCATATGATCTCTTTTCCTTCTAGCTGCTCAGAATGTAGGAGGCTATAGGAATTGAATTTTTTATCATCACAATCTACATTTTTCTCTCCTTTTTTGAGAAAAATAGCATAATTACAAAAAAGGTATAAGTTTCAAAACACGCAGACAGTTAGTTGTGAACACATTTCAGAGGTTAACATGGGTTGCAGTTTCACAGTTTTAGGTTTTTACTTATAGCTGCTCTAAAATAGTGGAGACTGAAAGAGATATCAATTTAATGATTCAGCATTCATATTCATTTGTTAAATCCTATCTTCTCTGTATAACTCCACCATCACCTTTGATCTTTCCATTCCACTCTTTAGGGGTGTTTGGGCTATGGCAATTCTAAATTTTCCATATTGGAAGGGTCTGTCAATAATATGGGGTAGGGAAGTGGATCTATCTGATGTTCTGGAGAGTCAGGCAGGGTTCAGGACTTATCTCAACAAGGGACCTTTAGATGTTGTAGGTTTCTGGAAGTTACTCTAGTGCATGAAACATTTGTGGAATCTTATATATTGCCCTAGGTGTTTTTTTAGGATTGGCTGGAGTGGTCCTCACTGGGGATTGGCAGGTTATGATAGTAGCAAGTGTAACTGAAGCTTGCATAAGAACAACCTCCAAAGTAACCTCTCAACCCTATTGAACTCTGTCTGCCACTGATACCTTATTAATTACACTTTTTCCCCCTTATGGTCAGGTTGGAATTGTTGATTCCATGGTGCCAGGTCTGCATTTATACCTGGGAGTCATCTCCCATGTTACCAAGGAGACTTTCACCTGGATGTTGTGTCCCATGAGGGAGGGGGGAGGACAATGATTTCACTTGCACAGTTGGGCTTAGAGAAAGTGAGACTACACCTCAGTAACAAAAGATGTCTACAGAAGTAACTCTTAGGCATGTCTATAGGTAGTCTAAGCTTCTCTGCTACCTACATAAGTTTCAGAAGAGTAAGTCTCATGATTGAGGGCATGGCCTATTGATTTGGGTATCCTTAAAGTTTGACACAGTATCAGGGGATTCCCTAATGGGAAGGTTTAATAGTTTTTATCTTTATTCCTTCCCTCAAGGGACTTTGCCAATGCTTTTTGATTATCTGCTTAATATAATCAAGGGTGTATCCAGGCATTACAGAATCTGTACAGGATTTAAAGGACCTCTTTCTTATTCTGTGTTCCCTGAGTTTCAATTGTTCAAATGAGCTATACAGATAAGTTGAATTAGATTATGCATACAGAAAATTTAGGTTCCAGACCAAATAAAACTTTCTTCTATTGGTCTCAAAGAGGATGTGTGGTTCTACAATATAGACACTGTCTTCCTTACCATTATGTTCTGAATTACTTTACCGCACCTATTTGGCTTTGTTCTTATCTCTAAATATCAGGTTATGTATATAAAATTACCTCTCAAATCCAGAAATAACACTCACCACTCCAGACTTAATGTGTTACTCTAAAAGTTACGTCTAGGCCCCTGTTTTCCTATAAGCATTTTCTAAAGATAGCCATACCATTCTTTTTCTTTTGTTTTTGGCTTATTTTTGTCTCACCAATGTCCCACAATGCTCATTCACATCATTCAATGTGAATCATCAGGGATGAATCCGACCTGGCATCGTGGGATCAAAAATTCCATCCTGACAATAAGGGGAAAAGAAGTATAATTAATAAGGTATTAGTGGCAGAGAGAGTTCAACAATCATTGTTCACCATCTACTTCTGAATAAGTGTATCCTTCAACCACCTGCATTCATCAGACATCATGTAGAGGGCCCAAAGTCCACAATGCATCACCATTCTCAATTTTAGTAATTGCATGTTCCAGAGAAAGAAAATCAGTAAGTATTCTCGTTCAATAGGAGATCTAAACCTCCTCTTAACACTTCTCCCTCCCCATTATTTACCTCTGCTGTTGCTGTCGTTACTGTTGATGGTTCCTTTGAACATAGTTCACAGCATGCAATCACAGTTTTCTCCCTGTACCCTGGACTTAAAACTCTTACACAAGAGTCATATTTTTTGAAGTAATTTTGTGAGAACTAATTCACATTTCTAGTGTTAATCAGTGGGACACATAGGTCTGTACAACCCCTTTCAATCTTGTTTATCTTCAAGATGGTAATACTACTTACAGACCCACTAGAGAACCACCTTCATCCTGTGTATTCCCTTACATTGGAGTTCAACCTCATTAGCTAATGGTTCACCCATCTCTAGCTTCTATGTTCTCTAAATTCCCTATATTCTTTATTATAAGCCTGTGATTTACATTTACGCTGGTCTAAAAGTGGAAT